>NC_052151.1:178481568-178809863 GCF_902713615.1 Scyliorhinus canicula
CCTCAGGTAGTTGAAGAACGTCCCCGGGTCCAATCCCCCCATCTGCTCAATAAAGGTCGTTAGTTTTTTTGCCATTCCTGATTTTGCTCCCCATGTAGGGCTGGACTTTCTACCTTTGGGTTCTGCGCACAGTTGAAATCTCTCCCCCATGATAGGTTGGTGGGACTTGAGGTCAGGGATCTCTGGCATGATCATTTATTGAATTTGGCGTTGTCCCAATTTGGCGTATACATTTACAAGCACCACAGGGGGCCCCTTCGAGGATCCAGATAACCATTATGTATCGTCCCCCTGGGTCCATCACCGCGTTCGTCACTCCCTCGCCCTTGTGCCAAAGCACACCTGATAGTCTGTAGCACACGGCTTTTCCTTGTCCTCAGTCGGTCCCTCTCTCTTAGATGTGTCTCCTGAAGAAAGACTACATTGACCCTCAGGCTTTTTAGATGGGTGAAGACTGGATTTTTTCACTGGTTCGTTAAGGCCCCTCATGTTCCAGGTGACTATTTTGATGGATTTTTGGTTCCTTCCCCTCCTGTGGGGTCAGCCATACCTACCTTGTGGACGTGCCCCTGTATGCCCGGGTTTCCCTTTGTTCATTCCCTTCATTCCTTTTCGTTCTCGCTCACTGTTTCTTTCCAAGTCCGCTCTTTTGTACAAACTTGTTCGCTTACTCCAGCATATTGAAATAGTGCTCTTTTTCATTGTACATGACCTATATAGTTTTGCCAGGTACGAATCACACCTTGCTTTTAAACAGTGTGGTTTTGGCCCCGTTAAATGCTGCATGGCACTTAAGCAGGTTGACTCCGATGTCCTGGAGAATGCTGATGGTGTGTCCTTCCCGCTTCCATGACCCCTTGCTTCTAGCCCACCTCGGAACCCGTTTGCTTCACTATTATTGTCAGTGGTGATTCGCTAACTCTGGTTATTGTCGGAGTGATCTCTGGGTCCAGTCCATCTCTGAGGTCTTGGCAAAGTCCTCCTCCCTGACCAATTTCCCGAACATTTTCAAAATAAATTCCGTCGGGTTCCTTCCCTCTGCGCCCTCCGGTAGCCCAGCAAATCAAAGGTTCTGCCGCCGAAACCTGTTTTCTTGGTCATCCTTTAGCACCTTGCGGGTCGGCACCAACCTTGCAACTTCTGCTTCGAGCGAGGCGATCTACTCACCCTGGTCAGTGGCTGCTCTTTCCATGTCCTGCAGCATCACCTCCTAGGTCTCCAGTCTCCGCTCTGTCCAATGTTCCCCTTATGGGGGCCAGTGTGGCCTCTATTGCCAACTTCATTAATGACATGAAGTCCACTTTTACTGTCTCCGTGTTTTTGGAGCTCTGTGGAGATAAATTTTATCAGCTTCTCCATCGACAGTTACTAATGCTCTTCGGGAGGTTTTAAACTAATTCAGCAGGGGGATGGGAACTTGAATTGTAGCTCCAGTGTACAGGAGGTTGAGAGTGGTGAGGTCATGAGTAATGTTTCGAGGTCGCAGTAGTGTACCGGCAGGCAGGAAGGTAGTTTGAAGTGTGTCTACTTCAACGCCAGGAGCATCCGGAATAAGGTGGGTGAACTTGCAGCATGGTTTGGTACCTGGGACCTCGATGTTGTAGCCGTTTTGGAGACATGGATAGAGCAGGGACAGGAATGGCTGTTGCAGGTTCCGGGGTTTAGATGTTTCAGTAAGCTCAAGGAAGGTGGTAAAAGAGGGAGAGGTGTTGCATTGTTAGTCAAGGACAGTATTACGGTGGCAGAAAGGACGTTTGATGAGGACTCCTCTATTGAGGTAGTGTGGGCTGAGGTTAGAAACAGGAAAGGAGAGGTCACCCTGTTGGGAGTTTTCTTTAGGCCTCCGAAATGTTCCAGAGATGTAGAGGAAAGGATTGCAAAGATGATTCTGGATAGGAGCGAAAGTAACAGGGTAGTTGTTATGGGGGACTTTAACTTTCCAAATATTGACTGGAAATGCCATAGTTAGAGTACTTCAGATGGGTCAGTTTTTGTCCAATGTGTGCAGGAGGATTCCCTGACACAGTATGTAGATAGGCCAACAAGTGGCGAGGCCACATTGGATTTGGTACTGGGTAACGAACCAGGACAGGTGTTAGATTGGGAGGTAGGTGAGCTCTTTAGTGATAGTGACCACAATCTGGTTACGTTTACTTTAGCGATGGAAAAGGATAGGTATATACCGCAAGGCAAGAGTTGTAGCTGGGGGAAAGGCAATTATGATGCGATTAGGCAAGACTGAGAATGCATAGGATGGGGAAGGAAACTGCAGGGGATGGGCACAATTGAAATGTGGAACTCGTTCAAGGAACAGCTACTGCGTGTCCTTGATAAGTATGTACCTGTCAGGCAGGGAGAAAGTGGTCGAGCGAGGGAACCGTGGTTTACTAAAGTAGTTGAATCAAGAGGAAGAAGGAGGCTGTTGTAAAGATGAGACTGGAAGGTTCAGTTAGGGCGCTGGAGAGTTACAAGTTAGCCAGGAAGGACCTAAGGAGAGAGCTAAGAAGAGCCAGGAGGGGACATGAGAAGTCCTTGGCAGGTAGGATCAAGGATAACCCTAAAGCTTTCTATAGGTATGTCAGGAATAAAAGAATGACTAGAGTAAGAGTAGGGCCAGCCAGACAGTGGGAGGTTGTGCATGGAGTCCGAGGAGATAGGAGAGGCGCTAAATTAATATTTTTCGTCAGTATTCACACAGGAAAAATAAAATGTTGTTGAGAATACTGAGATACAGGCTACTAGACTAGAAGGGATTGAGGTTCATAAGGAGGAGGTGTTAGCAATTCTGGAAAGTGTGAAAATAGATAAGTCCCTGGGCCGGATGGGATTTATCGTAGGATTCTCTGGGAAGCTAGGGAGGAGATTGCAGAGCCTTTGGCTTTGATCTTTTATGTCGTCATTGTCTACAGGAATAGTGCCAGAAGACTGGAGGATAGCAAATGTTGTCCCCTAGTTCAAGAAGGGGAGTAGAGACAGCCCCAGTAACTATAAACCAGTGAGACTTACCTCTGTTGTGGGCAAAGCCTTGGAAAGAATTATAAGAGATAGGATTATAATCATCTAGAAAGGAATAGTTTGATTAGGGGTAGTCAACACGGTTTTGTGAAGGGTAGGTCGTGCCTCACAAACCTTATTGAGTTCTTTGAGAAGGTGACCAAACAGGTGGATGAGGGTAAAGCAGTTGATGTGGTGTATAAGGATTTCAGTAAAGCGTTTGATAAGGTTCCTCGTGGTAGGCTATTGCAGAAAATACGGAGGCAATTTAGCGGTTTGGATCAGAAATTGGCTAGCTGTAAGAGGACAGAGGGTGGTTATTGATGGGAAATGTTCAGACTGGAGTCCAGTTACTAGTGGTGCACCACAAGGATCTGTTTAGGGGCACTGCTATTTGTGATTTTTATAAATGACCTGGAGGCGGGCGTAGAAGGATGGGTGAGAAAATTTGCGAATGACACTGAAGTCGGTGGAGTTGAGGACAGTGCGGAAAGATGTTGCAGGTTACAGAGGGACATAGATAAGCTGCAGAGTTGGGCTGAGAAGTGACAAATGGAGTTTAATGCAGAGAAGTGTGAGGTGATTCATTTTGGAAGGAGTAACAGGAATACAGAGTACTGGGCGAATGGTAAGATTCTTGGTAGTGTTGATGAGCAGAGAGATCTCGGTGTCCATGTACATAGTCCCCTGAAAGTTGCCACCCAGGTTTCAGAGGGTTGTTAAGAAGGCGTATGATGTGTTAGCGTTTATTGGTAGATTATTGAGTTTCGGAGCCATGAGGTCATGTTGCAGCTGTACAAAACTCTGGTGCGGCCGCATTTGGAGTATTGCGTGCAGTTCTGGTTGCCGCATTATAGGAAGGGTGTGGAAGCATTGAAAGGTTGCAGAGGAGATTTACAAGGATGTTCTCTGCTATGGAGGGAAGATCTTATGAGTAAAGGCTGAGGGACTTGAGGCTGTTTTCGTTAGAGAGAGTTTTCGTTTAGAGGTGACTTAATTGAGGCATACAAGATGATCAGAGGATTAGATAGAGTGGACAGTGAGAGCCTTTTTCCTTGGATGGTGATGCCAGCATGAGGGGACATAGCTTTAAATTGAGGGGAGATAGATATAGGACAGATGTCAGAGGTAGGCTCTTTACTCAGAGAGTAGCAAGGGCATGGAATGCCCTGTCTGCAACAGTAGTGGACTTACCAACATTAAGGGCATTTAAATGGTCATTGGATAAACATATGGATGATAATGGAATAGTGTAGATGGGCTTTAGATTGGTTTCACAGGTTGGCGCAACATCGAGGGCCGAAGGGCCTGTACTGCGCTGTAATGTTCTATTGTTCTATTAACAATTGGACTGGCGTTGGCAGTGCTGCTGGGTCCACCATACTCTCTTCTGTTTCGCCACATGGGTCCCCCTGTTCTGGGGTTGGGGGTCTTCCTGTCTGTGCTCTTGCTGGTCTTGCTTTCTGACTGCTGGTTTGCCGGATAGTAAGTGGGGTTACATTGGGGAACGTTTTCATACTTTTGGTGCCCGTTTGGCGGGTTAAAACGGTCTAATGAGAAGTTCCTTGGAGAGAGACACCTTTCATGCGACTGCTCAGCTCATGGCCGCCACTGGAGGTTGGTGGCACTTATAGTTGACAAGTCACCAGGGCTGGATGAGATGCATCTGAGGATATTAGGAGAAGTAAGGAAGGAAGTTGTGGAGGCATTGGCTGTAATCTTTGGAGTCCTTCTCGGATACAGAGGAGGTGCCATAAAATGTTACGTCCTTGTTCAAAAAAGGATGTAAGAATAGATCCAGCAACTGCAAGACAGTCAGTTTAACCTCGGTGGTGAGAGAGCTTTATAAAGCAATAATCAGGGACAAAATTAACAGTCACTTCAACAAGATGGGATTAATCAAATAAAGTCAGCATCAATTTGTTAGAAGCAAACCATGTTTAGCTTGATTGAGTTTTTGATGAAGTAGCAGAGTGGGTTGATGGAGGTAATACAGTTAGAACATAGAACAGTACAGCACAGAACAGGCCCTTCAGCCTTCGATGTTGTGCCGAGCAATGATCACCCTACTCAAACCCACGTATCCACCCTATACCCGTAACCCAACAACCCCCCCCTAACCTTACTTTTTTAGGACACTACGGGCAATTTAGCATGGCCAATCCACCTAACCCGCACATCTTTGGACTGTGGGAGGAAACCGGAGCACCCGGAGGAAACCCACGCACACACGGGGAGGACGTCCAGACTCCGCACAGACAGTGACCCAGCCGGGAACCGAACCTGGGACCCTGGAGCTGTGAAGCATTTATGCAAACCACCATGCTACCGTGCTGCCCCTTTGATATATTTATGCAGATTTCCAAAAGGTGTTTGATTACCTGCTGCAAAATAGGCATTCCAACACAGTTGAAGCTCAGGGTATACATGTGGGAAGTGGCAATCCAAATATGAAGTTAGCCAAGTGACAGTAAACAGAACAGTGGTGAACGGTTGTTTTTTGGACTGGAGAAAATACACAGTGGGGATGCGCAGTGATTGGTACCAAGATTACTGCTTTTTCGATCTATATTAATGACCTGGCCTTTGGTGTGCAGGGCAGTTATTTCAGTATTGTAGAAGACATAAAACTTGGAAGTATTATGAACTGCAGAGGATTGTGATAAATTTCAAAAGGATATAGACAGGCTTGTGAAATGCACAGACATGTGGCAGGTGAAATTAATGCAGGGAAGTGTGAAGTGATTCATTTTGATAGGAAGAATAAAGAGAGGCAATTTTCTCATTTGCCCATGGTAATTGAGTATCCCAGGCAAGGCCAACATTTGTTATCCATCCCTAACTGTCCTTGAAAGAGGTTGTGAGCTGCCTTCTTAAGCATTGCAGTCATTGTGATGTAGGTACTCCCACAGTGCTGTTTGGAAGGGAATTTGAGAATTTTGACTCCGCGACAGTATAGGAACGTGGATGTAGTTCCAAATCAGGATAATGTGTGGCTTGGAGGGAACCTTACAAGTGGTGGTTTCCCATGCTACAGTTTCCCATGTCCTTCGAAGTGATAGAGGCCATGTGTTTGGAGGTACTGTAGAGGGAGCCTTAGCAATTTGCTCCAGTGCATCTTGTCAATGATGCCATTATGTGCCTATATGCAGGAATTGAATGTTCACGATGGAGCCTGAGATACTAATTAAGGGGGATGATTTTTCATGGATGTTGAGCTTCTGGAGTATTGTTGGAGCTGCACTTATATGTTGTCCTCCTGACTTGTGCCTTGTAGATGGTGACAGATCTTCGAGAGTCAGGAAGTGACTTATTTGCTCCAGAACGCATTGACTGGTAATCACAGTATTTATATGGCAGGTCCAGTTAATTTTCTGGTCAATTGTCACCCAAGGATGGTGATGGTGGGGATTCAGCAATGGTGAGACTCTCTATGGTTGGCAACTGCCATTGCCTGATACTTGTGTTGCTTGAATGCTGCTTTCCATTTATCAGCTCAAGCCTGAATGTTGTCCAGGTCTTCCTGCATGAAACACAGTCTGTTTCAGTATATAAGATAGAGTGTGCATTTCTAAAGGGGTCCAGGAACAGAAAAGACCTTGGGGTTTACTTCACGAATCATTGAAGCGGAAAGGATAGTTTGAAAAATTGGTTGAAAAGGCATACGAGATCCTGAGTTTTATAAATGGAAGTATTCAGTATAGTCATAATGAACCCTTGCAAAACAATGGTTAAATTTCAATTAGAGTATAGTGTCCTGATCTGGGCACCACATTTTAGGAAGGATGCGAAGGCACGAGGGAGAGTGCAGAAAAGATTTACGAGAATTATTCCAGGGGCAATGAACTACAGATGTGGCTAGATTGGAGAAGCTGAGGTTGCTCTCCTTGGAGAGGGGATTGGGATCAGATTTGTCAGCTGTCCAAAATCATGAGGGACCTGGGCAGAATAGATAGAAACTGTTGGCATTGGCAGAAAAGTGGAGAACTGGTGAATGGCAAAACAAACAAAGGAAAAAAATGGAGAAAATCCTATTACCCCATGAATGGTTATGATCCGGAATGCCCGGCGCAAGTTTGTGATGAAGATGGATTGAATTTGTGGCTTTGAAAATGGAATTGGAGAAGCACCTGAAGATAATTTAAAATGTGTACAGTCAAGGGGACAGGGTGGGACTAGGGCTGATTTGCGCTTGCAGGCAGTTGGCAGGGATGTGACGGGCTGAATAGGCTCTGCTGTAACCATTCTATGATTTCAAATTAAATATCAGTGAGTGTGTAAAATAGGATACCGCATAAGAATTATGCATAAGAATTGGCTTGGTTAAACTAAGGCCAATTCAAGTTCTGCTTGGATAGTAATTTTCATCAAAATGCACACTCTTACAAATTTTAACACTGTCCTTCAAAAATGAAAATCCTGCAAAATAACCTGAAAAGTTTTATGTTGTAATTTACGGAAGAAATTCTTGATTGGTTCAGCATTATATTAAAATCCAAAGTTAAGGGTAAACTGGTGTCATACCAAAAAGCTTTGAAGACTGGTTAATTGTCTGACTCAGTAATGAAAGTAAAAGTATTTTCTGTTCGGTATAGGTCCTGAATTTAATTAAAACAGACAATCTCAGTCCATGTTTGACAAATGCCTGTAGCATAGAGCTACTATAATTCATTGTTAATTGAGCAATCTAACTTGTGTGTCCCTTCATAATCCCGAATGTTCTATCAGTTCCACCTTTGTGCATTTCGTGCTTTTAAACTGCTAAGTAAGAGGCACTTCTCCCATTCCTTTGTCTGGAATTGTGTAGTGTGTGGAGACTGGGCTTCAGCCTGAAATTCCCGCAGCAGAATTGGTCTGGGATTTATGTTTAGATTCCTAGATAGATAAAACAAGGCATAACGTAGGCATCAGTGAGACTTCAGCCCGAGTGAAATGATAGTTGATGCAGCCGATAATTTGCATATGGAGTGAGTATCGCAAGAATGTTTCGTAATACTGAGCCTTGTGACTATTGTACTGAAGGCACAAGGCAATTGGGTTATACATTTGGATATGTTATAACACTGGACTGGTTGTTAGTATTTGTGTTTGGTTGTTTCATGGACCTCTCTAATCATTTGCTGTCATCTCCTCAAGTAGCAAGTTATGAGCTTGATGCTACCTTCTGAACTGGAAGTAGTGTCATTATGGTTATGCATTATAAGCATTAGCATAATGCCAAAGCATTATCCAGATATTTTTAAATGTGCTCTTTTAAAATTCAGAGGAGTTCTTTGATGGGATAGAAATACAGGTTACCTTGTTACTGCTGCATCTTCTGAACTTCAAATAACAATTTAAAATAAACTGTAGGCTTTTCTCACCAATAGCTCATTATGATGGGGGTCCAAGAAATAAATGATACATGCATTCAGGTGTACTGAATTTCACTTCTTCAATCAGTATAAATTAGTGACACTGATTATTTGCGCAGCACATTGCTCAGCACTTTTTTTTTTCTAAAGCAGTATATTCAGTAACTGTGAGCAATGCCACAGGAGATTTGTTTGTAATGTGATTAAAATGGAACATCCAGCACATATTTTGCATCAATCACACTTCAACCATGAGACTTCATTGCTCATTGGCTCATATGCAATATTTTTCATTTTGACAAAATCACAAATGACCTATCCCAATAAGAGTCAAAACGCCAAATACTAATAAAGCCAACATTTACAACAGGAACATTGTAAAACTAGAAATTAACATGTGGTAAATGGGCTTTCCCGCCCCCCCTCCCCTCCCATATCGACATTGCCAATTATCTGGTCATTATATTGCTGCTCGTGGGAGTGTGCTGTGGACAATTTAGATGCTGCATTTCCTACATTGTAACAGTAGTACACTTCAAAAGTACTTGTGATGTCCTGTGATTGTTAACAATCCTATGGTTGTTAACAATCCGTGAAGAGACAAACAGCTTCTAAAAATAGATTAATTGCCCAGCGATCAATGGGAGTGGCTAAAGAATAAGATTTCGGGTTTTAACACTTCTACTGTAACAAACAAAGCAAAATCAGCATTTGCTAAACAACACCAAATTAAAGAAAAGATGCATTCCCATTAACTAACTAACTAATCAAATGAGTGGGTAAAAATTTGGCAGACAGAGTATAATGTGGGAAATGTGAGCATGTCTATTTTGGCTGGAAGAAGAAGAAAAATAATGCATCATTTGAAAGGAGAGAGACTGCAGAATTTAGAGATAGAGATAGAGAAATAGCACAGAACAGGCCCTTCGGCCCACGATGTTGCGCCGAACTTTTGTCCTAGGTTAATCATAGAATTTTGGACAATTTTTCATGGCCAATCCACCCAACCTGCACATCTTTGGACTGTGGGAGGAAACCGGAGTACCCGGAGGAAACCCACGCAGTCACGGGGAGGATGTGCAGACTCCACACAGACAGTGACCCAAGTCGAAATCGAACTTGGGACCCTGGAGCTGTGAAGCAATTGTGCTATCCCCAATGCTACCGTGCTGCCCTTAAGAAGTTAACCTACACTCCATTATTCTACCCTAATCCAAGTACCTATCCAATAGCCGCTTGAAGGTCCCTAACTTTTCCGACTCAACTACTACCACAGGCAGTGCATTCCATGCCCCCACTACTCTCTGGGTAAAGAACCTACCTCTGACCTCCCCTCTATATCTTCCACCATATATCTTAAATTTATGTCCCCTTGTAATGGTGTGTTCCACCCGGGGAAAAAGTCTCTGACTGTCTACTCTATCCATTCCCCTGATCATCTTATAAACCTCTATCAAGTCGCCCCTCATCCTTCTCCGTTCTAATGAGAAAAGGCCTAGCACCCTCAACCTTTCCTCGTATGACCTACTCTCCATTCCAGGCAACATCCTGGTAAATCTCCTTTGCACCTTTTCCAAAGCTTCCACATCCTTCCTAAAATGAGGTGACCAGAACTGCACACAGTACTCCAAATGTGGCCTGACCAAGGTTTTGTACAGCTGCATCATCACCTCACGGCTCTTAAATTCAATCCCTCTGCTAATGAACGCTAGCACACCATAGGCCTTCTTCACAGCTCTATCCACTTGAGTGGCAACTTTCAAAGAACTATGAACATAGACCCCAAGATCTCTCTGCTCCTCCACATTGCCAAGAACCCTACCATTAACCCTGTATTCCGCATTCATATTTGTCCTTCCAAAATGGACAACCTCACACTTGTCAGGGTTAAACTCCATCTGCCACTTCTCAGCCCAGCTCTGCATTCTATCTATGTCTCTTTGAAGCCGACAACAGCCCTCCTCACTATCCACAACTCCACCAATCTTCGTATCATCTGCAAATTTACTGACCCACCCTTCAACTCCCTCATCCAAGTCGTTAATGAAAATCACAAACAGCAGAGGACCCAGAACTGATCCCTGCGGTACGCCACTGATAACTGGGCTCCAGGCTGAATATTTGCCATCCACCACCACTCTCTGTTTTCTATCGGTTAGCCAGTTTGTTATCCAACTGGCCAAATTTCCCACTATCCCATGCCTCCTTACTTTCTGCATAAGCCTACCATGGGGAACCTTATCAAATGCCTTACTAAAATCCATGTACACTACATCCACTGCTTTACCTTCATCCACATGCTTGGTCACCTCCTCAAAGAATTCAATAAGACTTGTAAGGCAAGACCTACCCCTCACAAATCCGTGCTGACTATCCCTAATCAAGCAATGCCTTTCCAGATGCTCAGAAATCCTATCCCTCAGGACCCTTTCCATTACTTTGCCTACCACCGAAGTAAGACTAACTGGTCTGTAATTCCCAGGGTTATCCCTATTCCCTTTTTTGAACAGGGGCACGACATTCGCCACTCTCCAATCCTCTGGTACCACCCCTGTTGACAGCGAGGACGAAAAGATCATTGCCAACGGCTCTGCAATTTCATTTTTTGCTTCCCATAGAATCCTTGGATATATCCCGTCAGGCCCGGGGGACTTGTCTATCCTCAAGTTTTTCAAAACACGCAACACATCTTCCTTCCTGACAAGTATCTCCTCAAGCTTATCAGTCTGCTTCACGCTGTCCTCTCCAACAATATGGCCCCTCTCGTTTGTAAATACTGAAGAAAAATACTTGTTCAAGACCTCTCCTATCTCTTCAGACTCAATACACAATCTCCCGCTACTGTCCTTAATCGGACCTACCCTCGCTCTAGTCATTCTCATATTTCTCACATATGTGTAAAAGGCCTTGGGGTTTTCCTTGATCCTACCCGCCAAAGATTTTTCATGCCCTCTCTTAGCTCTCCTAATCCCTTTTTTCAGTTCCCTCCTGGCTATCTTGTATCCCTCCAGCGCTCTGAACCTTGTTTCTTCAGCCTTACATAAGTCTCCTTCTTCCTCTTAACAAGACATTCAACCTCTCTTGTCAACCATGGTTCCCTCACTCGACCATCTCTTCCCTGCCTGACAGGGACATACATATCAAAGACACGCAGTACCTGTTCCTTGAACAAGTTCCACATTTCACTTGTGTCCTTCCCTGACAGCCTATGTTCCCAACTTCTGCACTTCAGTTCTTGTCTGACAGCATTGTATTTACCCTTCCCCCAATTATAAACCTTGCCCTGTTGCTCGCACCTATCCCTCTCCATTACTAAAGTGAAAGTCACAGAATTGTGGTCACTACCTCCAAAATGCTCCCCCACTAACAAATCTATCACCTGCCCTGGTTCATTACCAAGTACTAAATCCAATATGGCCTCCCCTCTGGTCGGACCATCTACATACTGTGTTAGAAAAGCTTCCTGGACACACTGCACAAACACTACCCCATCCAAACTATTTGATCTAAAGAGTTTCCACTCAATGTTTGGGAAGTTGAAGTCGCCCATGACTACTACCCTGTGACTTCTGCACCTTTCCAAAATCTGTTTCCCAATCTGTTCCTCCACATCTCTGCTGCTATTGGGGGGCCTATAGAAAACTCCCAACAAGGTGACTGCTCCTTTCCTATTTCTAACTTCAACCCATATTACCTCAGTAGGCAGATCTCCCTCGAACTGCCTTTCTGCAGCTGTTATACTATCTCTAATTAACAATGCCACCCCCCCCACCTCTTTTACCATCCTCCCTAATCTTGTTGAAACATCTATAACCAGGGACCTCCAACAACCATTTCTGCCCCTCTTCTATCCAAGTTTCCGTGATGGCCACCACATCGTAGTCCCAAGTACAGATCCATGCCTTAAGTTCACCCACCTTATTCCTGATGCTTCTTGCATTAAAGTATACACACTTCAACCCATCTCCTTGCCTGCAAGTACTCTCCTTTGTCATTGTTACCTTCCCCACTGCATCACTACGTGCTTTGGCGTCCTGACTATCGTCTATCTTAGTTGCTGGACTACAGATCCGGTTCCCATTCCCCTGCCAAATTAGTTTAAACCCTCCCGAAGAGTACTAGAAAACCTCCCTCCCAGGATATTGGTGCCCCTCTGGTTCAGATGCAACCCGTCCTGCTTGTACAGGTCCCACCTTCCCCAGAATGCGCTCCAATTATCCAAATACCTGAAGCCCTCCCTCCTACACCATTCCTGCAGCCACGTGTTCAACTGCACTCTCTCCCTATTCCTAGCCTCGCTATCACGTGGCACCGGCAACAAACCAGAGATGACAACTCTGTCTGTCCTGGCCTTTAACTTCCAGCCTAACTCCCTAAACTTGTTTATTACCTCCACACCCTTTTTCCTACCTACATCGTAGGTTCTGTGGTGTAGTGGGATCTGTAGTGGGGGGGGCAACCGATCGGCGGGCGGGCGCCTGCGATCTGGAGGGGTCCCACCTCCTTTCGCGCAGGCCCGCTGTAGAGCTCCGCCATTTGCGCAGTGCGGGCGTGGACCTGCGCCGGCATTGCAGGACGCTGGAGCAGCGCGCAGCACTCCAGCACCGTGTTGGCCCCCTGAGGGCCGCTGAATCGCTGGGCCAGGAGGCACATTGACGCCAGCGTGCACCATTCCGTATTTACGCCGGCGTCAACACTTGGCCGGGATTTCGGAGTATCCCAGCCAAGGGATCTTCTATTTAAGCAAAGGAGAAACTTTTTCTTTGAGGGGTGGCAGTCTGTGGAATTCTCTTCCCCAGAGAGTAGTGGAGGCAAGGTCTTTGAATATATTAACGTCTGAGTTAGATTGATTAGCAAGGGAGCAAAACGGCATAGATATAGACAGGAAGTTAGAGTTGAGATCACAATTAGATCGGCCATGATTTAATCAAGTGGTGCAGTCGGCTCAAGTGCCAAATGCCCTACTCCTTTTAGTTTGTATGTATGTTCATATAACTAACACAACTAAAATACTTTTGACATTTATTTTTACTTTATATTATATTTCTAGCAGAAATGTATCCTAGAAGATTAAGTTTCAAGTTTCTCCGGCTTTACAGCAGGTCTCTTCTCCTTGCCAAACCAAGGCAGATCTTTCAGTGTCCTTTGAAAATTATTACACTCAGGGGCAACATGGTGGTGCAGTGGTTAGCACTGCTACCTCATGGTGCTGAGGACCCAGGTTCGATCCCGGCCTGGGTCACTGACTGTGTGGACTTTACGCATTCTCCCCATGCCTGCATGGGTCTCACCCCCACAACCCATATAGATGTGCAGGGTAGGTGGATTGGCCACGCTAAATTGCCCCTTAATTGGAAAAAAATTATTGGGTACTCCAAATTTATATAAAGAAAAGATTGCAGATTGGAGGGTAGCTCATGTCACTGCGATATTCAAAAAGGGAGGTAGGGAGAAAGCAGGGAATTATAGTCCAGTAAGCCTAACATCGGTAAAATTCTTGAATCCGTTATCGAGGACTTTGTAGCGGAACATTTGGAAAGCAGGGGCAGGATCAGTCAGAGTCAGCATGGATTTATGAATGGAAAATCATGCTTGACAAATCTGTTGGAATTATTTGAAGCTGTAACCAGTACAGTTGACAAGGGGGAGCCAGTCAATGTGGTACATTTGGACTTTCAGAAGGCGTTTGACAAAGTCCTGCCTAAGAGATCATTGTGCAAAATTAAAGCACACGGGATTGAGGGAAATGTATTGAGGTAGATAGAAAACTGGTTGGCAGAGAGGAAACAAAGAGTAGGAATTAATGGGTCCTTTTCCAATTGGCAGGCAGTAACTAGTGGGGTGTCACAGGGATTGGTGCTGGGACCCCAGCTATTCACAATACATATTAATGATTTGGATGCGGGAGAAAAATGTAACATCAACGTTTGCAGATGATACCAAGTTAGGTGGGAGGGTGAACTGTGACAAGGATGCAGGGATCCTACAGCATGATCTGGACAGGTTGGGCGAGTGGGCAAATCAGTGGCGGATGCAGTATAATTTGGATAAGTGTGAGGTTATTCACTTTGGAAGCAAAAACAGGAAGGCAGATTACTACCTGAATGGTTGTAAGTTGGGAGAGGAGAGTGTGCAGCGGAAACTGGGTGTCCTCGTGCACCAGTCGCTGAAGGTAAACATGCAGGTGCAGCCGGATGTAAAGAAGGCTAATGGTATGTTGGCCTTCATTGCGAGAGCTTTCGAGTATAGAAGCGGCGATGTGTTGCTGCAATTATACAGGGCCTCACCTGCAGTATTGTGTGCAGTTTTGGTCTCCTTCTCTGAGGAAGGATGTTCTTGCTCTTGAGGGAGTGCAGCAAAGGTTTACCAGACTGATTCCAGGGATGGCAGGACTGTCATATGAGGAGAGGTTGTCTAGGTTGGGATTGTTCTCGCTGGAGTTCAGAAGAATGAGGGGGGATCTCATAGAGACTTATAAAATTCTAACAGGACTAGACAGGAAGATGTTACCAATGATAGGTGTGTCCAGAACCAGGGGTCACAGTCTGAGGATTCAGGGTAAAGATATAAGGATAGATTTCAGACAGATATAAGGAGACATTTATTCACCCAAAGAGTGGTTAGCCTGTGGAATTCATTATCACAGGAAGTAGTTGATGCTAAAACTTTGAATATATTCAAGAGGTGGCTAGATATAGCACTTGGGATCAACGGTTATGGGGAGAAAGCAGGATTAGGCTATTGAGTTGGATGATGAGCCATGATCGTGATGAATGGCGGAGCAGGCTCGAAGGGCCAAAAGGCCTCCTCCTGCCCCTACCTTCTATGTATCTGGACATTGAGAGTCGATTTTATTGCTGATTATAGTGTCCTGTTTCATATGATGTTTCTGCATACAAATAAACATCTGTATAATGCGAGTAGCGAAGCTGATTTGCTCCCCCAATTGTTTAGAGTGTGTATTTTTATTGTGAAAGTTAAAAGGAAGTGTAACGTACTTATTTCCACCCCAACTTAATATATGTGCAAATGAGGGTCAAACATAAACTATTTTTCAATTGCTGTAAATATAAGGAAACATACATGCCCTTATTTTTCATTATTTCAAATTTATAATAAATAGTTCTTTTTGCTTATTTTAAGATACTTCCAGTTAAGAATTGTCCTGAAATGCTGGAATGGGACATCCTTTTCCTCTCAAAAAGATAGGTTGCCACCATGCTAAAAATTTGCAAATCTGATTTCTTCCATTGGCATGATGTGATTTACATTTCAGGGCTGTACAATTTTAGATTTTTAGCTTTATGATTGAGCACCACTCTTTATATGCCCTTTTTTCCCTTCATCTTCCCTGAGGTCCGATTTTTGTCACAGTGCGGAGTGACAGTTGGTGGCACCTGGCTTGTATGAATGTTTGCCATCACTGTTTAGGATGTGTTACTGTTAGTGTGATTTTGTTCTCCGTAAATGATAGCAGCTGGTTTCAACCATAAGGACATTTCCAAGGATATTGCAATGCATGAGGCAGAACTTTCCCCACCCCCAACTTCATCCCATCACTTTTGGCAGCTTGCACACATGGATGAAACAGACTGAAAAACAGCAGTGCACAACCACAGTAGCAATCTTACTGACACAACAATAGTGTTCTAAAATAATGAATGGCACTTGTTACATAAATTTGTACATCCTTCTTATTGGTTCAATCGACTAAAAGGTCAAAAGAGCATGTGCATTGACCAGTCACCTTTGAATATTGGAAGAACTGTGAAACCATTTCATATGTTGAAATGCACTGTGGCTTTAGATGGGTGTTTGCAAGGAGGCATTGAAACTGCATTAATTAATTAATTAAATATTATTGCAAGAAAATGCCATTTGTAATTTACTAGCTCCACGAAAGGATTCTCATGTAGAATCCTAATGCCGTACATAGATGAGAACAAAGTATTAATCTGTGTCTCAGATTAAGGGATGCAAAATTCCACGTCATTTAAATCCATAAACCTGTAGTGTGGTCTTTGTTTGATTAAGGCTCATCTTAATTGCAACACGTTACTTGGCAGCAACAAGTTATTGCAAAGCAAGACTGTAATACAGCAAATTTATAATGTTGTTCAATTATGCAAATACATGCTGTATTAAATTCACTTTTGTTTTATTCAAAATATGATTCATTTCAATCTGGTCCCCGCTTAATGCTTTGAAAGATGAATTGTGAAGGGACATCATTGCTTATTAAGGCCAGTTATCAAGTTAGGAAAAGGAGGAAAAGAGCGATATGACTGGGTGAGATGTCACTGTCAACTATTAATAGATTTCATTATAATTTCACTGGCATGGTGGTGCAGTGGTTAGAACTGCTGCCTCATAGCGCTAGAGACCTGGATTCGATTCCGACCTTGGGTGACTGTCTGGAGTTTTCACATTCTCCCACCGGTGTCTGTGTGGGTTTCCTCCGGGTGCTCTGGTTTCCTCCTACAGTCCAAAGATGTGCAGGTAGATGGATTGGCCAGGCTAAATTGCTCCTTGGTGTCCAAAAGGTTAATTGGGGTTGCAGGGTTACGGAGATAGGGTGGGGGAGTGGGAATTGGTGGAAATGCTCTTTTTGTAGATATTCTATGAAATACAAGAAAAATACTTTGCAAATAATGTGCACTTTTAGACATTGAGAACCAAAATGTTCCTTTGTCATTGTGTTTCTGGAAATGGGACTGTCCTACCTGCGTGTTAGATGTCTGCTTTTGTTTATTGATTAAAATGATAGCTGCAGTGATGAACAGAAGTAACAATTACATGATGGTGTTATGTAGCTGTATTTTAGTGCCAGATCCAACTTTTAAATCACTCCAGTGTAGCTCACAAGCAGTTTATTAATGCTCTGCCTTTCTCTTTTTGAAAAATATATTTATTCAAGGCATTTAATAAATTTTCACAGAATATCAGAAGAACAACACATCAACCCAATATACAACCACAACCCTCAAACCCCCCTCCCCTTGCTGACCCCTCAATTCTCGATGAAGAAATCGATGAATGGTTTCCACATCTGGGCCAACCCCTCTACCGATCCCCGCAGAGTGAACTTAACCTTCTTCAACATCAGGAGTTTTGCCAGTCTCTCACGCACATCCCTGCTTTTGGCGGCTTTGAGTCCCTCCAACCCAACCAAATCCATCTCTGGGCTATCAGGGATGCAAAAGCTAATACATCGGTGCGCATGGGGGTAGTATGAAAGCTCCTTTGCCCTCTGCCTCCGAAACCTCCACGGGTCTTACCTGACCACCCCCTTTATGCTCCATAAACCCCCTCAACTCCCTAGCCACTGTCGACACCCTCGGCGACTTGGGACTCGACCAGTCCAGAGCCGGGTTAAAATCATAAAATATTAAAATCACACCCCCCATCTTCGGGGATTTTGGCAGGGGATGGCTTTTGCACTATGTTTATAGTTTCATGTACATTGTTTATTGTGTTGTTATAATACCAAAAAATACCTCAATAAAATGTTTATTAAAAAAAAATCACACCCCATAATCAATTGATGCATGTCCAGGTCTGGAATCTTCCCCAACGCCCGCCTCCTAAAATGCACCTCATCTCAATTTGGGGCTTTAAAAAAAAAAAAAAAAAATCTTTTTATTGGCATTTCTCATATTTATAAACAGTTGTGTATATACATTACATTTTTCTTGCCCATGCTAATTTACTTTATTGTACAGAGAGGTTTATTTTGTTCTTCATTTAACTGACCCTATGTACAGGACTACCTGAATCCCTGCCAGCTTCTGACTGACCATCACATACCTACCCCCCGGAGCGGCCACAATGCTCCCCACCTCAAATGCCACCGGCTTGTGAACCAACACTGCCACGTCCCACATAGAATCATAGAATTTACAGTGCAGAAGGAGGCCATTCGGCCCATCAAGTCTGCACCGACCCTTGGAGAGAGCACTCAACCCAAGCCAGTAACCCCACCCAATCTTTTTGGACACTATGGGCAATTTAGCATGGCCAATCCACCTAACCTGCTCATCTTTTGACTGGGAGGAAACTCGAGCACCCGGAGGAAACCCACACAGACACGGGGCGAACGTGTAGACTCTGCACAGACAGTGACCCAAGCAGAGAATCGAACCTGGGACCCTGGAGCTGTGAAGCAACTGTGCTACCCACTGTGCCACCGTGCTACCCTTAATCTCTTATCTTCTCATTCAGCCTTTGCTTTATATGGCATGGCAGAGTTGTCCGCATTAGGCGGATTCATCGCCTCCAATGGGCTGAGTTCCCGGCGACATAGTTCACTTGTCGTCTCAGCGGTCGGGAACCCAGTGTGGAGGCTGCAGACTTTGTCCAGCGCCGCTACAGTCAACCGGGAGCCGTGCTGCTGACGGGGGGCTTCTGTGAGGTCTGGGGGGGACTAGTGGGCGGTGGCTAGGGGGGCACTCTTTGGCAAGTTAGGTCTGACCTGGTGGACTTCTCGGTGGGCAAAGGGGATAACTCCAAGAGACGCCAGAATCGCGGAGTACAAACGGGCGGAGAATTGTATGTCTGCCAAAAATCGAGGCCGGCACGGGGGCCACATGGAATGCCATGCTCTGATTCCTCGATTGTGGCATTAATGCATTCCATGCTGGGGTCGACATGCATATTTTACAGTAAACGCAGTTGGCATATCATTAACGGATCAGCCCTGGCATGCTCCGGGCCTCCCGCGATGCTCCGCCTCCGGCAAGAGAAATTACCGACGGCGAGGACCACTTGTGGTATTTAGAATCAGGAAATAGGCGCAGTTGCTGCTGACTGAGAGAAGGAGGTAAGACATGTTCCCAAAGTTGTAGCCATGGGATGCTCCAGGTCCAGGGGGTGATCAACAGGACGCCGCCGCATGTGGGGATGCCTTTCACAAACCAAAAGGGGTTCCACTCGATGAACGTCTGTGCCCAATACCCAGGCAATGTGCACAACACCTTTAGCCTGGCATACTCAAAGGTTCCCGACACATTCAAGGTACCCATCTGGTGTGGGGTTGGCTCCTGGGCACAGGGGTTGTTCACTGTGGTTGTGGCTGGTGACGCTTACCCAGAGGCCTCAGACAACTGATGTGGAGAACCGCTACAATGGCGCCCATGCTGCGACCAGAGGCGTGATCGAGTGGTGCATCGGCGTCGTGTAGATGTGGTTCACGTGCCCGGACTGCTTTGGAGAGACCCTCTATTATAGTGCTTGGAGGGTCCCCCACTTCGTGGAAGCCTACTGCATCTTCCACAACATTGCACGGCAGAGGGGAGAGGTGCTGGAGGAGGAGCAAGAATACCAGGCCTCGTCCGACATGGAGGATGGGGAGGAGGGCTAGGATCGGCAGGGCATGGGGCCCTGTGGTATTTGCCGGGGCTGTTGCACATGGATGTTCTCAACGCCGCCAGGTTACCGACTCGGTAGCCCGACCATCCTGTCCCACCACCCCCTCCCTCCCTTCGGGCACCTGCACCCCCTCTCTGTGCTTCCTACCCAGGTATGGAGATGCCGGCGTTGACCTGGGGCGAGCACAGTAAGAAGTCTTACAACCCCAGGTTAAAGTCCAACGGGTTTGTTTCAAACACCAGCTTTCGGAGCTCTGTTCCTTCCTCATTCACCTGAGGAAGGAGCAGTACTCCGAAAGCTAGTGTTTGAAACAAACCTGTTGGACTTTAACCTGGGGTTGTAAGACTTCTTACTGTCCTACCCAGGTGTCACAGGTGATGTGGTGTCACCTTGTTCTGCCCATTAGATAAGCCAGGGATATTGGGGGCGTTCCATTTCTTTATGATGGGGTGGGAGATCCCAATCCCAATCCCAGGGGGAGGGAGGGGGTGTTGCCCCAATCTCCATGGGGAGGTAGGGCTTTTCGATCACAATGCCCTTTAAAAATGGCGCCCTGATGTCAGAATCCGGGCTTTACCGTGTGTTTAGCCCCACCCCCAGCTGACCACGTGATCCTCTCCAGCACTTTGCAATTGCACAACGTGCTGCTAAATCGGGCAAGAAAAGTCGTCTGTGAAACCCACAAGTTTCACATAACTTTTTAAAAAATGAATATTTTTACTGAAGTTTTTAATTTTACACTGTACAAGCACTGGAAGAAATGGCTATAATTTGCAATTTACACATTGTTCCTTTTCGGCACACAGCTTTTCTTTCCTGATTCAATACTCCAAAAATTGCACCCAGGGAATGCAACCCATTTTCTTAATTTTGCTGGGTAAATAGAGTACCATGTTCATATGAGCTTTGTTGCAGATGCATTGGATTGGAAATGAGGAGCATGTTCTAGATTCTCTTAAACTTGTAGTTATTGATCAAATTGAGGTTGCAATATATCTGGAAGTATCTCTTTGTTTCACAGTAACTTCATTGCAGTGTTAATGTAAGCCTACGTGACACTAATAAACATTATTATCTGCTCTGTACGTAATTTAATTGTAATTCTCCAAGACAAATTAATTAAATGTATCTAGTCAATAATTTTCTGAGTCTTTGAATCAGATCGAGTGCTTTCATCCCTATTAATGTAATTCAGTGTCTGCTAAATTAATAAGTTTACATTTTAGGAAACTGTACCTACCTTATGTCTGAAAGATGACGTGCAAGCTAAGTAAACCCTGAGAATTCTGAACTCATGCCATTTGGGCAAGGCTTTATAGTGTAATGCGTAAGAAGGAATATTTTTAGTTTAATAGCAGTAATGTGCTGATCCAAACTTTTAATGTGACCAGCATAATATGGGATAGCCCCCTGCAGAGCTAAATGGCAACAAAGCAACACAGCCATAATACAGAATAGATTGGCCATTAATTTAGCAAACAGATGCATATAGTTGATACTTTATTAAGTGTGCGGTACAGCATAAAGGTGTCATCTGAAAAACGTGACAGCAAAAAGAAAAATGTTTCTGGACATTTATGAGTAAAATACTGATGTTATATGTACAATTAATTAAAGATCAGCACTACCAATCTGTTGGGAACATTGAGCGTAATTTTGTTTGGGAGATTGTTCACCTGCTGCAGGAGAATTGCTACCAATTTCCTACCCCCTGGGAGCGCAAACTGGAGAAGCAATTCTGCATCCCTTGCCATGCAAATTTATGCATGGAGAGGAATACTAGGGAGTCCCGAGGAAATTCTGCTGTCAGGCTGCCGTTTCGAGCGGGCGGCCCGATAGTGAAGTCCTCCCCTCCCCCCTCCTTCCCCCCCCCCTCCCCCCCGGAACCCCTTAATTGAAGGGACACCCCACAGAGACCCCTTATCTAGAGGGACCCTGCAGATACCCATGACTGGAAGCTAGAGAACAGACCAGACAAGGGCAGTGAAAACAAATTTCAGCTGCAACACTTGCCTGGAAGCTCCACGTACCCATTCTTGAAAGGAGAACAGTTGTGACCAGTGTTTCAACCCCTCAGAACCACCAGCTGCAGGCCATGCATTTATTTATAGTAGTGGGATGTAATTTGCAGCCTCCACAAAACAACTGTAGCCTTGATTCATTCATGTCCCTTCATGGATGAGTGACTCCAAGTGCTGACACTCCAATGTTTACAAACATCAAAGAGCGGTAAGTGCATTCCAATCACTCATTTGAATGCAATTCACGCATGAGCGTGTCCCTCAATCCCACCACCATCAGAGGGTTGGAGCATCGCTGATCCCGATTTTTCGATTCTCCGCCGCATCAGGGACCCCGCTACCGACGGTGGACAATCCAGGCCTATATTTTAAGAAAATGAGGATGGGACTAAATTTTGTTTACATTTGTACCAAAAAAAGCTTAAAGTAGTATCAGTGCATGTTTGTCAATTTCTTTTTTGGTGCTGTATATTGACCCCAACAGTGCTAACCACTGTGCTACCGTGCTGCCCACTAACTGGTCTCTCAGCCTGTTCTGCCACATTCAATGATTTATGCACATCTACACTCAAATGCCTCTGTTCCTGAACCTACTTTAGAATTGTACCCTTTATTTTATGTAGTCTCTCTTCATTCTTCCTACCAAGATGTATCATTTCATACTTTGCTGCATTAAATTTCATCTGCCACTTGTCTGCTTGTCCGCCCATTCTATCAACTTGTCTATATGCTTTTGAAGTTTTACACTCCTCCTCACACTTTGTATCATCCACTGATTTTGAAATTGGGTCCTGTACACCAAAGTCTATATCATTAATATATATCAGAAATAACAGGAATCCTAATACTGATCTTTGAGGATCTCCACTATGAACCTTCCTTCAGTCTTAAAAAAACAATTGTTCAACACGACTGTTTCCTGTTACTCAGACAATTTTGTATCTATGATGCTACTGACCCTTTTGTTTCATGAGCTCTAACTTTGTATGCTGTGCAGTACTTTTTCAAATGCCATTTGTAAGTCCATGTACACCAACAGCATTAACCTCATCAACCCCCTCTGTTACCTCATCATAAAAACTCAAGCTGTTAGTTAAACATGGTTTGTCCTTGACAAATTCATGCTGGATTTCCTGAATCAATCTACATTGGCTTAAACGACTATTAATTTTGTCCCAAATTGTCATTTCTAAACATTTCACCACCATCAATTTTAAATTGACTGACGTCTAGTTGCTGGGCTTATCTTTACACTCATCCCTTCCTTTTCTATCTTTCCTAAAAAAAAATATAAATATTGGGAAGATAACTGAAATGGTTTATTTACTTAACCCTTAATATCTTTAGAAAAATTGAACATTTTAATCCATAGATTAACTCCCCAATCTTCGAGATAGGGAAACAACTGCAATACTCACAAACCAATTAGCTTACAGCTTTCCTGTTATATTATAGTTCTTTTTTTTTTCCAAACTTGTGTGGCCCGGTCTGCTCCAACTCCTAACTCTAGCTCCAGGCGACATTCTGGTACGGGGGGGGGGTGGCGCTATATTGTAAGAAGTATTACTTTTGGATGAGATGTTAAACCATGGCCCTGGCTTCACTCTCAGGACATAAAAGATCCCACAGCACTATTGGAGGAGGAGAAGGGAATTCTCCCCAGCCTCTCTAAGAGATTTGGTCATTATCATATTGTTGACTATGAACCTTGCAGTGCACAACTTGGCTTCTGAATTTCATATGTGGTAGCAATGGCTAATGCATAGTCCTTTCCCACTAGAAAAGGTGTATAAAATGTTGACTACAAGGACCATTAACCAGAGGAACTTGAACTAAATTTAAAGTATAAATTATTTATGAATCTTAATTTAAATTTCTGTTCTTGCGCACTGTCAGCTTTACTTGAGAAAATTACTTGATAATGAATCAGATCATGGATGTCAGATAGCTGCAAAGTTTGAATGATGCTTCACCAGTTGAGAGTTATTAACTGTTTATTTGAGGCATGCCTGTTAAGTTGCACTTGCACTCTTTCTGTTTTTTGTCTGCTTCTCAAACACCCCACCTTTACTGCAGAGCATCAAAACTATTTTGGAACTGATGAAAGTCTGGGACCTGTGGCTGTCAGCATCCGGAGAGAGAAGCTCGATGAATCAAAGGAAAAAGATGGGCTGCAATACAACTATCGTGTAGCTTTCCGGACCAGTGAGGTAGGATTCTAACCCTATTGTTATGTACTTCATTTTTGAAACCGGTTTGCCACAGATCGTCTGTGGAATGTTTAGAATTGGGCCTGAATTGAGATTCCTGCCGGGAATTACTCCTGTACATTAATTATCCTCCTCGTATATTCAGCCTTCATGTAGAATTGCGGTTTGCCATTGTCCTCCCAAGGTGGAGGGATTTCACCTTCTCTGAAAAAATTTGTGCTCAAGTTCTGGTTATTTGAGTATTGGGTTTCCCGCATTCTACTAGTGATGAGGCCTTGTTCTAAAAATACTCCGTTTTTGTCACACAAATGTGGTGATATGCATCACTGTAAATACACAGGGGGGTTCAATAAATGTGTTAAAAGCTATCTCCAAGTCTGAACTTCACTTTGTCAGAGTGTACATCAAGGAAGCAGCTTATGCTACGTCAAGAAGCATAACATGACAACAAACTGCAGTAATTTTCTTTGTGTACAGTAGAAAATATATTTTGTAACCAATTTTGGTGTTCTCCTGTACTGAAAAAGTGTAGCTTTTAATAAATTGTTCATGCAGCCTTGAAAACCTTTCAAAAGTTAGCTGGATTGATTCTTTGAGTTTTCAGTTGAATTTCTTTTAAATAGTTACCAATTTTATGAGCTTCACTTTCATTTGTATCCATTTTGTGCCCATTGTTGATATTGAGTTGGAGTTGGATGTGGGGGTGATGTGTCATTTGCTTTTAACCCATGAATGTTTGCTTCTAACTGACTATGGTTGACTTTCCTTTAATCTCTTGTCTGTGCTAGTTTGAAGATGGGTGTTGAATGCCCTTCCCAGTTGGCTGATAGATTTATTTGCATTGTCTTTGGACATTGTAAGATGTTCAGAAATGTGAAGCTCACTCCAAACTTGTCAAAAGGACCAATGCAACCAAGGTTTAATGTTCCAGCTTCAAAGGACACCAAGTTTCAGTTCTTACATGAAGTGTTTATCCAAGTGATAAAAAAAACCTGCTATCATGAATTTGAAATACGCTCAGTGTTGGGGACGTCAGAACTACTTTTGGCCAACCCATCACCAGATCTGATGGAGAAAAATATAAATATCTTCAGCCAACATATATACGTTATTTCCTAATCTTCAGCCTGATCAGCAGCCATACCCAGTACAGTTTCTTGCTTCAGATTCTTATGAATTCAGACTAACATTGATGCACAACGTGAGATACCTGGTTTTGACTTCCTAATATTTTCACTGCCATTGTCTAGCTGCCCTGCATTCGCTTTGAACTTGGCCTGAATTCGAAATCATTTGATATTATTATTCTCTTCCTTCCGCTTTAACCCACATGAGCATATTATTTGAAGGAATTGAATTCTGTACTTCCCTTCTTCCCTGGAGAGCAGAGTTAAAGACTGGCAGACTTACCTCCTGTAGCAAACTGAATTGCAAATCAGAATCCTGACTTGAGTCTTTGATTTGGCTCCTGTAGGCACAAGTGCCAGTACTCTAACATCACAACATCACGTTGTGTTAGTCAACACTACTTTAATGGCTTTGTAGTACAATTAGTATTCTGTACTAAATATGTCCTAAAGAAACCAGTTAATTTGACTTAGTAATGCTTGTTCCGGTGATCAAAAGATTTTTAATTAATCAAAAAATTTTCTGCATGAATAATTATACCAAAATTCCTATTCCGCAATAATCTGTCAGCCCCATAAATTAGACTCTGGAGACAAGGTAAAGAAGCTAATTTTCCCTGTTAAGTTTCTATATTCCAAACTTTGCAGCCCCAACTTCAATGGATTTTGTTTTCATCAAGGTGTAGATCAGGGCACAGATTCTCCAAACAAATACACTTGTGTTTTATGCCACAAAAATTTAAAAAATTTTTTTTTATTGCTTTGGGTGCCCTTTCCAAGTAAGTCAGCTGGTGTTTTTTTTAAACCTCATTGTAAATATGTATCAGTTGGTAAAATAACAAACAAACATGTAACTTGCATTTTATGCATATATCATTGATATTGAAGACCGCACTCAGTCCTCCAACTTAAGTTTGAATGATATTTTCTATCCGTGTGTAAAGTGTGTAATGCTGCAAATTACGGCTTTGAAAAAATATTTGAATATGCATCATAATTTGTTAATGCTAAAGTGACAAAGCTGCCACTGAGATAAGTTGACCTTACACTTAAAAACAAATCTGAGATTTTATTCACTGAATATCTGTCAGTTCCTTTGGTTAGCCCTTTGTGGTAGGGCCCACTTCCACTGGTTAGGTTAGCTCCAGTAAAAAGTTGCAATGAATTTCTAAACTCAGTGTAATGTAGTTTAACGTAGTTATACACATTGCCAATGTGGATAGTCAGTGACCCAGCATCTATTTTAGAACAAGATGGACAATTGTGTCCCAGAGCTTGCAACTGAGTCGAGTTCAGCCCAAATTTGGAAAAGGATGGTCATCAGTTTCTCTGACTCTTTACTTTTGTATTTGGCTGATTGAGGAGTCATTGCAGTCATTTATAGATTAAATTGATGTGCTCTTTAAGAAGAGGATGTCCTTTAGGGTCGAAATGTGACTAATTCTCCTTGGTGCAGAAGATCAGATTTCATCCGACAAAAGTTTGAAGTGTCATGTTGCTTCTGAGATAATCTGTTAGTTCTTTTGTACTGATTATTCTTCAATTTCAGTGACGAATGCTGAATCGAATTGAAGAGGCAAAGAGAAAAAGGTTGCGTGATGGTGTGGGAGGGTTGAGCATACAATTAAAGTTAATTTTCAACGTTTATCGGAAGGAGGCTTTGATGATTGAGGTTCTGCTTTGGGCGCAATTGGTGATTTGCATCCAAAGTATACGTGTTTTTAAATGTTTTCCCCTCCCAAATTTCTGCTCTAGCTCATTTACATATTGTAGAACACAAAATCTGCCATGAATTAGTACAACATTTAAAACAAAGCAAAATATATATATTTTAAATTAAGGACTATTTAATATATTTTTGACCGATAACTTGGTACAATTTGATTATGCAAATTAAAAGGGATTTATCACAAAAAAACATTTTAAATCAGTGTCAATCCTGTGAATAACCTGAATTTGAATGACTGAAAATGACTTCTGAAAATAACATATAAAGATATTTTACAGTCAGATTGGGGTAAAATTGTCAGTTCCGTAGTAAATTTAAAAAAAAATTATTCAGAGCCATTAAAAACGTCTATTTGTTGAAAAAAATCCACAGCAGTTAATGGGAGCTCCCAGTGTTGATTAATTCACACTGGGGACGGGGCCAGAATTGTGAGAAGCATCTGCTTCCATCGCAGTATTTTTAAACACTAATGATCATGGAGATTACGAACTGGGAGCAGGTGTAGGCCAGTCAGCTCCTCAAGCCTGCTCAGCCATTCAATACATTTTATAAACATTCATTTATGGGATGTGGGCTTCGCTGGTTAGGGCATCATTTATTGCCTATCCCTAGTTGCCCTTCAGAAGTGATGGTGAGTTCAATAAAATCATGGCTGATGATTGTAACGTTCACTCCTCATTCTTGCCCACCCCCGATAACCTTTCACCTCCTTGTTAATCAAGAACCTTGGCAGGATTCACTAGTTCCCCAGCT
This sequence comes from Scyliorhinus canicula, assembly GCF_902713615.1. Classification (NCBI taxonomy): domain Eukaryota; kingdom Metazoa; phylum Chordata; class Chondrichthyes; order Carcharhiniformes; family Scyliorhinidae; genus Scyliorhinus; species Scyliorhinus canicula. Next base: position 178,509,124 of record NC_052151.1, read on the forward strand.
GTGTGTTCCTCGATGGTGTGGCATTCGCTGGTGGCGGCACTCAACTGTCGCTGCTCGTCAGTGGGATTTCCCATTGAAGCCACCCCACACCGCCGGGAAACCTGCTTTGGGGGTGCAATGCCGGTGGGACCAGAAAATCCCAACGGCTGGAGGATTCCAGCCCCTATCGAGCTCTGCTTTAAAAATATTCAAAGACCCTGCTTTCACTGCCTTTTGAGGAGGAGTTCCAAAATCTCTTAACCCTCGAGAAAAAAATTCTCCTCGTCTCTTTCTTATATGAGTGACTGACCCCTTATTTTTAATTGTGGTACCTAGTTCTAGATTCTCCTACAAGAGGGAACATACTCTCCACATCCACCCTGTCAATATCTGTCAAGGTCTTAAAAGATTTCAATCAAGTCACCTCTTACTCTTCTCAACACCGGTGGATAGCCTGTTGAACCTTTCCTCACAAGACAACCTTTCAATTCCTGTTGGTCTAGTAAATTTTCTCTGAACTGCTTCCAGCACATTTACATCTTTCCTTAAATGAAGAGACTAATACTGTGCACTGTACTCCAGATGTAGTCTCGCCAGTGTCTTGTACAACTGAAGTACAACTTCTTTCTTTTTATAATCAATTACCCAAACAATTAACAGTAATAGTCTATTAGCTTTCCAAATTACTTGCCATCCTAATTACTTGCTGTACCTGCATACAAGCTGTGGTAACAAAAGCTCTGGGCAACCACAAGTAGATAAAGACAACAACTATTTATTTGCAAGCAGAATAAGTATTTACATGCAACTGTTTACAAGACACAGCAACAGAAAACCACAACTCCTACAATCTCCTAGTCCAGGTTTTGACAGCGGGTAATAAAGCCCATGCTCCGCTTTGCTCCACCTGTGTTACCATTCCATTGCGGAATCACGTGGGTTCAATTCCCGTATGTTATGGGCCACAGTTTAAAGAACTCCAAAGTATATCATGAAGATCACCTGACCCATGACTTTTACTAGATTGTGGTGTGGGGAGAACACGGCCCACTCTGCAGGTGTGGTGCAGCAGAACTCTCAAAGTATTTTTTAAAGCAAAACAATGTTTATTCTATGAACTCCGTTAACCTTTTTTAAAACATACAGTAAACATCTTAGCAACCATCAATTCAAATACACCCCACAAAGAATACAACACTCTAAGTAACTCTTAAATTTTCCTTTTAACATCCATAAGACAAAAAAACCCTTTTAAAAGAAGCACATCAGGTTTAAATTCTCTACTGAGAACAGTTAGCACTCTGAATTCACCAAATGATCTAGAGATAGTCTTCAGATTGCAGAGATCAAAATTACACCTTCTTTGGCTGGCTGCAGCTCCAACACTGAAACAAGACTAAAGAACACAGGCACACCCAAGATTTTCCTCAAAGCGAAACAAAAACAACAGAGCCAGAGCGCAGCTCACCACAGTCTGACATTGCTGCAGCCACTTGAGCCGACAAACGTCTCTTAAAGTGACATTCCCGTGACCCCCCCCCCCCCCCCCCCCGAAAACCATCAACTTCAAGATGATTTCATTTTTCACCTTTTCACTATCCTTTAAGAAATGCATACAGTAAATATACTTTCTGGTTTCAAAAAACAACACACGCAAACAGGTATAATACCATAGTCCATTTTAGTTCTTCTTCCTCCAACTGAAATCCTTCTCGATTGACAGTCTCTTTGAACAAGAAGATCTCTGCACAACCCATCCATTTCTCTATTCCTCGGCATTTCTCTTTAAAGTCAGATACTTTAGTTCAACCTGATCACAGAGTCCCTTGTAATTCTCCAACATTGGAGCATTGGTTATCACAACTTTCAGGCAGTCAAATGCCTGTTGGAGCTCCGCTGTCCACTGAAATTTTCGATGTTTCTTCAGCACGTCCATCAGTGGAGCGACCACACTGTTAAAATTCGGTACAAATTTCCGGTAAAATTCACTCATTCCCAGAAATCGCATTATTTTCTGTCGTGTCAAGGGTATCGGAAACGCCCCAATAACTTTTGTTTTCGCATCACGTGGGACCATTTGACCCTGTCCAATTGTATGGCCAAGGAAAGTGACTTGGGCTTTTCCAAATTCACTTTTGGCTAGGTTTATCACCAAACCCGCCTCCTGAAGTCGATCGAATAACTCCATCAGATACTTCAAATGTTCTGTTCATGTCTGGCTAAAAATGACAGATCGTCGATGTATACCCTACAATTGAGTAATCCTGAAACAACTTTTTTAGTTAACCGTTGAAATGTGACTGGGGCGTTTTTCATTCCAAATGGCATAACTTTGAATTGGTATATACCATCTGGAGTCACAAAAGCTGAAATCTCCTTCGCCCTTTCGGATAAAGGTACCTGCCAGTAACCTTCAAGTAAATCCAGTTTGGAAATGAAAACTGATTGTCCCACCTTCTCAATGCAATCCTCCAAATGTGGAATAGGAAAAGAGCCCGTTATTGTAACTGCATTAACCTTTCTATAGTCCCACACAACCGTTGGGTACCGTCCGGTTTTGGTACCATCACGATGGCTAAGCTCCATCCAGGGGCTGTTTAGCACAGGGCTAAATCACTGGCTTTGAAAGCAGACCAGGGCAGGCCAGCAGCACAGTTCAATTCCTGTACCAGCCTCCCTGAACAGGCGCCGGAATGTGGCGACTAGGGGCTTTTCACAGTAACTTCATTGAAGCCTACTTGTGACAATAAGCGATTTTCATTTCATTTTTTTTCCATTGGCTGCAACCCACTCCAATTATGCCATTTTTAAGCATACTTTCAATCTCTTTGTTAATCTGTGCTAATTTTAAAGGGTTAAGTCAATACGGATGTTGTTTAATTGGAACAGCATTTCCCACATCGACATCATGTATAACCATTTTAGTACTTCCCAACTTATCTCCACAAACTTGCCCATGTGATATCAATAACTCTTTCAGGTCAGTTCGTTTATCCTCTGGAAGGTAACTCAACAATTTATCCCAATTATTAAGAACATCCTCAATTTCCAATTTAATTTGAGGTATATCACAGCTGGTTTAGCACAGGGCTAAAGAGCTGGCTTTTGAAGCAGACCAAGGCAGGCCAGCAGTATGGTTCAATTCCCGTACCAGCCCCCCAGAACAGGCGCCGGAATGTGGTGACTAGGGACTTTTCACGGTAACTTCATTTGAAGCCTATTTGTAACAATAAGCGATTTTCATTTCATTTCATTCATTCAGTCATCTGGATTTGGTTTGGATCTTTGAGTTCGAATCATTAAAACCTCCTCCTTTTGCGCTCCTTCCCTGTCAAATGACCTTTTAAGCATATTCACATGACACGTGGTGAGCTTTCCTTCTATCTGGTGTTCTTACCACATAATTCACCTCACTTAATTTCTCTTCAATCTGATAATGTCCACAGAACCTTGCTTTTAAAGGTTCACCTACCACTGGTAACAACACTAAAACTTTATCTCCATAGGCAAAACTACGAACTACTTTGGATTTCTTGTGCACTACCCGTTTCATCACATGTTGTGCACCTTTTAAATACTGTCTAGCCAATTCACCTCTATTTAATCGTTCCCTAAAATTTGACACATAATCCAATAATGAAAGTTCTGACTGCTCGCTCACAAATTTTTCCTGAATCAATTCAAGTGGTCCTCTTAGCTCATGACCAAAATTTAGTTCAAAAAGACTGAATTTGGTTGAATCATTAGGTGCATCCCTAATTGTAAACAGTACGAATGGAATTCCTTTATCCCAATCATCTGGATAATCTTGATAATAAACCCTCAACATTGTCTTTAATGTTTGATGCCACCTTTCTATCGCTCCCTGCGATTCTGGGTGGTACGCAGTTGATTTAAATTGTTTTATTCCTAAGCTATCCATAACTTCTTTGAATAACTTTGAGGTAAAATTTGATCCTTGATCCAGTTGTATATCTATGGGTAGTCCATATCTAGTAAAGAATTTACATAACTCCTCCACAATCTTTTTAGCTGTAATATTGCGTACTGGAATGGCCCCTGGAAACATAGTAGACACATCCATTATAGTCAAAAGATATTGATTCCCACTTTTCGTTTTAGGAAGCAGTCCTACACAATCAATTAGGACCCTTGTAAAAGGTTCCTCAAATGCTGGAATGGGTATTAAGGATGCTGGTTTTATCACTGCTTGAGGTTTCCCTATCACTTGACATGTGTGACGTGATCGACAAAATTTAACTACATCTTTATGTAGTCCAGGTCAATAAAAATGTTTTTGGATTTTAGCTTGAGTTTTCCTTACTCCCAAATGACCTCCCACTGGTACCTCATGTGCTACTGGCAATACCACTTGATGAACTTCTCCAAAAGTATAATTTCATACATTTGGTCTATTTTCAAAGCCCTTATCCACCTATCAAAATTACTCTGGTCCTTTCAAACTCCATGTATGTTTGACCAAATGTTTTCCTTAAATTTCTAAACCTTTGTCTGTAGGCTTCAGGCACCGGTTCAGATTGATTTTTTCACCTCCTCATACATCCCAGATACCTCCTCTGATAGTGATGCAAACACTTCACTAGCCCTATTACCAGCTTTGTTTAAATCAGTGATATCCACATCTCCTGTGGCCATTTCATTTGTTTAGCTACCTTCTCAAATGAAATGAAAAAGGCTTCTACCTCCTTCTCATCAAACCTTGGCAATGTGTGGACATACATAAATAGATCCCCACCAAGCCTTCGATAATGAAGTTCTTTCGCTTTCCTCATCACTATGCTCCAACTGTACGTTTTTCTTTCCATCCACCAATCTTAAATGACTGTCATGTTTCATGGACCATTTTCCGAAATTCAAACCCTCTATCTTTCACCACTGTCCCCTTTCCTCTTTCTTTTTCCTCACTCTCTCTATCTCTCTCTCTCTCTCTATCTCTCTCTCTCTCTCTCTCTCTCTCTCTCTCTCTCTCTCTCTCTCTCTCTCTCTCTCTCTCTATCTTTCTCTTTTTCCTTGATCTGTATTTCCCTTTCTCTTTTTCTTCTGCTCGGGCCATTCTTTCTTTTCTCCTTTTTTCTCTCTACTTTTCTTTTTCCTCTATCTGTTTCTCTCTTTCTTCACAATATGCTCACCCCTCACTGTCTTTAAGTTCACAAAGCCAACCCAATAGATAGAGTTTTATCCTGGACGAGCCCCCAATTTGTTATGGGCCAGGGTTTAGAGAACTCCAAAGTATATCATGGTGATCACCTGACCCACAACTTTTACTAGATTATGGTATGGGAGCACACAACCACTCTGCAGGTGTGGTGCAGCAGAACTCTAAAAGTATTTTTTAAAGAAAAACAATGTTTATTCTATGAACTCAGTTAACCTTTTTTAAAACATACTGTGAACATCTTAGCAACCATCAATTCAAATACACCCCCCCAAAGAATACAACACTCTAAGTAAATCTTAAACTTTCCTTTTAACATCCATAAGACAAAGAAAACCCTTTTAAAAGAAGCACATCAGGTTTAAATTCTCTACTGAGAGCAATTATCACTCTGAATTCACCAAATGATCTAGAGATAGTTTTTTGATTGCAGAGATCAAAATTACACCTTCTTTGGCTGGCTGCAGTTCCAACACTAAAACAAAACTTAAAAAACTCAGACACACCCAAGCTTTTCTTCAAAGCAAAACTAAAAAACAGAGCCAGAGCTCAGCTCCACTCACAGTCTGACATCGCTGCAGCCACTTGAGCAGACAAACATTTCTTAAAGTGACATTCCCATGACACGTACCAGCTTACCCGAACTGGTGCCGGAAAGTGGCGACTAGGGGCTTTTCACAGTAACTTCATACTTGTGACAATAAAAGATTATATTATTATTACGTGGACTCTGAGATTTGCCAAAACCTCAGACGAGAAAGTCACACCATTTCTGAGGTTCGTTGCGACACTTTTCTCATTTCAGGTCCCCCAGTCTCTGAAAATCTTGATATCAATAACCCAGTTTATCGGGGGACTTCCGTTTACATTGAAAACAATGAAGTATCACTGGTTGGAGTTTCTCCCTGGGAGTTGTCTTTGTCAGTCAATTTACTTCTGGTAGAAGCATCTCCTCAGCCATTGATTCTCTGACACCTGCAGCAATGGGTTTACAATGGCCTGTTCTGTCCCTCAGTACTTTGATCAGGACTGACAGTGGGCATGTTTGGGGTTAGCGACGCTATCAGCTCTTGTGTTAGATTCTTTTTTCCTCAAATGCTTTAAATGTTTCCTCAGAATTTTATTCTGGGTTCTTACCCTGTATGATACTGGTCTAGTCTTAGCCACACCGATCCCTGAGACTCAGCTAGGACCACTTCCAATGTTCCTTATGAAAACTGGGTCATATATCTCAAATGCTCTCTCCACCTTTGATGAATCATGATTTCTTTTTGAATTACTTTCCTAGATTCCACCCTTCTTGCTAAATTTGGGTAAATGAGGCTCATCTGGTATGCAACTGCACCCTATTAGTAGTTCTGCTGGGGCCATGCCTGTTGTTAAGTGTGGGGTGGTTCTATGTGCTAATAGAAATCATGAAACCATGATATCTATGGATGCTGGCAACTGATTCTTCATCCCAGTTTTCAAAGTTTGTGCAGTCTGTTCCGCCAAGCCATTAGATGGTGGGTGGTATGGTGCTCTTTTGATGTGCTTGATCTCATTGTAAACCACAAATTTTTGAGACTCCATGCTGATGAAAGCAGTATTGTTACCTGAAACCAGGATGTTGGATACTCCATGAATGCAAAAACATTGACATAATTTTTAGACTGTTGGATAGGAGGTAGTGGACTTCATCTAGTGCACCCCCATCCATTTTGAGTGTGCGTCCACTAATAAAAGGAACATTGAGCCCATGAAAGGACTACCAAGTCAATGTGCACCCAAGGCCTACCAGACCATTCCCAGAGGGGCAGCGGGTAAGTTTCCTTGTTCTTGATATTGGTCACATTGTTTAACTATATTCGTTGTGTCGGCGTTGCTGCAGGGCCAACATATCTTTGCCAACATTTTCATTTTAGTTATGCCCAGGTGAGGGAGGTCCAGTGGTGCAATGGTTAGCACTGCTGCCTCTTGTTGCTGAGCACCAAGGTTCGATCCCGGCTCTGGGTCACTGTCCGTGTGGAGTTTGCACATTGTTCCATGTCTGCGTGTGTCTCACCCCCACAACCCAAAGATGTGCAGGGTAGGTAGATTGGCCACGCTAAATTGCCCCTTAATTGGAAATAACAATGTATTGGGTAGTCTAAATTTATATTGTAAAATGTTATGTCCCGATGGGTGTTAAGCAATTTTTTGAATAATAATTCTCTTCTGGGATTGGAAACAACCACACTTGACCCCCAAAGGAGTACACCGTCTTTTCGGGTCAAGTAATGGCTTCATTGCCTCTGAAGCTTGGCCATAGAAGCCCTTGCTTAATATCATACTCTTGATTTTTGACAGTACAGTCTCTCTCTGCATCCAATTTCTGATTTGATTTGTGGATACAGGCAGCGTTTCTAAGAAGTTTAAAGTCATTATAATTTATTCTGTTACTGATGGGGGTGTTGAACCTACGGGTAGTGGGAGACGCCTTAAAACATAGCTATTTGGATACCGGGTCAATGCTCTTGGATGCAGAGAGCATTAACGCCCAGTGTTGTATCCGGGTAGAGGCAATGGGATGGACTGCCTGATCTGCCTTGAATAACCCAAATAATGGTTTATGGTCTGTCATTTTGTGGAATGCCTTCCATATTATACGTATTGGTGGAAGTTTTTGATGCTGAGCACAACCCTTATTTTTCCAATTTGGGAGTACCCCATCTCTGCCTCGGAGAGGGTTCTGGATATGTAAATGACCGTCTGCTCTGTTTCATCATTCAATCTATGAGAAAGTATGGCTCCAAATTCATCGCGGGTAAGGGCAAGCTCTTTTTTTGGGTCGAAATGGACCAGCAGACTAATGGACAGAAGTTGTTGCTTCATTTGATTGAAAGCCTCATCTTGAGGCACCTTCCAAAACCACCTTTGGTGTTTCTTTAGTAAGACATGCAAGGTTGCTAACAAAGTTGGCAAATGCGGGATGAACCTACTGTAATAGTTTACCATACACAAGAAGGACTTCGGCTTGAGAGTATTTGCTTGATATGGAGCCTGCTCTGCCCAAGACCACAGGAAACTACAAAAGGTTGTGAATGTAGCTCAGTCCATCATGCAAACCAGCCTCCCATCCATTGACTCTATCTATATAATTCCCACTGCCTCAGAAAGGCAGCCAGCATAATTAAGGACTCTACGCACCCCGGACATACTCTCTTCCACCTTCTTCCGTCAGGAAAAAGATACCAAAGTTTGAGGTCACGTACCAACCGACTCTTCCCTACTGCTATCAGACTTTTGAATGGACCTATCTCGTATTAAGTTGATCTTTTCTCTACACCTTGCCATAACTGTAACATTAAATTCTGCAGTCTCTCCACCTTCCCTATGTATGGTATGCATTGTTTGTACAGCATGCAAGAAACAATACTTTTCACTGTATACTAATACATGTGACAATAATAAATCAAATCAAATCAAATATTTTTGGGAGCAGGTGCTTTTCTTACGGTTTTTACATTTTCTTCCAAGGGGTGCAGCCCTTTTGCATCTACTTTGTAACCCAAATAGATCACCTTGCTGGCCTGAAATGTACATTTCTCTCCCTTTAAGTGCACATCAGCATTTGTGAACCTCTTTAATACCTCCTCCAAATTGGCTAAGTGCTCCTTTCCCGTGGAACCTGTAGTTAGCACATTGTAAATAAACTGCAACTTTGGTAACCACTATAATACACTTTCCATTTTGCATTGCAAAATCACGCATGCCAATGATATTCGAAATAGTAAATGGATATATTAATACAAGCCCTTGTGTGTGCTAATGGTCAAATACTCTTGGGATTCATTTAATTCCAGTTTCAGCAAGCTGCCAGCTAGTTTAGCGTAAAGATCCTCAATCTTGGGTTTGGGATACTAGCCTAATTTGGGTGCTCAATTGCCAAGTCAGTTTGTAATTCCTGCAAATGTGGACTGCCTTGTCCAGTTTGACGACAGGAATGATAGGCGAGGTCCACTCTGCAAACTGCACTGGTCTTATGATGCCTCAATCTTCAAGGCATTTACGTTCTGAGGCGACTTTTTCCAACATGGAACAAGATACACGTATATCCTAGCTTGGAACCCTTTTATCTTTCCGAGTTCTTGGAAAACTTCAGGGTACTTCCGAACTTCATATTGGTCCCACTCGTTCAGTTTGAATATTTCTATCTGGTTTAATTTAATATGTTGGAGCCAAACATACCCCATTACCTTGTCCCTTGTCCTAACATAGCAATAAGCAGGATCTGAGGGGACTGCTGTCCATAAACTACAGATGGGCTGGTTTAGCTCAGTGGGCTAGACAGCTGTTTTGTGATGCAGAACACGGCCCGCAGTCCGGGTTCAATTCCCGTACCAGCTGAGAATTCTGAATTCTCCCTCAGTGTACCCGAACAGGTGCCGGAAAGTCGTGACTAGAGGCTTTTAACGGTAACCTCTTTGCAGTGTTTATATAAAACAATAAAGATTATTTTTTTATGTAAACTACATAAACTACATCATGGTGCTCTTGATTTTAAGCGCTTCTCACATTTAAGTGGCGAACCTGGCCTCAATGTTTGGACCTTGTCCTATAAGTAATGGTAAGTTTATTCCCCTATTACAGTCGCCAAAGTGGTGTCCACTTCCATGTTACTAGCCAATAGCATGGTTATTGGGGCCACTTTCCCACGTCAATGTGGTTCAACGTCAACACGTTCTGCTCAGGTAACTGGTACTCCTCCAAACTATGGGCTGACGCTGGCCTCTGCCCCTTTGTGGGCTGGGTAGGCTTTGCTTGCTCTTACATCTATGCCTTAAGTGACCTATTCTACCGCAACTTAAACACTGTGCACCCTGGAACCTGCATTTCCGGATCCAGGGCACAATTTCCCCCACATTTGAAAACTTATTGAAATTAGTTATTGGATGGGAACGATGGACTTTACCCCAGTTTCTTTTGTTTGAACAGACACCCTTGACCTCGGTGTTGCTGCTGCTGTTCATGGCCCTTCACCCCAGCTGGTGGACCTCTCCCCCAGGCATGCTTTGTAATTATTTTTTTTTTAATAAACAGTTTTATTGAGGTAGTTTTTGGCTTTGTAAACAGTTACAGACATCAACAGAAAGAAAGCAAAAAAGGCAAAAATGTGCAAACATCCACGTACATTCAATACTTCAATCGTAACATACTGCACAAGCCCGCTCGCTCCTCTCCCACCGGTACTAGCCGCCATTTTATCCCTCCTACTCTACTCTTACCCTCCCCCCCCCCCCCCCCCCCCCCCCCCCCCCCCCCCATATAAATGGTTGCCCACCTCCGGGCGATCCCCTATACAGATCCCCTCAAGGCGAACTTAATTTTTTCCATACCCAGGAAACTCGACATGTCCGCAAGCCACAACTCAGTCTTCGGGGGCTTTGAGTCCCTCCATGCCAATAGTATTCGTCGCCAGGCTATCAGGGAAGCAAAGGCCAAAACATCGGCCTCTTTCTCGCCCTGGACTCCCGGGTTTTCCGAAACCCCAAAAATTGCCACCCCTGGACCCATCGCCACCCTTGTTTTTAGTACCCGGGACATGACACCCGCAAATCCCTCCCAGTACCCCCTAAGCTTAGGGCATGCCCAAAACATGTGAACATGGTTCGCTGGTCCTCCCGCGCACCTAGCGCATTTGCCCTCTATCCCAAAGAATTTGCTCATCCAAGCCACCGTCATGTGCGCCCGGTGAACGACCTTAAATTGAATCAGCCCGAGCCTGGCACATGTCGCAGTCGAATTTACCCTACTCAGGGCCTCTGCCCACAGCCCGTCCTCCATTTCCCCGCCTAGCTCCTCCTCCCATTTAAGTTTCAGTTCCTCCGTCTGGGACCCTTCCTCCCTCATGAGCACCTTATAAATACCCGAGACTCTACCCTCCCCTTCTTCCCCCCTAGAGACTATTCTGTCTTGGATCCCCATTGGCGGGAGGCGTGGGAAAGATGGAACCTGTCTACGAACAAAGTCCCGCAACTGTAGGTACCTAAAATCATTTCCCCTTACCATCCCAAATTTCTCCTCCAAGCTCCTCAAACTCGCAAAGCTCCCTTCCAGGAACATATCGCCCACCCTTCCCATCCCCGCCCGCCGCCATGCTCGAAACCTCCCATCCATACTCCCGGGGGCAAACTGATGGTTGTCGCAGATTGGCGCCCAAATCGACACCCTTGTCTCCCCTACATGCCTCCTCCACTGGCCCCATATCCGCAGGGTCGCCACCACTACCGGGCTGGTGGAGTACCTGGCCGGCGGCAGCGGTAGAGTAGCCGTGACCAGGGCTGCCAAGCTGGAGCCCCTGCACAAAGCCACCTCCACTCGCTCCCAGATAGACCCCGTACCCACCATCCACTTCCTTATCATAGCGATGTTGGCCGCCCAGTAATAATTAATCAGACTCGGCAAAGCCAGCCCTCCCTCGCTGCGGTCCCTCTCCAGCATCGCCTTCTATGCTTTGTAATTCTTGAGCGCCTTTTTCTGCACCTTCTATGGACAAGGCTATTTCCATAGTCTTTATTAAGTCTAGCTCTGAATCCGCAAGCAATGTCTTCTGGATAACCATGTTATTTGTCCTTTAATTTCACCTTTAATATTCAGGGATATTCCAAATATCCCAATATTCTGTCTGTTTCCATAACCTGGCCACAAAGACCGCAACAGGTTCTACTGGAGTCCTCCCTGTCAAATTAAATTTGTACCTCTGAAGAATGATAGAGGGTTTGGATGATAATGAGTCCGAGCCAACTTCATGAGTTCAGTCAATGATTTTAAATCAGGGGCCTCAGGGTAAGTCAAAATTCTTATTACTCTGCATGTCTGGGTGCTACAAGCTATGAGCAAAATAATTGTTTCTCTTCCTGTTCTATATTATTTGCTCTAAAAGCATAATACATACACCCAACGTATTGTGCCCATTCTTCTTTGTTTGCATCAAAAGGTTCAAGCTTACCAAAAAAGTGACATGATGGTACTTCTCCTGCAGTATACTGAAATTACTTTGACTCAGAATCTAAAGTATTGCAATTGGAGCGCTGATTTATTTTCTCCATGCTGCCAATGAGGTAACGAAAACTCTGGGTGAGCACTAGTGTATAAAGGCAACAACTACTTATTTACAAGCAGGAAAGGTATTTACAAGAAATAGCAACAGCAAACCCCAATTCCTACAATTTCCATTCTTATAAATATCAGAGACTCTACCCTCTGAGGGTATTAATGCCCAGGCTCAGCTTTGATTCGTTCGTGCTCCCATTTCATTGGACGGGGAGCCACGTGGCCTCCGCGATTTGCCAAAACCTTGGTCGAGAAAGTTACGTGGTCTCCGAGGTTTGTCGCAAGTCTAGCATTTTGTGAGTCATGCACTGGGATACCTACATCCCTCTGAATCTCCGAGCTTTGCAATCTCTCACCATTTATATAATCTTTTTCATTCTTCCTGTGAAAATGGACAATTTCACATTTACCCATATTATATTCCATTTGCCAGAACTTTCCCTACACACTTAACCTATCTATGTCATTTTGTAACCTTCTTGCACTCTCTTCACACTTACTTTCCTATGTATCTTTGTATCTTTGACAAATTTAGTAATTTTCTATCCCTTTATCCAAATTTATATAAATTTTAATAGTTTGAGGTTCCAGCACTGATCCCTGTGACACATCACGCATTACATCTTGCCAACCAGAAAAAAACAATTTTGGCTACCACTTTCCAGTTAGCTAGCCATACTTCAATCCATGTCAAAATGTTACCCCTACATTTATGAGCTTATATTTTACTTAATGACCTTGATGTTGTGCCTTGTATGCCTTCTGAAATCTAAGTACAGTGCATCCATCGTTTTTCCATCATCCACGGCACATGTGACTCCTTCAAAGAACTCCAATAAATTGATTAAAAATGATTTCCCTTTCACAGAGCCATCTTGGGTCTGTGAAAGGGAAATAATAATAGCTTCTATGTTTTTCCTAATGACAGATGTTAGGCCTGCAGATTCTGTGCACTGAACACATTTTGCATATAAAATTCTACTACCTTGTCTGATGGTTACACCAGTTTTTGTCAAATTATGCTGACATAAATTTGAGCAGAAATGCCATACCAAAGTTTTACGTTGTGTATATTTTATATTTTTGTATGTTTGGAGATGTCAAGTGATGATGGATTCTCAAGTGGAGTTTTTTAGTATTCTTTCATGGGGTATGGTTAAAGCTGGCAATGTCAGCATTCATGCTAATTTTTGGTTGCGCTAGAGAAGCTGGCGATGAACTGCCTTCCTGAGCTGCTGCAGTCCCTGTACTGTAGGAACACACAGTGCTATTTGGGAGAGAGATTCAGGATGTTGATCCAGTGACAGTGAAGGAAAGGCAATATATTTCTACACAAGGATGGTGTGGCTTGGAGGTAGTGGTTATCCTATGCACCTGCTGCCATTGTTATAGGTGGTTGAGGTTGCTGATTTAGAAGGTACTGTTGAAAGAGCCTTAGCATCTTGCAGCAGTGTATCTTGAAGATGGTACACGATGCTATTGCTGAGTGCCAGTGATGCAGGGAGTGAATATTTATTATGGAGGATGACGTGCCAATCAAGCAAACTACTTTGTTCTCGATGCTGTTGGGCTTTTTTAGTGTTATTGGAGCTGCACTCATCTGGAAAATGGGGAATATTTCATCGCACCAGAAAAAGGTTCTCTGTTCCTTTATAGTCACTTTATCTCACTCATGATGAGAGAGGTCTTCTGATCTAATAAAATATGTTGCTTGTACCTTGCTTTGTATAGTTAGGAGATTTTACCTAATTATTGCCTGGATTAGAGACCCAATGCAATTGGTAAGGTGAGAAAGCTATTGAAAAGTAATTTATTCCTTGAATTCTAATGCCTTTTTTTATAATGTGCATTTAGGGGCAAATTTTCAACGGCCATATTTTATATCAAAAACCGAACCCCAACTTTGTGCCAATATGGATTACATGAATAATTCTCTGCCAAATAAAATCCATAATTATACACCCAAGTATATTCAGCATTATAGTGTAATGATTTTAGTCTTGTGTCTTTTTAAAAAAAATACACAAGCCAATGCAAATATTGGATTGGATTGGATTGGATTTGTTTATTGTCACGTGTACCGAGGTACAGTGAAAAGTATTTTTCTGCAAGCAGCTCAACAGATCATTCAGTACATGGGAAGAAAGGGGAATTAAACAGAATTCAAGAAAATACATGAGAATACATATTTAAATATTTAAATATTGTGTTCTATTATGGTACATTATTTTGTTGCTGTAGGTGAGATTCTCAGGCCTCCTCGCGCCGTGTTTCTCGGCAGCAGGATGCAGCCTGCCGTTGGCCGATGGCAGAATCATCTGGTCCCGCCGCTGTCAGTGGGATTTCCTATTAAATCCACCCACCAGGAAACCTGTGGCAGGGTTGTGCTGTCAGCGGAACTGGAAGATCCCACTGATGTGAACAGCCAGGAGACTTTGCCCAATATCTTATTGCTTCTGTATATTCTTTTACCTGTAATAAATCTGTGAAACTAATCTTTCTGTCTTCTGAAATGACAAGAGAACATGATTGGCATCTTTCTTATCCTTCAATAAATCATTTACAGCTATTAGAAATTGACTGTTACATAGAAGAGAATAAGTTATTGGGTTTTGATTCATAAAGGGCTAGGTCTGCTTATCTACTAGCTGTTCTAACATAGAACATAGAACAGTACAGCACAGAACAGGCCCTTCGGCCCTCGATGTTGTGCCGAACAATGATCACCCCACTTAAACCCACGTAACCTGTATACCCGTAACCCAACAATCCCCCCATTATCCTTACACTACGGGCAATTTAGCATGGCCAATCCACCTAACCCGCACATCTTTGGACTGTGGGAGGAAACCGGAGCACCCGGAGGAAACCCACGCGCACACGGGGAGGACGTGCAGACTCCACACAGACAGTGACCCAGCCGGGAATCGAACCTGGGACCCTGGAGCTGTGAAGCATTGATGCTAACCACCATGCTACCGTGAGGCCCCTAATGTTAATGCGAGAAAAATGTTAGAGAATTGTACTGAATAGAAACGGAGGTATATTTTAGTTTGTGTTTGAACCCTTTACCATTTAGTGATGAAATTGGGAACAGTTTTTTTAAGCGACAGTGAAAATCTGGAACTCTTTCCCCTCAAAGAAAAGGCTGCAGAAGTTCGGGGTTAATTGAAACTAACTAAAATGAGATGAGTAGATTTATGTTATGGAAGGGTATCAAAGTGTTCCATCTTGTCATTTCGTCTGCACCATTCGTGACCTCTGCCCCTACCATCTGGGCACTACACTCCAGAAAGGATGTAGTGGCCTTGGAGGAAATGCATTGCAGATTCACCAGAATTCTACAAAGGCCTCAAGGGATAAATTATGAGGAGAGATGAAAACTAGGCTTGAATTCCCATGAATCATAGAATTTACAGTGCAGAAGGAGGCCATTCTGCCCATCTGCAGCTCCCCCTGGAAAGAGCACCCTACTTAAGCCCCCACTTCCACCGATCACTGTAACCCCACCTAACCATTTGGACACTAAGAACAATTTGTCATGGCCAATCCACCTTTGGACTCATCTTTTGACTGTGGGAGGAAACCGGGCCACCTGGAGGAAACCCACGCAGACACTGGGAGAATGTGCAGACTCTTCACAGACGTGACCCGAGCCGGGAAGCGAACCAGCAACCCTGGCGCTGTGAAGCAAGTGTGCTACTGTGCTGCCCAATATCGAAAGATAAGAAGTGATTTGATTACTTTATTTAGGATTTTGAAACGACTTGATGGGGTAAATGTAAAAAAAACATTTTCCGCCGGTGGGGATCTAGAACAAGGGAGCATATTCTCAACATCATTGTAAGGCCAATCGGAAGAATGGTGGAAACTACTTCTTCATGCAAAAGGGTGACAAAAGTGAAGAACACACACTCCCACAAAAACAGTAGCTGCTGGCCTAATTAATAATTTAAAACCTTTGATCAATAGATTTTAAGACATATGGAGCCAAACTGGGTAAATAATATTGGGATACAGGTCAAATATAAGCTCATCAAATGGTAGACCAGGTTCAAGGGGTTGAATGGTCAATTCCTGTTCCTGTGTTCCTATGAACAGAGATCCAGATGTATTCTCAAGATTTCCTGAGTTGAATAAATCTCCCTAGTCATTCTCTGGCAGCACGTCAACACCTGGATAAGTAGCAAGAACTGTTTAGTAATGTGCAGCCGGTTCAGTAAGCTGAGAAAAACTGCATATACATTTCTAGAATTTAAAATGGCAAAATGCCCCAATTATTGCACACGTTTCAGGCTATCTCTTGAGAGAAATAGAGGACTGACGGGGCAACCTTTCCTATCCGGGTTCTCAATAAGAACATAACGACTAGGAGCATGAGTTGGCCATCTGGCCCTTCGAGCCTGCTCCGCCATTCAACAAGATCATGACTGATCTTTTTGTGGACTCAGCTCCTTTTACTCACCCGCTCACCGCAACCTTTTATTCCATTACTGTTCAAAAACCTATCTACCTTTGCCTTAAATGCATTTAACGAGGTAGCCTCAACTGCTTGAGTAGGGGATTCAACAGATTCGCAACCCTTTGGGTGAAGAAGTTGCTCCTACCCTAAATCTGCTCCCCCTTATTTTGAGGCTGTGCCGCCTAGTTCTAGATTCATCCGCTAGAGTAAATGACCTCCCTGCTTTTATCCTACCTATTTTATTTGTTTCTGTAAGATCCCCCTCATTATTCTAAATTTCAATGAGTATAATCCCAGTCGATTTAGTCTCACCTCATAAACTAATCCTCTCAACTCTGGAATCAACCTGTTGAATCTCCTCTGCACACTCTCCGGTACCAGTACATCCTTTCTCAAGTAGAGAGACCAAAACTATACACAGTACTCCAAGTCTGGCCTCGCCAGCACCTTCTACAGCTGCAACATAACCCTGCTTTTAAACTCCATCCCTCTAGCAATGCAGGACCACATTCCATTTTCTTTTTTTAAAAAGTATTTTTATTAAGGTTTTGCAGAATTTTTCATAATAAACCAATAGTAACAATAATAACAAAACAACCTAGAGTGAACATTAACATAGTGCAAAAAGAGAATATACAATAACAATTAAATAGTCATTACCCCACGCGACTCAGTCTTCCCACACCATCCCAATGAAGCACTCACCCCCCCATCCCCCTACGGATTGCTGCTGCATCTGACATTTTAATTTTCCCCGAGAAAGTCGTCGAACGGCTGCCACCTTCAAGAGAACCCTAGCGTAGATCCTCTTAAGGCAAACTTTATTTTTTCGAGGCTGAGAAACCCAGCCATGTCGTTAACCCAAGTCTATACACTCCGGGCTTTGAGTCCCTTCACATTAATAAAATCCGTCTCTGAGCTACTTGGGAGGCAAAGGCCAAGACGTCGGCCTCTTTCGCTCCCTGAACTCCCGGGTCTTCTGACACTCCAAAGATCGCTATCTCTGGACTCGGCACCACCCGTGTGTTAAGCACCTTGGACATTGCCCTCGCGGACCCTTGCCAGAACTCTCTCCATTTGTCTTTTTAATTACTTGCTGCACCTGCAAACCAACCTTTTGCGATTTATGCACAAGGACAGCCAGGTCCTTCTGCACAGCAGCATGCTGCAATTTTTTACCATTTAAATAATAGTCTATTTTGCTGTAATTCCTACCACATTGTACTCCATCTGCCAGACCCGTACCCACTCACTTAAACTATCTATATCCCTCTGCAGATTTTGTGTCCTCTGCACACTTGGCTCTACCACTCATCTTAGTGTCATTTGAGAACTTTGACAGATTACACTTAATCCCCAGCTTCGGGTTGTCTATGTAAATTGTAAACAATTGCAGACCCAACACGGATCCGTGAGGCACAACACTGGCCACTGATCATCAACTAGAAAAGTACCCATTTATCCCCACTCTTTGCTTTCTGTCAGTTAACCAATCCTCTATCCAAGCTAATACATTACCCATAACGCCATGCACTTTTATCTTATGTAGCAGCCTTTCGTGCGGCACCTTGTCAAATGCCTTCTGGAAATCCAGACACACAATTTCCCCGTTGTCCACCGCGCTCGTAATGTCCTCAAAGAATTCCACTAAATTAGTCATACATGATCTGCCTTTCAGGAACCTATGCTGCGTCTGCCCAATGGGAAAATTTGTATCCAGATGTCTTGCTGTTTCTTCCTTTATGATAGATTCAAGCATTTTCCCCATATACGTATACCAAAGGGAACATTATATTTCTATATATTCTGTTTAGATCCCTCATGATCTTGAACACTTCTGTCAAATCTCCTCAAACTTTTCTTCCCTGAGGAAAACAACCCCAGATCCTCCAGTCTATTGCCATAACTTAAGCCTCTCATTGATGGAACTATTCACTGGAAATGGATGAGGTAGGGGGACTGGAACATTATGGCCAGTATTCCCTTGAAATTTCTGCCTTTACTTTCCTCAGCAGCTTTGTATGCACAAATCTGGTCCTTATCGACTTTGAAGTACATTCAGCCTTTCTAATTCTTCCTTTTATAAATTTTTAGCCCATTCAGTGTCTCACCTATCTCCTCCTTCACTTGATTTTGGCCTAAACTTTCTTCGTGGTAAAAACAGGCGCAAAGTACTTGCTTAAAATCTCAGCCATGCCCTCTGCCTCTGAGTGTGAATACCTCTTTTGGTCTCTACTCATCTCACCCCTCACCATACTAGCCTTTTACTATTTCTGTGCCCAGAGAAGATTTTTGGATTCCGCTGAATTTTAAATGAAAGTCTTATCTCATACTCTCACTTTGTCTCTCTTATTTCCTTTTTTACTGTCTCCCTGAACTTTCTGTAGTCAGAATGGTTTTCAGTTGAATAATCAACCTAACATCTGTCATATGCCCCTTTTTTACTGCTTCATCTTACTCTTTATCTCTTTCATCATTCGGAGAGCTCTGGTTTTGGCTGCTTGACCTTTTTCCTTTGTGGTAATGTACCTGAACCAACACTTCTTTAAAAGCAATACATTACCATTACTGTTTTGCCTGCTAATCTTTCATGCTGGCATACCCGGGACAGGTCCATTCCAAACTGTTCTTCCTGTTGATTCCCTTTTTTCCCCTTTCTTTATTTTTGCTGTTATCATTTTGATCCCTGGCTGCTTAATGGAGATATATCTTTAAATCGAGGAGGGGAAGTGAGGAATTCAAAAGTTACAAAAGAGAACACTGTGCTAATTTTCGGACAGCAGAACTCAGACTTTTGCGCACCTGAGAGATCTGTGGAACTTTTTTTGATTGGTTGGCTGGTGGCCAATGAATTGGCCAAAAGGCCGCATTCTGCCCGGTAACATGCAATGATTGGATCCTGGTATGATTTTTCAGAGAATCTCTCGCTTTCTCTCTCCCTCTCTCTCTCTCCTCTCTATCTCTCTCTCTCTCTCTCCCTCTCACACTCTCCGTTGTGAACTGCTGCATAGCTGTACACAGAATCTTCATGAATCCACAGTGAAATCCATTACAGACTGGAAATAGAAAACCTCAAACTGAAAGCCTAAATTGAAGAAAGATGTGCTACAAATAACCATGTGAAACAAAGACTTTACACTTACCTTTACTCCGCCCTGCCACTCCCCCACTTGCTCAGTCTGTTATCTCTCGCTCTTAATTCTGGTCGCTGGTTTGTGTTGGTCTGTGCATTTTGTGCTGGGTTTTCCTGTCGATAGAGTTTGAATTTATCTCATTATTATTTGTAAATCCCTCTTCTCAATTGCCTTGGATCCCCATTATATACTTTGTTCCCTCAAATAGGGGCAGCAAGGTAGCATGGTGGTTAGCATAAATGCTTCACAGCTCCAGGGTCCCAGGTTCGATTCCCGGCTGGGTCACTGTCTGTGTGGAGTCTGCACGTCCTCCCCGTGTGTGCGTGGGTTTCCTCCGGGTGCTCCGGTTTCCTACCACAGTCCAAAGATGTGCGGGTTAGGTGGATTGGCCATGCTAAATTGCCCGTAGTGTCCTTAAAAAGTAAGGTTAAGGGGGGGTTGTTGGGTTATGGATATAGGGTGGATACGTGGGTTTGAGTAGGGTGATCATTGCTCGGCACAACATCGAGGGCCGAAGGGCCTGTTCTGTGCTGTACTGTTCTATGTTCTATTAAAACCAACACCACTCATCTCCTTAGCAACTGCCTGAGGTTGAACCAGGCTGCTCATAACCTTTACATTCTTAGCCTCAGGATGAGCTTTCAACCATATCCATGCCACCACTAAGCTCACCTACTTCCTACTTCCATCGCCATAGCAACACCTGGGGCGAGATTCTCCCATCGGGAGACTAAGTCCCGACGCCGGAGTGAAAACCGGAGTGTTTCACTCCGATGTCGGAGGCCGCTCCTCAACCCTAATTTCCCACCCCCGGGGGGCTAGGAGCGGCGCCGCGTCATTTACGCACACCGGGCCCTGGCGCTGCATAAACAGCGCCGCGTAAATAATGTTACCGTTGCAGGCCGTCCTACCCGCGGGCACCCCGCAAGAAATGTCGGATTGACCTTGTGGGGTGGCAGAGGAAAGGAGGTCCTCCTTCAGAGAGTCTGGCCTGCCGATCACGGGCCAGACCCCTTTTGAGCGCCCCCCACAGGCCGTCCCCCCAGCGTTCCCGCCGGCAGTGACCAGGTGTGGACGGCGCAGGCGGGAACCCATCATATTGGGCAGGCCATCCGGGCCAGAGAATCGGCGCTCGCCCATTACAAACGGCGAGCGGCGATTCTCCGAGCGGCCAGCTGTAAATCTCGCCGTGCCATTCTGGAAGGGGGGGGAGAATCGAGTGCCGGCGCGGCGGGACTCGCCCAGCACCCCAGCGATTCTCCCACCCGGCATGGTGGGGGGAATTGCGCCCATGACATCTCCTCCCACCCACCCCTCCCCAACACACACACACACACACCCCGCCTCAGCTAATCTGGCTGCTGAAACCCTCATTTGAAACTTTGTTACCTCTAGACGCAACCATTTCAACACATTTCTGACTGGTCTCCTACATTCTACCCTCTATAATCTTGAGGTCATCCAAAACTCTGCTGTCTGCGTTCCTCCTCGCATCTGTGTTCTTCCTCACATCAAGTCCTATTCCCCCATTACTGACCTACACTGGTTCCTGGATAAGAAACACATTGATTTTAAAATTCTCATCCATGTTTTCAAATCCCTCTGTGGCCTTGCTCCTTTCTATCTTTGTAACCTTCTTCAGCCTTTCTATCTTTAGATCTCTAGGTTCCTCCAATTCTGGCAAGTTGTGCATCACCGATGTTTAATTGTGCCACCAGTACCTTCAAGTGCCTAGGAGCAATAAGCTCTGTAATTAGCTCCCTAAACCCCTCTGCCTCTTTCCCCATTCTCTCCTTTATGATGTTGTAGGTTATTCCTCTCAATAACTCTTCAAGTCACTTGGTGCCAAATTTTGCCTGGGGAAGCATCTTATACTATATATAAATGGTCCTATATTAATGCAGATTGTTTTGGGATTTTTTTTCACCCTTCTGGAAATCCTTCTGCTCCTTATGAAATATTCCTGTACAATTGCTTTTAAATGAACTGATTAAAATCTAAAATCCAAATCCCAAATAACTGACTTACATTTTTTGACATTATTCCCTGGAATGAGGCCTTTGTTCTCTAAAGTTTAGAGGAATGAAGAGTGATTTTATTGAAACATAAAATTCTTCAGGGGCTCAACAGGAAAAGTCTGCCTGGAGAGGCAAAATAAGCAGTTAGCCATTTAAAATCAATGAGGTGAAATGTCTTCACTCAAAAGGGTTGTGAATTTACTCCAGAGAGGTGGAGATGCTCAGTTGTTGAGTCTATTCAAATCTGAGCTCAATAGAATTTATCATAGAATTTACAGTGCAGAAGGAGGCCATTTGGCCCATCGAGTCTGCACCGGCTCTTGGAAAGAGCACCCTACCCAAGGTCAACACCTCCACCCTATCCCCATAACCCAGTAACCCCACCCAACACTAAGGGCAATTTTGGACACTAAGGGCAATTTATCATGGCCAATCCACCTAACCTGCACATCTTTGGACTGTGGGGGGAAACCAGAGCACCCGGAGGAAACCCACGCACACACTGGGAGGATGTGCAGACTCCGCACAGACAGTGACCCATACCCATAGTGTTTTGGATGCTCAGGAAATCAAGGGATATGATGGAAAAGTCTATCTGAATTAGAAGATCACCCATGATTTTCTTGAATGGCTGGGCAGGCTTGAAGGACCTGCTGCTATTTCTTATGTTCTCATTTTCTTGGCTCTTTTTCCAACTGCACCTCCCTACCCCTGCCTCCCTGTGATGTTTTTCAGGTTGATTCCTGCCACCTTGCCTCTCTTTTGCTGTCTGCTTTGATTTCATTTTCATGACACCTCATTTACAAACATCAATCACCCACATGAATTCTGTATGCTCTCTACTGACCGAACCTGTTAGAACCAAACCCACAATGGTAAAAGTTACTCATTTATATATGTATTAATTGATAAATCAGGAGGGGGAGTGAATCGTCATGACATATAATGAAGAGGACATCAGTGAAGGAGAGTCCTCTGTATTGAACTGACAGTAAGAGACCGAAGGGAGAAGTTAGCAGAAATGTCCTTGCTCTGTTCAAGCATGGAATAGTTTCGAATGGGGAACAATTGAAGCAGAGAGTATTGCATTTTCTAAGGAGACAACGAGTTAGAGCCAAGGAAGATACTGAACAACAGGGCAGAAAATTGGCCAGTGGAATTAGTCTGGGATTGCTCCACGAGCAAGTACGAAACAAGGCACAGATCTTTTCCTTGATGGTAGATTCACAGGATGCGACAATACCGATCTCTGCCTCCTAAGTACCCAGCAGAGTTTCTTTTTATTCTTTTGATAAACCAAAAATGAATAAATTCAGAGTTTCTTTATATCTTTTGAGTACAACAGCAAACAATTAAACAAAATCAAATAAACCAGAGTATCTTTGTGTACTCTCAGTCCTTAATCAAACAATACCCGTCACCTATGTATCTTTGACAGCATAATGAACCAACCAGTAACACCTGATAGTGAGATTAGTTTGGTATTACTCCAACGGAGAGCACCTTGGAGCAGGATTAGTCAGGATTGCTCTAGTGAGAGCATGGGATAGTGAGATTATTCTGGGATTGCTCCAGGAGAGAGCAACTGAAGGAGAATTTGAAGAATTGTTTGAACAGAGAGCACAGGGCAGCGCAATTAGTCTGGGATTGTGCCAGCTGGTTTTGTGATTGCTCCAGCAGAGAGCACGCCAGTTTCACTAGTCTACGATTGCTAGAACAGAAAGCATGGGGCAGTTTGGTTAGTTTAGAATTGCTCCAACGCAGAGCACCTAGCAATGGGATTTATCTGGGATTCCTTGAGCAGCAAGTTGGTCATTAGGTGATAGTGCCTCCTTTAATGCTCTGTGGTTATAAATGATGTGGAGATGCCGGCGTTGGACTGGGGTGAGCACAGTAAGAAGTCTTACAACACCAGGTTAAAGTCCAACAGGTTTGTTTCAAACACGAGCTTTCGGAGCGCAGCCCCTTCCTTCACCTGAGGAAGGAGCTGTGCTCCGAAAGCTCGTGTTTGAAACAAACCTGTTGGACTTTAACCTGGTGTTGTAAGACTTCTTACTGTGGTTATAAATGGGAAGAGGTGTAATTAAGGCCAAAACAATTCACCCACAGAATGCTACTCTGGTACCAGCAACTCTGTCACAATCCACTCTGGTATTTTCAAAACTTATTTCATGGGATGTGGATGTCACTGGCCAGACCTAATTGCCTTTGAGAAGGTGGTGGTGAGCTGCCTTCTTAAACCACTGCAGTCTGTGTGGTGTAGGTACATCCACAGTTACGGAAAGAGTTCCAGGATTTTGACTCAGCGACATTGAAGGATTGTTAGTATTAGCATATCAGTATTATTAATTTTCATTGAGACTTTTAACAATGAATATCTGTGTTTTTGAAATGAGGGCAGGTCTGTTCATTAGTTATTTTCAATTCTTAACATAATTCATGTTGAAAATGTATATTTGCTGCACTGTATGACGTTTCTTATCTGAGGAAACCCAGTTTGTGAAAATGAATTAAATTTGTCCTTTGCAAACTATATTTACTGTAGAAAATTGAACCAGTTGATATTTTAGGATAATAATAGGTGGCCTAACCTAACAAATTTTAAAAAGCCAAAGTGATTTGCAATGATTAATATCACAAAATGGAACATATGATTTTAATGCTAGTATAGTCATAAAAAGATTTAATTCTTAACTTGAAATACTTTTTTCCCCCTCCATTTTTTAGCTTTCCACTCTCAGAGGAGCAGTGCTAGAAGATGCTGTGCCATCCACAGCTCGACATGGTACAGCTCGAGGTTTGCCTATGAAGGAGGTGCTGGAATATGTCATTCCCGAGGTCAATATCCAGTGCCTTAGGGTGGCTTCAAACTCTCCCAAAGTATTGGAACAGCTGCTGAAACTTGATGAGCAAGGGGTAAGTTTTTACATTGTGTATCTATATAAAGTATATGGAATGCCTGTACTGGCTCAAATATCGTTACAACTTAAAAATGAAATAAATACCTGTTTTATGATTGCCTGAAATATGAGCATATTGGAAATCTATGAATGAGCAAGCAACAACAGGTGGGAACACCAACAATGAACGAATAGCTAACAAAGCATGTTACAAAAGGAAAACCACTTGATAAGCTTTTGAAAATGTTTATGACCATGATCTTATCCAAGAATATAATACTAAACTTAACATTAGCAGCTAAGTTCTGAAACTTACGAATTTGCGGAAAATATTTAATATATCCACAAAATAGTTTCACTTCCTGTTTAAATTTACCGTAATTGGCTCTTACTTTGTTCAGCATATCTTTTACTCTATTTTTCCCATGTGTTGCACCAAATGAAATTTTACTCTGGAAGATTTTTCTATAGTTTCATAGATTAATGCATTACTTTTCTTTGTGCAAATGGATCACCCTCATAATATCCAATTTAGAATATTACAACTTACAACATGTTGATCATCTTTTTTTAAATTAGAGTACCCAATTCTTTTTTTTGTCAATTACGGGGCAATTTACCATGGCCAATCCACCTACCCTGCACATCTTTGGGTTGTGAGAATGTGCAAACTCCACATGGACCTGGGGCCGGGATCGAACCTCGGGCTTTGACGCCGTGAGACAGCAATGCTAACCATTGTACCACCGTGCTGCCCCTTGTGCTTAATGCATTGATACAAGCGATCAGAGATGGGACACTTAATTTAACTACATATCTGAGAGAAAGCAAAGGCGACCAGCAGAAATGAGGGTTATTCGAAAAGGAAGGAATTATGGCTGAATTGTGAAATGTTTGGAAGGATGGTGTGAAAATACAATAATTTCTTACAGTAAGTTGGGATATCATTCCTGAATATTGCAGCCTTAAATGAAGCGACTTTACGAGAATCATGACTTCCCATGAGAATGTTAAAGCCGGAATTAGATTCCGTTGGACATTTCCTACTCGGAAAAAAACATGTACAAATTGGGCACCGTACTGCATTATGCATTCTTACCTTAACTTGCAAAATAAAATAAACTACTGAATATAACAGAAATATTATATACATTGAAATTAGATAATACATAATCACAAAATCAAGCAAGCCCCAACTCTGTGTCTCACCCACAGCATTCCTGAAACTCCTTTCCCTGTCTGTGGGCGTGTGGGCCAGGAAGTACAGGTGAATCGTGGGAGAGGCCCAAATGGGGCTTCGTGCTGGACCGATCGCGAGTCACCTGAATCACGATTTTTAAATACAGAAGTGAACCATGCCACCTGGAACTTGGCCCATCGGAGGAGGGGGATCACTGAGGCCCCGCTAAATACCAGGACTGACCCGCTAATGATATGCATATGGTGTTCACTGTACGTGCGTTCCGGTACGCATTGACGCTGCTGTTGAGGTGATGGGGAATCGCGATTTGGCGCCCGTTGCGATTTTAGGATCAGAACCTATTCTCTGCCCGATCGAATTTCTCGATTTCGACATTAGCAAACGGAGAATCCCGCCCTCTGTCTTTCTCTCTCTCTCCTTCCACTCTTTCTCTCTTCCCCCTTGAATTGGGATTGCACGTGTGCGGTTCGGGGTTGCCTAAGATGCCTTTCTCATCATGGGGTGATTCCCCACTGACTCCTGATTGGCCGCACAGTCCATGTGACCCTTACCTTTCTGTGTAGCCCTTAAAGGGACAATCACCGCAGGTAGAATGTAATAAAGACAAAATACCGCAGTTACTGGAAAGAAAAGCAAAATAACTAGTTGCTGGAAATCTGAAAAAATGCTGATAAACTCAGCAGAACTCAGCATTGTGGAGACAGAAACAGAGGTAATGGGTGCAACTTTCCCAAAAGGAAACAAAAGTTCCCGTTTAGCCACGTGTTTTCCAACACTCAATGCCGAGAAACACATGGTTATTCAACGTGACCTGCTTTGAATAAGGGGCCTAAACGGGGAACGCACGGCAGAGGCCGCATATCGCCCTGCTTTCCACAGTGAGAGCTCAGCTTGCAAGTACTCCCCATTGTAGCATGAGATCGGGACGCCATTTTTAAATGGCATCCTGATCTTCGAGACCCACAAAATAAATCCCCGTCCTCCCCCCAGCCAGAACGCAACATGCAAAGTTCCCCCAGCCCACGCATTCCCCCAACACCCACACCAGGCAACCCCAACCCAATCGCGCGGGTGCATAAAATGCCAGCTTGGCACAGCCCACTTGGCACCCTGGCAGTGCCCCTGTCGGCTGGCCAGAAGATCGCGTCCAATGTTTCAAATCAATAATTCTGTAAAAGGGTCATATGGACTCGAAACGTTAACTCTGTTTCTCTCTCTACAAATGGTGCCTGATCTGTTGAGTCTGTTCAATATTTTATGTTTTTATTATGGGTAGAGTGTATTGGAATAGTCAAGTCTAGAGATAATGAAGAGATGGATGAGGTTTTTAACAGAAGACGAGCCGAGGCCAGGGCAGAGTTGGGCAATATTACAGAGGTGAAAATAGGCAGTCTTAGTGATAGCACTATGTGGTTGAAAGCTTACCTGGAATCAAATTGGGGTTGGAAAAATAATTCACCTTTCGACGATTGACAGGGAGTGAGTGGCAAGGTAGAAGAGTTTGCTTCAGGAATTAATGTCAATGCTTTAAATCTTTGCAATATTTAAATCAACAAAATTTCTGCTCATCGAATTTAGGGCTTCCTCCTTTCAGTTCCCCCACCCCCATTCAGCCCCCCAGCCCCCTAACCTTTATGACACCCCTACGTACTCTGCTTCAAGCCCCCATATTTCATCCCCCCCCCCCCCCCTTTCATGGGCATGGCCCCCCTCGGGGCCCACCCTTTGGCAGTGCCAACATTGCACTCTGGCAGCTTGGCACCTGGGTGGTGTCCAAAACCCTGGTAGTGCAAAACTGGCAAGCTGATTGGTACTGCCTGGTTACCAAGTTGGCACTCAGGGTGCATGCCAAGATGCTGCCCTGCCTTGTCCACAACCACCTAGGCGTTCAAATGACCTCAGAGGCCCCCACATTACGTCGGGTTCTCACTCGTGGAAACCAGTACTAATCAGTGCCTGGCTGAGGCCTCGCCGGCCGGGAGAATGCAGTCTGAGCCCGGCCAGTAAGGGTGTGATCCAGAGCTCGCTGGGCACTGCATGTTGGGTGACCCGCGCACAGTTTTGCGGTGGGAAAATTGCGCCCTCTCTGTATCAAATAGATTAACAAGAGCCCTCTAGAGCCATCTTAATTCCTGACACTGTAAATTGCAAATCCTAATCTTACAGGAATTAGTACAGTTCCAATAAGATTCAGGAAGCTCTATACAATTGAGCCTGCATTATCATCTTAAAACATTTTCTGCATCCACCATCATTTGTGTACCATGTACAAGATGCACTGCAGCAACTTGCCACGGCTCCATCAACAGCACCTTCCAGCCCATGACCTCTATATAACCTAGAAGGACAAAGGCAGCAAGTGCATAGGAATATCATCACCTGTAAGTTCCTCTTCAAGTTATCAATAGAAACCACTGACTAGCTGCTGAGTGCAAGGAGCGGCCACACAGGAAGCTTAAGGAACAAAAGATTTATTAACAATACGAAGACTCTACATACACTGGTCCCAGAAAGGACTACCTGTGCCCAGCCCACGTTCAGGCTGGGATTTTGTATCCTGATTTACTCTCCCGCAATGAGGGAGCTCTGCACCTCAACGAGGAAACTCTTATTCCACGAGACTCCAGGAGAGCCCAATTGGCTGGCTCCGTGGGCCTCGTACAGGTTACAACACTAATCGTAGGTTTGGTTGAGTGGATACAGTTTTAACCACGTCCACTAATTTCAATAGAAAGTGCGTTATATGCAATACAGATAAATGTATGTTTTTATTTAACACATGCCTACCTCCATTCAGTAACCATGAACATAAAGCACAACCATCAAAAAAGCACTTGCATGCTTTGCTTTTTGAAGTAACATTTTACTGAGAAATGGATTAAAAGGTTGAAGTACACATGCATACACCATGTGAATATGAATACCGAGATCTCATGCTCAATGGCAGTATCTATTTCGCATTTATATAGAAAGCCAATTAATCACGTGGCTAGTAGCTGTAGCACGGTGGTTAGCACTGTTGCTTCACAGTTCCAGCGTCCCGGGTTCAATTCCCGCTTGGGCCTCTGTCTGTATAGAGTCTGCACATTCTCCTTTTGTCGGCGTGGGTTTCCTCCGGGTGCTCCAGTTTCCTCCCACAAGTCCCGTAAGATATGCTGTTCGGTGAATTGGACATTCTCAATTCTCCCCAGTGTACCCGAACAGGCGCCAGAGTATGGCAAGTAGGGGATTTTCACAGTAACTTCATTGCCGTGTTAGTGTAAGCCTACTTGTGGCAATAAAGATTATTATTTCTATAGAATTGGACAGCATTGGTTTAGATAGCCTTTTGCACAAGTGTAAGACTGCCAGAAGTACAATTTAGATTTTAGAATCTCTTT
The DNA here is from genome assembly GCF_902713615.1 of Scyliorhinus canicula. Classification (NCBI taxonomy): domain Eukaryota; kingdom Metazoa; phylum Chordata; class Chondrichthyes; order Carcharhiniformes; family Scyliorhinidae; genus Scyliorhinus; species Scyliorhinus canicula. The sequence continues at coordinate 178,538,448 of NC_052151.1, forward strand.
TTTTGTTGGTCAAGTTGCTGAATAATACTCCACTGCTGTTGATTATCTTTTGAAGTTCCATTCTAGGGAATTAGCACATCGTTGAGCAGCTGTTTTATTGCTGAATTCTTCACAGTGACCCATTCTTCAGTGTAGTTTCATTAGAGAAACATAAAGTTAGCTTAAGTTCATTTTAGTGTGTCAGTTAACTGGGGGTGGGGTAAGTGGTTTATGTACTTTATTCAAAATGTACATATTAAAATGACACATTAGTTCTGAAAACGTTCACCTGGAATGATAAAATGATGAACTGTTGCCTTGTGGATAGAATTAGTGTTACCATGACAACAGCATTATATGCCAGCAATGACTGATTAACTTGTCTCTAGATGTGATTAAGATATTGGGGAATTTCACAAGGAAGAAAAGGGGGGTGGCATATTCTGATGACAATTAAATGCCCAGAACAGCTTTACTGGTGCCATTAAACTTTAGTGATTGAGTAGAAAAGCACTGTAGTATTTCATGCCTGAAATTCACTCAAACGACGGGCCATTGTTCAACTGAGCATAACAAAAAGCTGAATGGTTCAAAGTCTAATAAATAATTCACAGCTGTCTATGCATTATAAGTATAGAGATTTTTCTGCCTTGCCTAATCCCAATCCTGTTCATTTGCTCTATTCATACTGATTTAATTCAACCAGATGCATGGCTCACAGGAATAGTTCACCAAAGAGCAGTCCATCATTTTTAGCCGGTATATAGAAATTGGTCAGAAAAGTAGTTACGTTTTTAACGAAAGGGAAAATGCTGGAAAATCTTAGCAAGTCTGGCAGCATCTGTAGGGAGAGAAAAGAGCTAACGTTTCGAGTCCGATGACTCTTTGTCAAAGCTAACAGACAGAGGGAGTGGGAAATATTTATACTGTGGAGTGAGAATGAAAGATGAGTCATAGCCACAGAAACCCAGGGAAACTGTGTGCTAATGGCCCAGCTACCAAGGGGAAAGAGTGCTAATGGCAGTCCCCAGAGAGGACAAAAGATGTGAAAGGTCAAACAGCAGAGAAACTAACATCACAGAGGATGAACAGTAGGTGTGGGGGGAAGGGAAGGGGAGGCAAAGAGGAGAAAGGTGCAGGAAAGAAAGAAATGGTAAAAGACAGTGAAAATAAAATGAAAACAAATGGGTCGAGGTGGGGCTGATTATCTGAAGTTGTTGAATTCGATGTTCAGGCCGGAAGGCTGTAGCGTGCCTAACCGGAAGAGGAGATGTTGTTCCTCCAGTTTGCGTTGCGCTTCACTGGAACATTGCAGCAGGCCAAGAACAGACATGTGGGCATGGGAGCAGGGTCTTTTGTTAAAATGGCAAGCAACAGGAAGGTCAGGATCCTGAATGCGCACAGACCGAAGATGCTCAGCAAAGCGATCACCTCGTCTGCGTTTGGTCTCTCCGATATAGAGGAGACCACATTGGGAGTAGCGAATGCAATAGACCAGATTGAAAGAGGTGCAAGTGAAACGCTGCTTAACCTGGAATGAGTGTTTTGGGCCTGGAATGTTAAGCATGGAAGAGGTAAAGGGGCAGGTGTTACACCTTCTGCGATTGCATGGGACGGTGCCATGGGTGGTGGGAGAGGTACTGGGTATGGTGGAGGAGTGGACTAGAATTTCTTGGAGGGAACGGTCTCTGCGGAATGCTGACAGAGGGAGTGAAGGGAAGATGTGTTTGGTAGTGGCACGAGAGATGGACCGCACACTGTTGAGGGCCCTGTCCACAACTGTAAGTGGGAAATCACGGTCGAAGAAGGAAGAAGTAGTTACGTTTTTAATTCATGCTAGCATGATGAGAATTTTGATGTTGGTTTAAGTCATACATTCGTATCCACATTAATATGTGGAAAGTTTCTAAAATTCTGTTCTTGTAAATAATGGAAAAAATATTTTTATTTTGATAGTTTTAATGAATTCTACTTAAAAATGTAGTACTTATGCAAATTGCTTACAGCAGGGTTAGGACAATCCAGTGCATCTGAGGGACTGTGGGATCTGACTGGTGTAAGTTCCAGCCAATTCTCTATACATGCTAATATGTTACTCCAATACCATGAACCTTTTATTATACAGTAATATTTTATGTTGCACCTTTTATTAAATGTTTTTTGGAAATTCAAATGCACCATATTATAGACCAGGAGGAGCCCGGAGAAGGAGAATCAAAGTAGTTTATTTCCAAGACTCAGTTAGAAACAGTATCCACAAAGCAATAGTCCAAGTCCGAACTGGGGACCTGTTGAGATACCGGCTTCTACCTGTCATAATATACACCAGTATATCATGGTGCAGACACACACTGATGGACACACACAGGGACCAATCAACATGCACAAACATCGCAGCCAATCACCAGTTAGAATACACACACTGTAAAGGCAGAGGGCACCACGGTTCCCGCTCATTCTGGGTGCTGCCTCTCAGTGTAACAAGAACTCATCCAGCCCAGCACAGACATACAACACGTGCTGAGAGAACCCACTGATTCGGACAAGGCCTCTAGTTTAAGTTAGCATCATTTAGGTCTCTAGTTTAAGTTAGCATCATTTAGACCCACAGTCATCATGTGTTAGTTAGTTAGAATTAGTTAATAAAATTGAGTTGAACCTTCATCAGTGTTGGAAGTGTCTGTTCATCTCTCAAGTCTACAATAGCCAACACTTCATTACCTGGTCTGGCTTTTATCTTGTGGAATTAACATAAGAACATAAGAACTAGGAGCAGGAGTAGGCCATCTGGCCCCTCGAGCCTGCTCCGCCATTCAATTAGATCATGGCTGATCTTTTGTGGACTCAGCTCCACTTTCCGGCCCGAACACCATAACCCTTAATCCCTTTATTCTTCAAAAAACTATCTATCTTTACCTTAAAAACATGTAATGAAGGAGCCTCAACTGCTTCACTGGGCAAGGAATTCCATAGATTCACAACCCTTTGGATGAAGAAGTTCCTCCTAAACTCAGTCCTAAATCTACTTCCCCTTATTTTGAGGCTATGCCCCCTAGTTCTGCTGTCACCCGCCAGTGGAAACAACCTGCCCGCATCTATCCTATCTATTCCCTTCATAATTTTAAATGTTTCTATAAGATCCCCCCTCATCCTTCTAAATTCCAACGAGTACAGTCCCAGTCTACTCAACCTCTCCTCATAATCCAACCCCTTCAGCTCTGGGATTAACCTAGTGAATCTCCTCTGCACACCCTCCAGTGCCAGTAAGTCCTTTCTCAAGTAAGGAGACCAAAACTGAACACAATACTCCAGGTGTGGCCGCACTAACACCTTATACAGTTGCAACATAACCTCCCTAGTCTTAAACTCCATCGCTCTAGCAATGAAGGACAAAATTCCATTTGCCTTCTTAATCACCTGTTGCACTTGTAAACCAACCTTCTGTGACTCATGCACTAGCACACCCAAGTCTCTCTGAACAGCGGCATGCTTTAATATTTTATCGTTTAAATAATAATCCCGTTTGCTGTTATTCCTACCAAAATGGATAACCTCACATTTGTCAACATTGTATTCCATCTGCCAGACCCGAGCCCATTCATTTAACCTATCCAAATCCCTCTGCAGACTTCCAGTATCCTCTGCACTTTTCGCTTTACCACTCATCTTAGTGTCATCTGCAAACTTGGACACATTGCCCTTGGTCCCCAACTCCAAATCATCAATGTAAATTGTGAACAATTGTGGGCCCAACACGGATCCCTGAGGGACACCACTAGCTACTGATTGCCAACCAGAGAAACACCCATTTATCCCAACTCTTTGCTTTCTATTAATTAACCAATCCTCTATCCATGCTACTACTTTACCCTTAATGCCATGCATCTTTATCTTATGCAGCAACCTTTTGTGTGGCACCTTGTCAAAGGCTTTCTGGAAATCCAGATATACCACATCCATCGGCTCCCCGTTATCTACTGCACTGGTAATGTCCTCAAAAAATTCCACTAAATTAGTTAGGCATGACCTGCCTTTAACGAACCCATGCTGCGTCTGCCCAATGGAACAATTTCTATCCCGATGCCTCGCAATTTCTTCCTTGATGATAGATTCCAGCATCTTCCCTATTACCGAAGTTAAACTCACTGGCCTATAATTTCCTGCTTTCTGCCTACCTCCTTTTTTAAACAGTGGCGTCACGTTTGCTATTAACAAGTTAATAAGTTAACACGTTAACACGTAATAAAGTTAACACGTAATAAATTAACAAGTTAACACGTTAACAAGCCCGCTGATGTGCCTACGCCCTTAGTGGGGGAGCTCGTACTCCATGAACCCTACAGGGAGATCAATCGGGCCGTCCCTTATGTCCTCTGGGGGGTTATAAGGTCCCCCCATCAAAGTCTGTAAGTCCCTCTGATGTAGGGATGAGTGGAGGAGGATGTTTTCTCCTCTTTGTCTACGCTTGCACCTCCGGCAGCTGCGAGACTGAGGTGGGGTGTGTAGCGATTTGTGTTGCTAATTGTGCTTTTACTTAATTTGCTCTGTTTAATCACCTTGCTCTAGAGTCGCCAGGTATCTTTATGATACCACCACTTGGTTCAAAGCCAAGTGCTGATCAATAACTCAATACACCAGTTAGTAAGTTTCAAATCAAAACACATTTATTATATACACAGTCAATCACTACTCATACATAAAACTCTACTTACTAGACTATCTCTAACACTAAAAGGTCTATACTTAGCTTTGGAAATTGCCCACCAGGTCAGGGGAACAATGGCCTTTCGTTCGATTCTTAGTCTGCAGGCTTCAAGCTGATATGGACTAGTACCTAGGAGTGCCTATGTTGTAGCGTGCGTTGACTGGAGACTTACTTGGTTGGTGCAGCTGCTAGGCAGGTCTCTCGTTGTTGAGAGTCATGGTCAAGAGTTGTTTCAAGCTGCTGAGAGACCCTGCCAAGAAGGACGAATTGAACTTGGGGACTCTGTTTTATAGTCCCCAGGGGTTTCGTGCCCTTTTGGGCGGACCCCATACCTGGTTCCAATTGATTGGATTAAGTCCCAATCGTTTTAATCGATTTCTCCAATACTGGAGCTGTTCCCTGATCGCTGGGCGGTTCCTGTGTGTCCGTTGGCCGTCCTTTGTCCTGGCTCCCTCTGGCGCCGGGGAGTCTGTCTTAGTCCCGATCGTTTCAATGTATCTAATTGTTCCTGGGGATTGCTCATTAATATGTAGATGGTTGCTTGTTTCAGTTCTGTCTGGGTTTTTGCAAGTCTTAATACACAGGAAACCTTGCACCTGCTTGTTTTCCTGTGCCTGACCATTTTTCCTTGTATTCTTTGCGGGCATCCATTTTGGAATCGGGAAGTGGCCAACCCAGGTGGCTACACTTGGGAAATGTTGTTTCCATGATAACCGTCTGGGGGTACAGTTAGCAACTGTAGCGAGGCCCAAGTCCAAAACCTCGGATGCCTGGATCTCCATCTCAGAACCAGGGTCTATTACCTCTTGCATTTCCGTGTCGGGGCCCCCAACTGACAGCCCTTCTTTCTCAATTTGTGTGTAGTTGCGTTCCACAGCAGCTAAAGTCTGCAAGGCATGTACAAAGGCCTGTTTCCATATGCCAGGCTGTTGTTGCTGGGAGATGGTTCCTCTGGAGAGGTGTGTCCTAACATCGGACCCATGCTTCGGAGGTGATCAAGCTGCTTCCACATCTGTCCATTCGCGAGCCTTTATTTGATTCAAGACTGGTCCAGTCTATTGTATCACAGTTCCTGGAATCCAATGGGCTGCATCTCGAAGTTTCGGACGTACATCGTGTCTCCTGGCCGGAAGCTTCTGATCAGCGCCTGCCTGCCTCGACATTGCTTTTGCAGGTCCTAACTGTATTGCGCTCTCTCACCAATATCAGGAAATGTCGTGCTGAGGCGGGTCCTGAGCCTCCAGCCCATCAACAGTTGAGCTGGTGCCACTCGATGTGGCATGTGATGTGGTCCAGTAGCTAAATAAGCCCATCAGTCATGTTTCGACAGTCCTCATGGCCCGTTTCCTCATACCCTCCTTGAAGGTCTGCACCGCTTGCTTGGCTATCTCATTTGAGGAAGGGTGGTATGGGGCCATACGGACATGCTTCATTCCATTCATCTTCATGAAGTGGGCAAACTCTTCAAACCATTGTCTGTAACCAACACCTCTAGGATGCTGTGGCCACTGAACGGGAACTGCAGCTTCCCTATATGGCCTTCGACATAGTGGACGACATTCATAGAACATAGAACAGTACAGCACAGAACAGGCCCTTCGGCCCTCAATGTTGTGCCGAGCAATGATCACCCTACTCAAATCCACGTATCCACCCTTTTACCCGTAACCCAACAACTCCCCCCCTTAACCTCACTATTAGGACACTATGGGCAATTTAGCATGGCCAATCCACCTAACCCGCACATCTTTGGACTGTGGGAGGAAACCGGAGCACCCGGAGGAAACCCACGCACACAGGGGGAGGACGTGCAGACTCCACACAGACAGTGACCCAGCCAGGAATCGAACCTGGGACCCTGGAGCTGTGAAGCATTGATGCTAACCACCATGCTACCATGCTGACATTCGAAGGATGTCTATCAGGAGCAAGAACATGGAGCCTGGGAAATGTCCGGAAAATCTACCCATAGGTGTACCAATGCTGGCCCAGCCATTCCCATGGGTGTAATGTGCATCTGGCTGGATGTTCTGATGCTCCTGGCATGTGGTACACTCTGGGCCAGTCGTTCAATCTCGCCATCCAAGCCTGGCCACCACACGTAACTTCTGGCTAGCATTTTCATTTTCTTTTTTGATAAACAATTTTAATGAGGTTTTGTTTTTGGCATTGTAAACAGCAGAATTACAGAACATAAAAACAAAAGGACTGTACAATACACAAAGTACACAGTGCAATTGCCGTAACCCATCCTACCCAGATCTGCCTAATTGACCCCCTATACTACATTCCCCTAACCCTCCCTCTTTCTTCCCCCCCCCCCCCCCGCCCCCCGGCCTTCTGACAATTAATTCTCCGCAAAGAAGTCAATGAATGGTTGCCACCTCCAGGCGAACCCTAACAACGACCATCTCAAGGCTAACTTGATTTTCTCCAAGCCCAGGAAACTCGCAATGTCTGACAGCCAGGCTTCCGACTTCGGGGGCTTTCAGTCCCTCCAAGCTAGAAGTATCCGTCTCTGGGCTACCAGGAAAGCAAAGGCCAAAACATCGGCCTCTTTCTCCTCCCGGACTTCCGGGACCTCTGAAACCCCAAAAATCGCCACTTCCAGACCCATTGCCACCCTTAAGTTCAATACTGTAGACATGACATCCTAGCATTTTCATTTTCGACACCCCCGGGTGACTGTTGTGTAGGTCTTAGAGTATGGAGCATCTGTCCTGGCTTGGGATCACGACACAAGCCCCCCACAGGATGATGCACACATTTGGCTTCAAAGCCCTTTAGCTCTTTGGGTAGCTTCCCTTGCTGGCACCGTGCAGGACGACATGGCACAACATAGCCAACACTGTGTCTTTCTGCATTCAGTCACGTATCTAAGTGGCGGTGACTGGCAAGGTATCCATGAAGTTTACGGTGCATATAACCTCATCAGACCTTGGTTGGGATGGGGGCACATCGGCAACAGGAGCCAGCTCAGAGCATCTGCATTCGTGATCTGTATGCCAGGGCGATGCTCAAATATATACTCGTACACCGCTAGCAAATTTCTTCACTGCAAAAATGACAGCCAGCCCTTCTTTCTCGATTTGGGTGTAGTTGCGTTCCACAGCGGCTAAAGTCTGAAGCATGTGCTATCTCCATCTCCGGTTCATCAACATGCGGCGGGATAACAAAGGCCTGATTCCTTAAGGCATGGCATTGCACGTAACCAAAAGGGACTTTGAAGGGTCGTAATGGGTCAACAACCCTGACAACAACAGCTGCTGCTTCATCTGGGTGAAAACCTCCTCCTCCGGTGCTCTCCACGCCCATTATTGGTGCTTCTTTAGCAATGCGTGAAACGTGCGAAGATCGTCGTCAGGTCAGGAATAAATTTCCCACAGTAATTCACGCAAACCAAGAACAACCTCAACTCCATCGTGTTTTCTTGTGCGGGGGCTTGTTTTATTGCTTTCACCTTCTCCTCCACTGGCTGTAGGCCATCCCGGTCATCACAATACCCCAAGTACGTGACCTCATTGGTGTAGAAAACCGGCAGATGATTTCCTCCAGATTGCTTAGGTGCTCCTTTTCATTGGCTCCGGTGATCATGACGTCGTACAAGTAGACTGCCTCTTCCGGGAGTAGCCCTTTGAGGGATGTTCTCCATAACACACTAGAAAATTATGCAAGCTGATGACACTCCGAATTGCAACCAATTCATTGAGGCCTCTATGGGTATTAATGGTCCGCTAACGTTGGAATCAGTGTCCAGCTCCAACTGGAGATGAGCGTGACTTGCATCAAGTTTAGGAAAAGCATTTCCACTGCTAACTTCAAGTGGAGGTCTTCTATTCACGACATTGGGTACCTGTCTAGACAGGAGGTCTTGTTTATTGTCAACTTACAGTCCCCACATGACGGATGGTTTTGTCTGGTTTCAGCACCAGGACTACAGGTGCTGTCCAATCAGCAAATTGCACCGGCCTGATGATACCAAGTCTCTCCAATCAGCCCGGCTTGTCCTCTACCTTCGTTGCTAATGCACAGGGAACCAAATGGGGCCTGAAGTACTTTGGTTGGGCCTCAAGGTCAACATGTATCTTGGCCAGGCCCCCTTATTTTGACCAGGCCATCCTGACTCGGGCCCCTTACAACTATCAGCGACAGCCTATCGGACTGCTGTCCATAGGTAACTGGGGTCATTGTTGTGCCTGCTTTCGCTAAGGGTTCTCCCGTATAAGTTGTCAGTCTTGCCTCGGAGTCCTCAAAGTCAATTGGGGAATTCCAGTCCTGGTTTTCTCAAACGTCTGCCTCCCAATTACTGAAGCCACGGCCTCCATTCCCAGCTCCATGTCAAGCCGTTCACCTGGACAGTAATTTTGATGGGGGCAACCCGTGGCACCGCAATACGTCTACCTCAGGCTGTGCAAGGTGGAGCTTCTGGCTATGGGCTGGTATCTCCCTTGGATAGGGCAGTGGGCCTGCTGGCTGACCCATGGTTTCCTTGCTCTGCGGTTGCACCGGCCACAAGTGCCACACCACCATGGATCTTCCTCCATTGAGTCTGGGGAGGAGTCTCGCCTGGTTGCGGTGGCCTTTGGCCAACGGGACTGGTCTTGACGGTGTTTGGGCCAGGCCAGGGTTCAGGAGTGTTGCTGCCTTTATTTACAGACCACAAGTGGGTATGTTTCTAGTATTGATGAAATGACCACACAACCGGTATGTTAGTTCAAAAGACAGTTTATTATTAAACACAAGACGTATCTCTCTGTGCAATGATACACGCGGCTACGCATTAAACTACACCTATCAACTAAGATGACCTTCTGGATGGTAGGCTCTGTGCAGGTAGATAAGGCCTTTATCTGAGTCCCCACGTCTGTCGGCTGGAAATCATCAGGTTCGTCTCGGCTGCAGCTCATCTCTCTCAGGTAGCGATCGTGGGTCTTGAACTTGGCTGGTCGTTATGCTGCGATCGATGTGACCGATCCCTAGAGCTCAGAGCCTCTTATCCTTATCCTCTTTCGCCCCCTTTTGGGCAGGGTTAATTCAGGATCCAATGGATCGATAGGGTCTCGATCACCCTAATCGATACTGGCTGATTAGGGACGGGTACCTCGATGGCTGGGTGGGTCCCAGTCACCATTGTTCCAGGTACATAGGCCTTTCCAAATAAGGGGAGGTGGCGCCGGGAAGTCTGCTACTGTTGCTATTCCTTAATTTGAGTTTATTGTCCTGGGCAAATCGGTGATTGACCTTTAACAGGTGCAAGTTTCAGTTTGGTCTGGTTTTCCTTTGCTCAATACACAGGGGCTGTGCACTGTCTGTGTCCCAACTTGACCACAATTCCTTTTATCCTTTGCGGGTGGCCATTTTAGATGGCCACAAGAGGCCCCATTCCTGGGGAGTGCTATTCGTCTGAATGGAAGGGGACATCCTACATTATTTACCTCCATCCCCGACATCCCCTGGAGCTCCTGGACTCCCTTCTCTGCACTCTCCCGTGTAAGGGAAATCTTAAGGGCCTTTTTTAGGTTCAGCAATTTCCACTGGGTGGCCATATTCTTTTTACTCCGCATACATAAAAACATGGAAACATAGAAAATAAGAGCAGGAGGGGGCCATTCGAGCCTGCTCCACCATTCATTATGATCATGGCTGATCATCCAACTTGATAGTCTAATCCTGGTTCCCCTCCATACCCTTTGATTCCCTTCGCCCTGAATGCTATATCTAATTGCTTCTTGAAAACATACCTGGATCTCAACTACTTCCTTTGGTAACAAATTCCAAGGCTCAGTCTTCCACACCCGCATCAAACGTGCCGAGTCTACAAAAAGCAACATTTTTGCAATAGTGCAAACTTTATTCCTTCGCATTGAACGGTAGTCGTACTCTGAAATGACAGTAGCGCCGTCAGTAGCCCCGTTTTATCCTCTTCGCAATTATTGTAGTCAAGGAAGAACCCGGAAAAGGAGAGTCAAAGTGGTTTATTTCCAACTCTCCGTTAGGAAAAGTGGGGTATGCAAAGCAATAGCGCAAGTCCCAGCCAGGATCATTCTGAGATACCGGTTCCTACCTGGGCCGGCTTTCATTTTATGGAATTAGCAAACTCACTAGTGGGCCTCCGCCCTTCAGTGGGGGAGTTTTTAATCCATAAGCCCTACGTGGAGATCAATCAGATTGTTCCCGTAGGTCCCGTGGTGGTTATAAGGCATGTACTGCTTGTTACTTCCTCAAAGAACTAATTAGTCAAGCACTTTCCCTTTCACAAAACCGTATTGACTTTGCCTGATTGTATTATGGTTCCTAAATGTCCCGCTACTACCTCCTTAATAATGTATGCTAGCATTTTCCCTTTGATGGATGTTAGGCTAACTCACTTATAGTTTCTGCTTTTTGAATCCCTTCTTTCTTGAATAGATTTATAGGGTAAAACCATTCCACCCTGATCTGGCTAAACCACATAACGTATATTTGTGTCTAACTGTTTGTTATTCCAGGATCATACTGGAATGCAAAGATAACCCAGTTTATTTTCTCCACTAAAGGCTTCTTAAACCCATTTATTTGCCCAGCTTCAGCCTCAATTTCCAATAACAAATGTGAGGAGTTCATGAACTCCTTTATCACTAAAATTGAGACCATTCATACATCTGTTTCTGCTACTTCTCTCCCTTTCCTGAGTCCTCCAAGCAAAACATCCCCTAAGGTTTCCCCTTGTCATCGCCCTGATCTCCCATCTTTCTCTCATGTTCCCTCTCAACCCACCTTGTCCATGAGCTCCCTTTATCCTTTTCCCACTAAACTACTGACCCCCCCCCCCCTTTCCTGGGTTCTATATTATCTTTTATATTATATTTTTATATTACATTACATTATATTTACCATCTCATCAGCCACCTCCTCTCATCAAAGATCCCACCCTTGATCACCCAGTCCATGCAAACAAGCACCGCATCGCGAACCTCTTTCCTCTCCAAAGCCTCACACATCTTTCCTGTAAAGCCATGTTTGAATCGCTCCATTTGGATTTCTGCCCTGTTACAGTACATCCTCGGGATGTCCCAATAACAATAAACAAGGCACCTTCACTTCCACTATGCCACCTCCCTGATGCCTCAGCAATCGACAGCCTAGGCCCCTGCCGGAGGGATGATTTCACATGATTGGCTACTTCCAACTCCTCACGATGATGTAAGAGTCTTTGCTGCCTATTTCCTTTCTCCCCATTTCTTTAATTTGATTGTTTTAGTCTGTGGATCAATGATTGTGATGTGTCTTTTATGCACCAAGAAGAAAGTCGAAGGCTCAAAGTTTAAAACTGCCTGCTTGCCAGAATACTGTATCTTTAGGCTTTGTGTTTGGGAGAAGCAGATTCTTTGGCACCAAATAGATGTATGAAACCGGTTTTGGAGGGAGTCAGTTTGATTGGTTAACTGGCAACCAATGGCATTTCTAAGGACAATGTTCCACCTGACAACAGTCAGTGATTGGTTTCTGCTGGGTGATGTTTTCTGAATGAACCTTCACGAAATGATTAGACCTCAGAAGTTAAAGCAGCTGTTTTCTCTCTCTGCTGCCTGCTGTTTGCAGGTGGAAGCTGAAGATCTTTCAAGTGAATCAAAACCAGCAGCTTGTTGCTCTTCAGGGGCTGATGCGAATGAACTGATCTACTGTTTTGAAAGCAATGAGTGTCTAGCTGTAAACCTTGTAAACCCTTTGCTGTAAACCTGAAATGATGGCTGAGTCTGCAGGGAAGATGGGCAATCTTGCCTGAGAAGATCGTATCAAGCCTGGGATCGTACCAAACTGAAAGCCTGAACTTCAGAAAGACTGACTGGAAACCAGGCCTGTCATTCAAATATCTCTATTCTTTTATTTTATTAATATCTTCCTCCTCTTTCCAAAACCCACTCACCTCTTCTTTGTGTATGTGTATATAAAAAGTGGGATGTGTTAGAAAGAACAGAGAGGGGAGGGGGGGGGGTTGGGAAATGGGTAGTAATACCATCATCCCTCCGACAGGGGCCTAGGCTGTCGATTGCTGAGGCATCAGGGCGTTGGCATAGTGGAAGTGAAGGTGCCTCGTTCATTGGTATTGGTTCATTGGGATGCAGCGTGGCTGGTGAACCCCGCTCCTGTTATCTGCCTGGCTCACACTCATGAGAGACATTGTAAGGTGAATCGCGCCCACAATGGGCGGGACCACTTTTTGGCAAATCTGCATATTAGAGCAAAGCCTTACTCTAGTGTGCAGGTTCCTGAGCACCCGAGACTTTGGGATTCAATCCCTTCACCTCTGGACCTCGGGCGAACGCCGTTTGATACTGTTCCCCATGAACGGGGACCAGACGGAACAGCACGCGTGGGGGTTTCCAAGGGAATCGGAGGCCCAAGCTGCATGCCCATTGAGCAGGGTGCTGTGTTGGCACTGCTGGTGTCACCTGGTGCTGTTACCTGGGTACCAGCCTGGCACTACCCAGCTGGCACTGCCAGCATGCCAGGTTGCCATTTCTTGCATGCACAATTGGGCCGAGGTTGTCTGGTGGGGATGGAGGGACCCTCCTATGGTGCGTTCGGGCTGGCGGGGGGGGGGGGGGGGGGGGGGCGGGGGTCGGGGATTTTTTTGTGCTACTTTGAGGTCAGGGCGCCATTTAAAAATGGTGTCCCGATCTCTCGCTACAGCAGGGAGTTCCGGTGAGCAGAGCTCCCTATTGTAAAAAACAGGGCTATGTGTTGTCTCGGCTGTGTATTCCCTGTTCGGGCCCCTTATTCAAAGTGAGTCGCATGTAAAAGACAGACTGTAGCAACGGCGGTCTGGGCCAGGCAACCCCGATCCTGAAGGGGACACTGAGTCCACGGACTTCGCACCAAGACACTCCTGCTACTAGCATCTCTTTCCTCAGGAAGTCCCAAACCTGCAGGTAGCTGAAGCCATTCTCTCTGGGCAACTCATCTACTTCCCCCAAGTCCTCCAGCCCTGCAAATGTTCCCCCTATAAACAAGTTTCCAAAGCGCTCAATCCCTGCCTGCCACCACCCCCTAAATCGCACATCCAGCCCTGCTGGCACAAACCTATGGTTTTCGCAGATCAGTACCCACACCAAAACACCCTCCAGTGCCTGACATCCTTAGGGCCGACACCAGCACTGGGCATGTAATGTACCTGGCTGGAGAGAACAGTAAAGGTGCCAATCACCATGCCTTCAAATTCGTTCCCCTGTACAACGCCCCTGCACCCGCCCCACACCCACCTCTCCCCCAAGGCTCATTTCCTCATCTTTAGTGTTAGCCACCCAGTAATAGTTTATCATATTCGGCAACGCCAGCCTCCCTCCAATAAAGCCCCTGCACCCGCTGGATCTTCCCCACCCACACAAACCCGGAGATCAGCCCATTGACTTTCCAAAAGAACAACTTGGAACGAAGGGGACAGAGATCGGGATGTTCTGAAACACAGAAACTGAGGCTGCACTGTCATTTTCACTATCTGCACCCGTCCTGACAGCAACAGCAGCAGCACATCCCACCTTAAAATCTGCCTTCATTTGCTGCTTAAGTTTATGCAATTGTGCCCAACTCCGTGCCACCTGGATACCAAAATACCTGAAACTAGCCCCCACCACCCTAAACAGAAACTCCCCAGATACCTTTCCTGCCCTCTGGCATTAATCGGGAAAGCCTCACTCTTTCTCGTATTCCCCCAAAAAGCTCCACATTACCCCTAATGCCGCCCACCGGGTCCGCAGTATACTATAATAGATCATCCACGGACCCTATGCTCGGCACCCACCCCACTCAATCCCCCTCCAAACCTTTAATGCCTTCAGCACCATTGCCTGGGGAGAGCGGGTAGCCCAAAGTACCCCGGACTCACTCAGTTCGTCTGCACGCTCACAACAGATGCCTTTATATAGCAGCAGGACCAAATCCACAAACCCCTTCCCGAACCCTAAGTGTCCCCGCACCTTCAGCAAATATGGCCACTCCACCTGATTAGAAGTCTTTTACGTGTCTATCGCCACCACTATCTCTACCTTCGAAGGCATCATAATTACGTTGAGTAGCCTTCACACTTTCGCCAACAATTGTCTTCCTTTCAAACACCCCCCTCTGATCCTCGCCTATTACCCCCGTAATTTTAAGTAATGGGTTAAGAGACATTGCAATTAGTTGTCTCATTTATGTTAAGTGTCCAATAATTGACACTGATATGTAAAGGGGCTTCAAGTGGCCTCTGGGTCTGGTGATGTGTAGAGTTTGTGCAGAGTCTGTCAGAAGAAATAAAAGTGTGTTGGTGAAAAATGAACAGAACTTTTGTCTCTTCATACCACAGCATCTAATACATCTAACACGGCACACAGTCCTCATTTCGCAATGCCAGCACCTTTGCCAGTAACTTGGCACCTACATTTAATAATATCAGGCAGTACGACCCACACTGCACCGGATCCTTACCCTTCTTTAAAATCAGGGAGATGGAAGCCTGCGACAATGTCAGGGGGAGTTCATTATACGGCCTCACCAACAGTGGCCCCAGGTCCGCCCCAAACATTTTACAAAATACTACCGGGAACCCGTCCGGCCCCGGGGCCTTACCCACTTGCATCGGCCCGCTTGCGTTGGCGCAGGTGTGGAGGGCCGAAGGGCCTGTTCCTGTGCTGTACTTTTCTTTGTTTGTTCATTGTTCTGTCACCCCCATACCATCCATCACCTCTCAGCCCAACTGGGGCCACCCAGACCCTGAACCAGCCCCTCCCCTTTAGGAAACTCCAACCCATCCAAGAAATGCTGCATCCCCTCCTCTCCGATCGAGGGCTCCGACTCGTAAAGCTTCCTATAAAAGGCCTCATACTCCATTCACCCCCTTCGGCCTTATTATCCTTAACTCTACCAATTATCCCCTCGCCTCCTGCTTCCTCAACTGATGGGTCAACATCGTTCTATCTTTTTACCCGTACTCATACACAGCCCCTCTGGCCCTCCAAAACTATCCCACCGCCTTCCCTAGAAATTAGCCCGAACTCCATCTGGAGCCTCTGCCTCTCGTTCCATAACCCCACCTCCGGGACCTCCGAATATCTCCTGTCCACCCTCAAGATCTCATCCACCAGCCTTGCCCTGTCCTCCCGCTCCGTCTTCATCCTGTGCGCCTGAATCAGTATAAACTCCCCCCTGACTACCAGCTTGAGTGCCTCCCACAACTCCTACATCTGCCATTAACCTCACGTCTAGCCTCCACTGTGGCCTTTGGGCACCCCCTCAGCCACCCGCAAATCTACCCATTGCGGCACGTGGTCGGAAACCACAGTAGCCGGCCACACCCCCTCCCAGCAGCGCCTTGTCCATCACAAAAAAGTAAATCCGGGAGTGCCTCGGTGCACATGTGAAAAGTATGAAACTCCTTCGCCCTCAGCCTCCAAAACCTCCATGGGACACCCTATGCGCTCCATGAACCCCCTCAGCTCTCACCCTCGACGACTTGAGATTCAACCGTTCCAAGCACAGATCTATGAGTGTTTTGAAATATCCCCCCAACAGTAATCCAACTGATGTGAAGCCAAGTCCAGAATCTTCCCCAACACCCGCCTCGTAAGATATACGTCATCCCAATTCGTGGCATAAATGTTTGCCAAAACCACCGGCATCTTTCCAACTTCCCTCTAACCATTGCATACACACACCCCCCCCCCCCCCCCCCCCCACCTCTGAGCAGCCACAATGCTCCCCACCTCAAATGCAATATTCTTATTGACCAACATCACCACACACCTCATCATTATATCCATCCCTTTCTCAGCCACGTCTGATTTCCCCAACTTCAGGTGCGTCTCCTCCAAAAAATGCCATGTCCGTCTTCAGTCTCCTCAAATGCGTGAAAACATTGACCATTTGACCGGCCCATTCAACCCCATCGCGTTCTGCCCAGCCTGGTTGGGGGGGCTCCCCGCCCTCTTCCCCTGCCGATCAGACATGCCCCTTTTTGAGCGTCACGTGTCCCTCCAGCCTCTGATGTCCACCGCCATCGATCCATCCCAACTGCGCCACACCTTGAACGGGAGCAACCAAATGTACGACCATTCACTCCATGGCCGCCACTGGACGTCCAGAACCTTGTTTTTTGATTACGCGCAATTCCGTGATTCGCGTTTCCGGCATTGCAAAGTGGAGAATCCAGGCCAGTGTTCGTAATAAAAGTTGATTCGTGTTTTAAAGTTACAAACCTGGTGACCGTAGTTCATTGGACTCAGCCAAAGACCTTGGGTATTTTAATAAATCTAATTACACAGGCATTGCGACTCCGGGTCAAGTTGGGCTGGAATTGACACCCACTAGCCCTTGGTGTCGTACCAATGAGCATCGAGAACAAGATAATATAGGGCCAATGGTTAAGGGCCAAACCAATCCCACGTCTCGAAGACTGGATACTCTGTGTTCCTTTGAACCTGATACACCCAGCTTCCAAATCAGGATTACTAAAGCATGGCAACCAATTCTCAAACCCTATTGGGAATTCGACTCCCAGTTTGCAGCAGGCTGTCAGAAACCCCCACAGCAGGGACCAGGCTCTGAGACCCCCACAGCAGGGCCCAAGCTCTCAGAGACTCCCACAGCCGGCACCAGGCTGTCAGAAACCCCCACAGTCGGGACCAGACTGTCAGAAACCCCCACAGCAGGGACCAGGCTATCAGAAACCCCCACAGCAGGGACCAGGCTCTGAGACCCCCACAGCAGGGACCAGGCTGTCAGAAACCCCCACAGCAGGGCCCAAGCTCTCAGAGACCCCCACAGCCGGGACCAGGCTCTCAGAAACCCCCACAGCCGGGACCAGGCTCTCAGAAACCCCCACAGCAGGGACCAGGCTCTCCGAGACCCCCACAGCCGGGACCAGGCTGTCAGAAACCCCCACAGCCGGGACCAGGCTCTCAGAAACCCCCACAGCAGGGACCAGGCTCTCCGAGACCCCCACAGCCGGGACCAGGCTCTCCGAGACCCCCACAGCCGGGACCAGGCTGTCAGAGACCCCCATAGCAGGGACCAGACTCTCAGAGACCCCCACAGCCGGGACCAGGCTGTCAGAAACCCCCACAGCAGGGACCAGGCTGTCAGAAACCCCCACAGCAGGGACCAGGCTGTCAGAAACCCCCACAGCAGGGACCAGGCTGTCAGAAACCCCCACAGCCGGGACCAGGCTCTCAGAGACCCCCACAGCCGGGACCAGGCTCTCAGAGACCCCCACAGCCGGGACCAGGCTCTCAGAGACCCCCACAGCCGGGACCAGGCTCTCAGAGACCCCCACAGCAGGGACCAGGCTGTCAGAAACCCCCACAGCCGGGACCAGGCTCTCAGAAACCCCCACAGTCGGGACCAGGCTGTCAGAAACCCCCACAGCCGGGACCAGGCTGTCAGAAACCCCCACAGTCGGGACCAGGCTGTCAGAAACCCCCACAGCCGGGACCAGGCTGTCAGAAACCCCCACAGTCGGGACCAGGCTGTCAGAAACCCCCACAGCCGGGACCAGGCTGTCAGAAACCCCCACAGCAGGGACCAGGCTCAGAAACCCCATGTCCATCCTCTAACTCATGAACCTGTCAGGAGATTTAGATTTAGAACAGTACAGCACAGAACAGGCCCTTCGGCTCTCGATGTTGTGCCGAGCAATGATCACCCCACTCAAACTCACGTATCCACCCTATACCCGTAACCCAACAACTCCCCCTTAACCTTACTTTTTAGGACACTACGGGCAATTTAGCATGGCCGATCCACCTAACCCGCACATCTTTGGACTGTGGGAGGAAACCGGAGCACCCGGAGGAAACCCACGCACACAGGGGGAGGACGTGCAGACTCCGCACAGACAGTGACCCAGCCGGGAACCGAACCTGGGACCCTGGAGCTGTGAAGCATTGATGCTAACCACTATGCTACCGTGCTGCCTAGAGACCCGAAACCCCATGCAGTCGGATCTCAACGAATCAAAGGCAGGCCATTTCCAGGGAAAGTGATCTATTGAATACAAGGATTATCACTTGCGTCTCCTCCATTCTCCCCAGGATAGTAGTTCGTAGTTCCTCAAAGTGAGCGCCAAAGACCTGCACCACAGAGCCGAGATCCTCACCTTAGTGTACAAAAAGGTTAGAACATAGAAAAATACAGCACAGAACAGGCCCTTCGGCCCACAATGTTGTGCTGAACCTTTGTCCTAGATTAAGAACAAATTAATCTACACCCCATCATTCTACTGTAATCCATGTACCTATCCAATAGCCGCTTGAAGGTCCCTAATGTTTCCAACTCAACTACTTCCACAGGCAGTGATTTCCGTGCCCTCACTACTCTCTGGGTGAAGAACCGACCTCTGACATCCCCCCCCTCTATCTTCCACCATTCACCTTAAATTTATGTCCTGTTGTAGTGGTTTGTTCCACCCGGGGAAAAGTCTCTGAATGTCTACTCTATCTATTCCCCTGATCATCTTATAAACCTCTATCAAGTCACCCCTCATCCTTCTCCGTTCTAATGAGAAAAGGCCGAGCACCCTCAACCTTTCCTCGTAAGACCTACTCTCCGTTCCAGGCAATATCCTGGTAAATCTCCTTTGCATCATTTCCAAAGCTTCCACACCCTTCCTAAAATGAGGCACACAATACTCCAAATGTGGCCGTAGCAAGGTTTTGTACAGCTGCATCATCACCTCACGGCTCTTAAATTCAATCCCTCTGCTAATGAACGCTAGCACACCATAGGCCTTCTTCACAGCTCTATCCACTTGAGTGGCAACTTTCAAAAGTCTATGAACATGGACCCCAAGATATCTCTCTGCCCCTCCACATTGCCAAGAACCCCACCATTAACCCTGTATTCCGCATTCATATTTGTCCTTCCAAAATGGACAACCTCACACTTTTCAGGGTTAAACTCCATCTGCCACTTCTCAGCTCTGCATCCTATCTATGTCTTTTTGCAGTCGACAACAGCCCTCCTCACTATCCACAACTTCACCAATCTTCGTATCGTCTGCAAATTTACTGACCCACCCTTCAACTCCCTCATCCAAGTCATTAATGAAAATCACAAACAGCAGAGGACCCAGAACTGATCCCTGCGTTACACCACTGGTACCTGGGCTCCAGGCTGAATATTTGCCACCCATCACCACTCTGACTTCTATTGGTTATCCAACTGGCTAAATTTCCCACTATCCCATACCTCCTTACTTTCTGCATTAGCCTACCATGGGGAACCTTATCAAATGCCTTCCTAAAATCCATGTACATCACATCCACTGCTTTACCTTCATCCACATGCTTGGTCACCTCCTCAAAGAATTCAATAATACTTGTGAGGCAAGACCTACCCCTCACAAATCCGTGCTGACTATCTCTAATCAAGCAGTGTCTTTCCAGATGCTCAGAAATCCTATCCCTCAGTACCCTTTCCATTACTTTGCCTACCACTGAAGTAAGACTAACTACCCTGTAATTCCCAGGTTTATCCCTATTCCCTTTTTTGAACAGGGGCATGACATTCGCCACTCTCCAATCCCCTGGTACCACCCCTGTTGACAGTGAGGACGAAAAGATCATTGCCAACGGCTCTGCAATTTCATCTTTTGCTTCCCATAGAATCCTTGGATATATCCCGTCAGGCCCGGGGGACTTGTCTGTCCTCAAGTTTTTCAAAATGCCCAACACATCTTCCTTCCTAACCAGTATCTCCTCGAGCTTACCAGCCTGTTTCACACTGTCCTCTCCAACAATATGGCCCCTCTCATTCGTAAATACTGAAGAAAAGTGCTCGTTCAAGACCTTCCCTATCTATTCTGACTCCATATACAATCTCCCGCTACTGTCCTTGATCGGTCCCACCCTCGCTCTAGTCATTTTTATATTTCTCACATATGTGTAAAAGGCCTTGGGGTTTTCTTGATTCTATCTGCCAAAGATTTTTCATGCTCTCTCTTAGCTCTCCTAATCCCTTTCTTCAGTTCCCTCCTGGCTATCTTGTACCCCTCCAGTGCCCTGTCTGAACCTTGTTTCCTAAGTATCCTTCTTCCTCCTAACAAGACATTCAACCTCTCTTGTCAACCATGGTTCCCTCACTCGACCATCTCTTCCCTGCCTGACAGGGGCATACATATCAAGGATACGTAGTATCTGTTCCTTGAACAAGTTCCACATTTCAATTGTGTCCTTCCTTGACAGCCTATGTTCCCAACTTATGCACTTCAGCTCTTGTCTGACAGCATCGTATTTACCGTTCCCCCAATTGTAAACCTTGCCCTGTTGCACGCACCTATCCCTCTCCATTAGTAAAGTGAAAGTCACAGAATTATGGTCACTATCTCCAAAATGCTCCCCCACTAACGCATCTATCACTTGCCCTGGTTCATTACCAAGTACCAAATCTAATATGGCCTCTCCTCTAGTCGGACAATCTACATACTGTGTTAGAAAAGCTTCCTGGACACACTGCACAAATACCACCCCATCCAAACTATTTGATCTAAAGAGTTTCCACTCAATATTTGTGACTACCCTGTGACTTCTGCACCTTTCCAAAATCTGTTTCCCAATCTGTTCCTCCACATCTCTGCTGATATTGGGGTCCTATAGAAAACTCCCAACAAGGTGACTGCTCCTTTCCTATTTCTGACTTCAACCCATACTACCTCAGTAGGCAGATCCCCCTCGAACTGTCTTTCTGCAGCTGTTATACTATCTCTAATTAACAATGCCACCCCCCCCCCCCCACCTCTTTTACCACCCTCCCTAATCTTATTGAAACATCTATAACCAGGAACCTCCAACAACCATTTCTGCTCCTCTTCTATCCAAGTTTCCGTGATGGCCACCACGTTGTAGTCCCAAGTACCAATTCATGCCTTAAGTTCACACACCTTATTCCTGATGCTTCTTGCGTTGAAGTATACACACTTCAACCCATCTCCGTGCCTGCAAGTACTCTCCTTTGTCAGTGTTACCTTCCCGACTGCCTCACTACACGCTTTGACATCCTGAACATCGGCTACCTTAGTTGCTGGACTACAAGTCCGGTTCCCATTCCCCTGCCAAATTAGTTTAAACCCTCCCGAAGAGTACTCAAACCTCCCTCCCAGGCTTTTGGTGCCCCTCTGGTTCTGATGCAACCCGTCCTGCTTGTACAGGTCCCACCTTCCCCAGAATGTGCTCCAATTATCCAAATACCTGAAGCCCTCTCTCCTACACCATTCCTGCAGCAGTGTTCAACTGCACTTTCTCCCTATTCCTAGCCTCGCTATCACGTGGCACAGGCAACAAACCAGAGATGACAACTCTGTCTGTCCTGACTTTTAACTTCCAGCCTAACTCCCTAAACTTGTTTATTACATCCACACCCCTTTTCCTACCTATGTCGTTGGTACCAATGTGCACCACAACTTCTGGCTGCTCATCCTCCCCCTTAAGGATCCTGAAGACACAATCCGAGACATCCCTGGCACCCGGGAGGCAACATACCTTCTGGGAGTCTCGCTCGCGACCACTGAATCTCCTATTTATTCCCTTAACCATGGAGTCTCCTATCACTATTGCTTTTCTATTCTACCCCCTTCCCTTCTGAGCCCCGGAGCCAGACTCCGTGCCAGAGACCTGGCCGCTAGGGCAGGTAGGTGACCCAGTAGGTCATCCCCCCGCAACAGCATCCAAAACGGTATACTTGTTTTGAATTGGAACAGCCACGAGGGATCCCTGCACTGTCTGCCCGTTCGTTTTTTTCCCCTGACTGTAACCCAGCTACTCCTGTCCTGTACCTTGGGTGTGGCTACCTCCCTGTAACTCTTATGTATTACCCCCTCTGCCTCCCGGATGATCCGAAGTTCATCCAGCTCCAGTTCCCTAACACGGTCTCTGAGGAGCTGGAGTTGGGTGCACGTCCTGCAGGTATAGTCAGCGGGGACACCGGTGATATCCCTCACCACCCACATCCTACAGGAGGAGCATGTAACTGCCCTAGCCTCCATCCCCTCTTACCTTACAGAATACAGCTGCACTGTGGACCAACTGGAACTCCGCCCTCCGACTCTGCTCCCAGTCAGCTGTACTCTCTGTAGACTCCCGGCTCCCTTCACGCTCTTTGAGGAAATGTAGGAAATGAAATGATACTCCCTCCTCACCTAACTCCCTCAGTCACCAAAGTCTCACTGTAGTACTCAAATGCACCCAAGTTCAGCATTCATATATACATATATATATTTATAGATTTTTTTTTTGTAAATTGGGTTATTGCCCTTTCTAATATAGTCTGCCTTCTGCATCTATATGTACTTTTGGCTGCAAAAAAATGTGACCACATCCATACACATTGGCCTGGAGGTACACCGTCTGCCTTTAGGAGAGATGAGAATATGGCAGACACTGCATGTATTCTGTCGTCCCATGAAAAAAAGTGTCTGTTCACAAGGTCTGCTGGGAGCCAGACCAGAACAGTTTTCCCAGGTCGAATGCTTCAACATGGCGTGAACAATTTCCCATCATCTCAGTTGAATCGGATTTTTTGACCAGGATGTACGTAATTTCCGTTTATTAATGATGAAAGCAACAACAAACACTCATTATCCATTTATTTATGATGACTGTAGCCCGTTACCACTGTGGTGGACAGCTTAATAAGTTGCCAACTTATTTTTTTAGATTTTAGTGATAGCCTGGAACCAATAGTTATTGCACTTTTCCACTCAGCCCTTAATGTTTAATGGTCAGAATAGATCTACATGAATTTGAACATACATTTTGCTGCACATAAACTTACAAACTGATATGGCTTTATCCTCAGGGCAAGGTTACTTAGTGTTTGAAAGATCAAAGGCTCAGACAGGCAATCGAAGCATGTAGAGTAAGCATTGCATAGACAACTCAAGTATTTCATTTGAAGTTTTTTTACGGCCGGCAGCGATTCTCAGCTGTTAGATGGGCCGAAGTCCCAGCCCTTTCCGCCGTTTTTACGAACGGCAAACACACCTGGTCTTGCCGTTCGTAAAAACGGCGTCACAAACTCGCTATTAATAACCATGGCACCGATTGGCACGGCCGTACCACGGCCGTGCCAAGGGTGCCATGGGCCCGCGATCGGTGGACACCGATCGCGGGCAGCGGGCCCGATGCCCGCGCACTACTTGTCCTTCCGCCGCCCCGCAGTATCCATTCGCG
Source organism: Scyliorhinus canicula (assembly GCF_902713615.1). Lineage (NCBI taxonomy): Eukaryota > Metazoa > Chordata > Chondrichthyes > Carcharhiniformes > Scyliorhinidae > Scyliorhinus > Scyliorhinus canicula. Next base: position 178,562,310 of record NC_052151.1, read on the forward strand.
GGGCGGCTGAGGGGCAACCCGGCCCGCGCATGCGCGGGTTTCGCGCAAAAACGCGATGACGTCGCATGCGCGGGTTGGAGTCCTCCAAACTGCGCATGCGCGGCTGACGTCATATGACGCGTCAGCCGGCGCTAACTCCGGCAAGCGGGCTTAACGATTTTCGTTAAGCCCGTCTTGCCGGAGCCTACGGCGTCGGGCTGCTAGCCCCGACCGGGGACCAGAATCGGTCCCCGGTCGGGAAGGGGCGCGCTGCCGTAAAACCCGCCCGGGTTTTACGGCAGCTTTACGATTTCTCCCGTTTTGGGAGAATCTCGCCCTAGGTGTTTGATTCCGAGGAATTTACAGAAAAATGTGTAGAAATAATCTTAAATCAAAAGGTTTTGATTTTTGGTGGCAAAGTGGAGCAATGGTTAGCACTGCTGCCTCACGGTGCCGAGGAACCCGGTTTGATACCGGCCTTGGATCACTGTCCACGTGGAGTTTACGCATTCTCCCCACGTCTGTGTGGGTCTCACCCCACAATGCAAAGATGTGCAGGGTAGGTGGATTTAACAGTAAAAAATATATACAAGGCCAAATGGTACAAACACTAATTTTTGTAGGATAAACAGGGTACCCTCCCGTCAGTACCAATGTACGGGGGTGGCTACGATACTCACAGTTCACAATACAAGTTGTACAAAACACAAACGGTACAGGCACTAAACTTTGCGCTGGAGGGACCAGATACCCTCGCCTCTGTACCAACAGAAGGGATAGAAAGGGGGGTGGTGGGCAGAGAGGGGAAAGGAGGGTGGTGGGGAGGGAGGGAGCCGGGGTGTTGGTGGTGGGGAGGACCCAATAGGGCACTGCCTGAACTATCTACAGAGGCAGAAAAGCAAAAGAACCTTCAATTAAGATGTGCCAGATTCCGGAAGTCCCGCAGAGGGGGTGAGGGGCGATACAGTGTCAGGCACGAGTGAGCCCTGCACCCCACTGCAGAGAGCCTCATGTGCACTCTCCCCTCCGAACACTGAGCGGCTGACAGCCTTCGGACAGTCACCCTCCGGACCCAAATCCTCCATATCTTTTTATTAAAACAGTAAAAAAATATATACAAGGCCAAACGGTGCAAACACTAATTTTGTGTTGGAGAAACAGGATACCCTCCCCTCAGTACCAATGTACGGGGAGGGGAGAGGGCTGGATACTCTGATTATTAAAACAGTTCACAACAAGTTTCTACAAAAAACAAATGGTACAAGGACTAATCTTTGCGCTGGAGAGACCAGATACCCTCGCCTCTGTACCGAAAGGGGGGGAGGGGGGAGGGGAAATGTAGGGTGGGGGGAGGGGAGGGGGGGGGAGTCAGAGTGTTGGTGAAGTGGGGCACTGCCTGAACTACATGGTGGCAGAAAAACAAAAGAACCTTCAATTATGATGTGCCAGATTCCAGGAGTCCCCAGGGGGGGGGCGAGGGGCGATACAGGCACGAGTGAGCCCTGCACCCGACTGCAGAGGGCCTCTTGTGCACCCTCCGTTCCAGACAGTGGGCGGTTGACAGCCTTCGGACAGTCATCCTCCGGGCCCGAATCCTCCACGCTAAATTGCCCCTTAATTTGAAACATTTTTTTAAAAAAGGGTTTTGATTTTGTGCAGTTTATCATCAAATAATTATCCTCACCTGACAAGAATAATCAATTACTATTTTTAAAAAATTATTTAAAAAGAAACGTTGCTAGCTGGGATGCATCACAAAAGTTGCATTTGGGATCATACATCACAGATTTTTGTTAAGTGAGTAGCGTGCTTTGTTTTTCAGTATTCTGAAGATCATGCTGGAGTGGGTCATTCTCAGAATGCACTGTTAAACCATCTCCTGCACTCTTCAGCTCAATTTCTTTTAACGTGTAACTTGCTGCAAATGTGTGATGATAATGGTGCAACTCGGATCTTAGTGAATGATTGTCCAACACACTCTCTATCTCCTTAACCAATGTTAAAGGATTGAAAAATGAACAAGAACAATGAAGAAGGAAATTGGATAAATTTCAATCAAATCAGGTACAAGAAGAGAAATAAAGGGAGGGAGATAATGGACAGATTGGGAGGGAAATAAGAGACAAAGGAAAAATAAAACAGGAAATCAACATTTGGTATTTTTAAAATGCCTCAACAATAGTTTGCTACATGCAGATCGAGGCTTAACAATTCAAATAGTTACCTTTCTGGGTTAGAGAAACTGCAGTAATGATTACTTGCTAAAATGGTCTTTTTACCATACTTAAGTTTCTATGGTGAGCTGACTAGAAAATTAATGTGAAAATCCAGCAAGTTGTTAAAAATAAAAGTGGCTAAGTGCAAGATGCCATTCAAGTGAAGCAGGCAGTGGAATGATGTTTATGGGTCCTTGTTAAAACCAACCCTTGTTAAAATTTTTAGTCGCCCCTTCTACAGTTCCTTTATTTTACATGGCATCCATTGTATAATTAGCTCCTAATGCAGCATTGGGACATTTTATTATTTAAAGGTGCCAAAATAAATACACATTGTTGTTGGGCAGTGCTTAGTGGAACCTCTTTCATTAACAAAGAATGGCATTTCTAACAAGCTTTCTCCGACCTTTGAGGGAGTGATTGTTTAAGGACGATGGAGAGGGTGCTGATCAAATGGGCTGCTTTAACCTGCATTGTGTTGAACTTCTCGGATATTGTTGAAGCTACTCACCCAGGTAGGTGAAGAGCATTCTACCACACTTCAGATTGGGGCCCCATAGATGGTGGACTGGCTTTATGAAGTCAGGAGTTGAGTTACTCACTGTGGAATTCCCAGCTTCCAATCTGTTCTTGCAGGTATATAGGTTGGGGAAGGGTGGGGGGAGGAGTGGGAAGGGAGGAAGGAATAGGAGGGGTACAAAGGGGAACGGTGGTAGGTTAAAGAAGGGGAGGGACATAGAAATTCGGAAATGTGGATAAGAAACTCCAGGATTGTTTTTGGTGTCCAAATCCTTAAGGTAAGTAATTGTGCTAATTGACTGCTCTGATTTGATGGCAGTTGATGACAATATCAGTTGATCGTTACTTGTGATGTCAATAATAGTTCAATGATTGCTTTTGAATGCAAATTATGTCAAATGAGTGCAAATTGACTGCAAATGATGTCAGCATGTTTTGATGAGGTTGGGAGCAGAACTCTAGGCACATGTGTGATCTACAGAGTTCTGTCCTAGCTGAAGTTTGACCTCACTGTACAAATCAGATGTGGCTGTCTGCAAGTCAACTCTATAGCATTAGTTCTTCGGATCTTGGTATGTCACTGTATATAATCATTTATGCAGGGTCCTCCATGTAGGGATTCCACAAATAAGATCTAGAAGATGGAGATATACCCAGTGAAGCAACATGTTTGCGAACTGATATGCCGCATAGCGGAATGGAATCTCTTCAAGTTTCACTATAGTTTGATCATCGAATTTGGATTAAGATATCAGATTTAGGCATTTAGTCTGAGCAATTGAAGGCTAAATACAGAGGCAATTTACATTTAAGTATCAGTCAAGGCTTAGCAAGAGGTGGGTAGCACTTTCTCCTCTGAAGCAATAGATTGAGAGATCAAGCCCCATTCCAGAGCCTTGAACACAAAAATCATGGCAAGAATTCTCTGGCTGTTGCAATTCTCTTTTTCTGCCGACAACGCACCCCCATGGGTTTCCCGGCAGCGTGGGGTGGCTTTAATGGGAAATCCCATCCCAAGAGGCAGGAAATCAGAATCCCACTGCCAGCGAACGGCACACCATCGAGAAGCATGCACTGGGGAACCAGAGAATCCAACCCCATATTCTTTTACAATACTGTGGGGCTACAGTACTCTCGGATACCGTTTTTGCATGCAATATTAGTTATTCTCAAAGATCCAATGGAGCAATTTGAAGGAGAGCTGGTAGTTTACCGGCCAATATATATATCCCTCAACAGCACTAAAGCAGATTATCATTAACATGTTGGTGGATCCTTGCTGTGAGAGCAAATCGGCTGCTGTGTTTCCCACATTACAACTGGAACTATACTTCAAATGTGGCTGTGTAGGCGACCTAAAAGGGGTGTATAAATGCATGGTTTTAGTTCCTTTTTTTGGCACACCGCTATTAACAAGTTTAAATTGGGAATCTCGCTTACAGATTTTGGAAAAATCCTGGGACAGGAAAGATTCTATATAATTAAATTTAACAATCCAGAAATTATGCGGTTTGTTAACATTATGACTTTTGTTTCAGCTAAGCTTCCAGCATAAAGTTGGAGTCCTTTACTGTAAAGCAGGCCAAAGCACTGAAGAGGAGATGTACAATAATGAGAATGGAGGCCCAGTATTCGAAGAATTCCTCGATCTCCTTGGCCACAGAGTGAGACTAAAGGGCTTCAGCAAGTACAAAGCACAATTGGATAACAAAGGTAAGTAATTACTTCTTCCCTTTTCGAAGTGTTTTAAAATGACCCTCCTGTGTTCTTGTTCCTCTGGTTGAGAAAGCAAGCGGGCAACAGCTGATTTTTCCATGACACTCAGAAATTATGATATGTGATGGCATCAGCTGCTGCTGAAATGTGATAGGAGTGAACTGATTTTATAGCACCTTGCAAGTTCAGCATCTGCCTGTGTAATTGAGATGAATTCATCAGCAAGCTGCACCAGGGAGGGGCAGATTGCTATGTAGTCTCAATTAAAATTTAAGAGGGAATACATTTTATTTATATCTCTTTATCTAACACTGTCTCGTTCTACCTTACCTGTGACATTTTGGCTCGGATCTGATTTACAAATCAGATATACGGGACGCTCTGGTCCCGCTGCAGTGAATGGGAGATTTGGCTGAGCGGCAAATCCCCCATCCTCGCTAGTAGCGACATTGGGGCGGACTCGCAACAGAGAATCCTGGCAATGTTTATATGGCAATACTAGGTTTGGTATTGTGGGTAATTTTTCTTTCGCTTTGCGCCTGGCGCACCTCCCACTATTCCCCAGGAATACTGGGAGAGCCCCTAAATGGGATTCGTGCCAGGCGTCGGAACAGATCGCAATGCTCCTGACGCGATCTGGTTCACATCTTCACTGGGCGTAAACCAAACTCGCATATGCCAAGGTTCAAAGAGCAGTGCCAGTTTGCCAAGGGGTATTGCCAAGGGACAGAACCTAAGCGGGGCCATGGCCATGAAAGTGGGGGATCCCTCAGCAACGCCATGGCAGGGTATGTTCTCATGAGGGTGCGTGGCATGCCACGGCAATACCCAGTGCAGAGGAGAATGGAAGCGGTTGGGGCTGGGTCACCTTCATGTCTGGGGGGCGCGACACAGACATTTAGTGATGGGGGGAATGTGGATTTGGCCCATGTCTGGTGTGGGGGGGGGGTGCTGGGGATCACTATGTCTGGGGTGGGGAATCCTTCAACTTAACTTTGAGATCTGGGCACCTGATCTCGGAGTTCACCTTGCCGGCATCTTTACTTTCTCCAGAGAAATTCTAAGTGAGGGAGAATTAGTCACTTTATTTGCCCACGTTATTTGCAGATTTAGAACTTCTTTAAACTCTGGTAAATTGCCCCATGATCTTTTGCTGCCAAGGAAGTTGTTTCTATTTATCTGCATTAGCTAATGTTGCCCTTTTGATAATTTTTGAAGTTGTTGGTGAGAATTCCTTGTTGATTAATAACCAATGACGAGTGTTGTTGCCGCACTTGACCTGACCTGGGACGTTCAGCTTGCTAATAGAGATATAGAATGTCAGACCTGGCTGGGTTGGCATGGCTGGAAATGGGTTTCTGTCAGTGAGTTATCAGCCAAGGTGGAATAGGAAAAGTGGAGCAGGTTCTGAGTTGGTTTGTTGTGCTGTTGGTAATGCTTAGAAGTTTTAAGAGGTCGTGGACTTCTTGAGTCATGGGCTAACACTAAAATGTGCTGTCCACCCTTTTGATTAGGGAAAGAGACACAATTCAAGGTAATTTAGTCAAGAAACACCACGGTCGACATATTTTGTGGAGTTGTCTTTCATTAATTTGTTTTCTAAATATGCCTGACTTAATGAATTAATGAGATAAACACAGCTACAAATTAATTCCCTAAAAGCTACCTACAAGTTTAAACTTGCCAGGAATCACAATGGATGGGGACACTATTTGTATCTCTAGGACCTTCATAAGGATCTTGCATCAAGCTAATTAATTGACGTTACCTTGAACCAGTTTCTTGTTGGCAGCATTGCAATACTCCACATTTGGGGGAAAAGTGATCATCATACTTGTGTCACACAAGCATAGGTGAGAACTGTCCAACAGCATACTTGGTGACTTCAGATATTCAAGTTCATAAACATTGTTGGGTGAATGTGATTTATCTTCCTCCTGCTTGTGTTATACTTAGCCTGGAAATGGAAAGATTTCCACTCCCCGGTACTATCATCCCTTGTCTTCTCGATCATTCATCCCTGCCCCAAAAGTGTTCTTTGGAAAAGTAGTTATTGAATTTAGTTGCTTTTCACTTCCAAATGTTTGTACATCATACTTATTTTTGTGTTGCAGCTGACTCCACAGGAACTCATTCTCTGTATACTACATACAAGGATTATGAAATCATGTTCCACGTGTCAACGATGCTTCCATACACACCCAACAACAGGCAACAGGTACATGAGGCACTGAAGTCACACATGGCGTCAGTAGAGAAGATCAATAGTTTTATGTGGAAGACATAACAAATTAATTTCTATGTTTTATCTATCATACCCAGCCACACAGTTCTGTTGTAAATAATTAGAACTTGGATCTAGTACAAAACTGTCTTGTATTTCACTTTGTGAATGTAGTAAATTGTTGTTTGTCTTTTTCACTGTTTTTTGGTTGGTGCGAGAGTTAGAATTAAAAATTGATCCCAGTTCTTACTAGATTTATATTTATAACCAATTCAGTTTATCAAATATATAATCACGTTCTTTTCTTGTCAGAGGTTTAAGTAGTCCTGTATCCACTTTCTAGACAAATTATGCACTCTGTAGTGCTAGGTATGTTCTGTCCGATTCCAAGCACTGCTCTGCATTTGAGGTCTGCTGCAAGACTATGTAATCAAATTTTAATTTGCACAATTGGTTCAGTGTGAATCTTAAAACAAAAGGTTGTGGCTCCCTCAATGTCTCAGTTGATCAAACCAACATTTAATTAACCCATCCAAATTAAAGGAGCTCACATTTGCTACTTAGTCTGTGCTGAGTTAGCTGGTTTCAGCTTGGACGGTTTTAAGATATGCTGCCCTGTCCCTAAGCTAGAGAGGGCAAAAACGCCAGATGCTCCTGCTGACTATCTTGTGATCTTGGCTTTGGAGTGAGGGTAGGGCAAGAGATTTGGCTCCGCTGTCCTCTGACTCAGTGATTGTTGAACTTTTTTGGTTGAAGAACCCTTTTTCACATCAATTAGTCATCACAGACTCTCCTGACTAAATTTTAATATATATTCACTCACCAAAGTGTGCAATAATATATTTTTTTAAAAATCAGTATTTATATAAATAACAGTGAGATGGATGTGGCTGCTTCTCACTGCAGAGTCAATGTATCAGTTTTACTGCACAGAAAGACCTGCTAAGTTTTCTTTTTGATTAACCTGAGTAGTCAATTACTTCATTTTGGTCCATATTGGTGGCAGAGATGAAGTTTTATTCAGTATACAAGTTTATGCCTTTGGGTTTGTTTATTGTCATGTGTACTTTGGTACAGTGAAAAGCATTTTTCTGCAAGCAGCTCAGACAGATCATTAAGTACATGAAAATAAAATAAAAATAAAATACATAATAGGGCAACACAAGGTACACAATGTAAATACATAGACAGCGGCATCGGGTGAAGCATACAGGGGTGCAGTATTAATCAGGTCAGTCCATAAGAAGGGTCGTTTAGGAGTTTGGGTGATAGATGCAGTAACAACTGAACCGTAGGCTCATGTTCCAAGTGACATGGTAGCATTACTTGAGTGTTTCCTGAAGCCTTCTGTAATCCTGTAAGAAGCACCCCCTCCCTCCCCCCTTTGATAATACAAAACCACTAAATTTCATTGGAGCAATCATTCAGTTTCCTGTATTACCTTATTGCCCAAATATAAATATAGAATGTATGCAAGGCCCTGGCTATACTTGAGCATCTATCTAATAACCCTTGACATCACTTGTTTTCGTACTGCTGACACTGTTATCAGTGTAGCAATATGAAGGGTCATCTTTTGCACAGACTTTTGCCTAATGGTTCTGGCTGAAGACATTACTCATCCTGTCTTGAAGCAGGACATCAGTCCACCCTTACTTCTCATCATATTTTAATTAAGATACCTAGTTTTCATTCCCATTGGAACATGGTTGTCTTTGCTGTTCCGTAATTTTATTTATGCTGCTCTTTTAATTTAATTTAATTAAATTAACTATCTTGCCCGTTGCCTATCTTTTCATTGCCCCGCTTATTCTACTCCTTCCTTAACGTAATTTGCACCTGTAGGGTATAGGTTAACACAAAGGTAAAATAAAGCCTCTCTGTACGTGTGTATGGATAGTCTTGGAAATACATGGCTGCAGTATTCTTAGAGTTCTTATAATTTAACACTTATACTGTGGGGCCCATGCTCACCTTCATTTCCGTTTCTCCCCGCACCCCCCCCATGGCGTTAAGCCCCTGCAGATCACCCCATCCTTGCCCCACAGAATGCAAAGGTGCAAGCCACATAAGTAGACAAATTGATCACTGTTTTTTAAGTTGTAAAAGCACAACTGTGCAAATAACTGCTGAATTGAAATCCAAGCTTACCTCTTGTCAGAATGATGGTAAACGTAGTCAATATTGTGATGTGAGTATTAAGGCGATCAAACATGGAACTTGCTGATGACCAATGAGATGGAAAAATCAGCCGATGACAGCACTGTAGCACAGGCCAGTGCAGGACAGAATGAGATAGCCCAATGCTGGGGCAAATACTCCAACAAGATACATGTGCTGTATTTCAGTATCATTCCATTTCAAATGTTAATGTCCTTACTTCCTCTCAAAATCATATAATTTATTGTCGTATGTTCATGTGAGTGGAGTGCCCAGTGAGTCCAAGTTCAATATCAGTGGCTCTGTTTGCAGGACTCTGTTCTTTGTCCAAGCAGAGATTTTCTGAAGACCAGTCTTGAGAGCGATGGTGATTAGAACTACTAGCATGTGACCAGCTGCAGACATTATATCAGACCAGCAATGGTCCATTTTGAAAAACAGAATTTAAACAAGAATATGAAAGAGGGACAGATTTTTATGATTTTCTTGTTTCATCCCTTATTGGCATTGGAATTTTAAATCATATATTTGTCTTTATTGCCAAGCACACAGGCCCAGAAGTTAAAACAAGAACATTAACAGCATCAGACAATATATACATAAAAAACACACTGTTTCTAACAAGTCTTCTAAAAGTCACTACATTTTCAGCATCACAACAAAATCAGGCAAAGCATTCCAAATGTCAACAATTCTGTTTGGGGGAGAAAAAATTACAAATATCGAGACGTGAACCAAATTTCTGTAGTTTATACTGATGACCATGCGAAATGCTCTAATTGTGAGGAAATAACTTTTCAGGCCTAGAGGAATTAAGGCCATGTATCAATTTAGAAACTTCAACTAAATCTAAATCAATCTTCTCTAAAGACTGTAATCCAAAAATTCTGAGATTCTCCTCATAAGGTATTTCCCCCATGTCTTCTATTTTCCTGGTAACACGTCTTTGCACTCTCTCTATAAGCTCTATACCGCTCTTAAAGTGTGAATTCCAAACTGTAAATGCATACTTCGAACTGTAAATATATACTCTAGATGTGGGCATACCAGCTGCTAGAGTTTAAGATAAACACAAACTGTTGTGTAGTGGTTTAGGACTGCTGCCTCACCAGCACTGAGGACCCGGGTTCGATCCCTGTCCTGGGTCACTGTCCATGTGGAGTTTGCACATTCTCTCTGTGTCTGGGTGGGTCTCACCCCTACAAACCAAAAGACGCCCAGGGTAGGTACATTGAGAATGCTAAATTTCTGCCTAATTGGAAAAAAAATTTGGTACTCTCTATTAAAACAAAGATAAACATAAATCCACCCCCCCAACTCAAAGAAAAAAAAAAGTCAAAAAATTCAACGCTTTGCCCGCTATTCTGTCTGAGCCCCATAATTGTAAACTTTAAATTACTTGTAACAATCACACCCAAACCTTTCAATGGTTGAATGTGCTAAAGGCTGGCTATCGATATAATACTGTGAATTAAAATTATTTTGACCAAAACGGAAAACTTTGGATGCAATTTAGTGGACTCATCGCGCCCAACTTGGTGTCAGGACGAGGCATTGAATCTCGCGGGATTTGTGATACTCGAAACGCCTCATGAGATTTAACGAAACCTCGCGAGACATTGCAATCTGGATCTCGCCCTCACTGGGCGTGATCCAGATCAGCATCAGCATTCGCAGGATTCTACTGGTGCCTGGGACCTAACGGCCGTGCCTGGGAGACCTCGCCACAAATGTGGACCAGTTGTAATGTCATTGGTCATTATAGAAGTCTGCATGGCCGGGGCAGAGCAGGGTGGTATGCTGGCACTCCCTCTAGCACCTGGCCACCTTGGCACTGTCAGCCTCGCACCCTGGCAGGGTCACCGGGACACCGTGGCAGGGTGCCAGTTCGAGGCTTGTGGGGGCACTAGGGATCCCGGGTGCCAGGCTGGCACTGCCAGGGATTGGGCCCGGGGGCCTTACCGGGTGAAGGAAGGAGGCGAGGCGTAAGAGGGGTGGAGGAGTGTCAAAAATGGTGGGCGGTGGCGCGCGCGCGGGGGGGGGGGGGGGGGGGGTGTGTGTGTGTGTGTGTGTATATAAAACGGGGAGATTGAGGCAATGACATACAATTGGGCCCCGATCGTTGAGGAGCCTTTGCTGCTGGGTTCGCAAGCATGAAATGGTGGAGAGAAAGAGCGAAATTCACCAAGGTCAAAATAAAATTCGGCAAAGTAGCTGAATCCCGTGAGGCAACTGTACATTTTTTTGACTTTGTTCAAAATATGTATTCTTTTTTTGGGTTCCCACGCATTGGTGTAATATTTTATAATCCTGATTGGAGTAGTCAAATGGAAAATATTTGACAGTCAAAAGAATTTGTAAAACCAGCTGGTATCTGCTTATGCAGATGCAGTTTTGGCTTTGAAAATGAACTTTGATGATATAACGGAAAGCTTATTAGATGTAGCTGCATCAAATTTTTGAAAAACTACATATCAAACCTGAAGCAAAACCCTTAGTAGGAAATTTGAAAAGTACGATATTGCTGTTTTTACTCCTGTTACCTTTTACTTCAAAGAATTAATGCCATCAACAAATCACCACAAAATGTTGATATGACTTTATTGAATGTTGCACAATTGTTAGCCTCAGTTAAAAGTTTTGTTATGGAGTTCAAAATCACTATAGCTTGGTGGAAGCGAAGGCAATAACACAGACAAAAAATACAGGTCCCTCTGGTGATGAAAAGCAACTAAGACACATGAAGTTATTTTTCGATGAAACTGGAGACAATGAAATCACTTTCAAATGGAAAGAAGATCATCATTGAGACTGTCAATGTTATTTGCGACACGATAATAGTGCAGTTGCAGAATGGAAGTGAATCTCTGAAGAAAGCTGCTGATTTATTTTGTGTGCTTTTCGACAGATGTTTGGGTAAGGATGCTAAAGGCCACTGCAGTAAGAAATTAAGTAAATTCTACCAGGAGGGCATAGACACAAATCCTTTTGAAGATGAAGTGAAACAATTCATTCATTTCATCGATAATGATGAGCTCTGTGCTTCGAGATCGGCAGCTCATTTGTACAGACTTGTAGGTGATAGTTTGCAGGCAACGTTTCCAAATATGGAAACCATTCTGAAAGTATTTTTAACAATATCTGTCACGAATGCTTCCAGTAGGGTGGCACAGTGGTTAGCACTGCTGTCTCATTGCACCGAGGACCTGGGTTCGATTCCGAGCCCGTGTACTGTCTGTGTAGAGTTTGCACATTCTCTCCATGTCTGCATGGGTCTCCCTCCACAATCCAAACATGTGCAGGTAGGTAGGTTGACCACGCTAAATTGCCCCTTAATTGGAAAAACCAATGCCAACAAATACTTCCGATGAACATTCTTTTTGTGCATTGAAAAGTGTTTTAAATTATTTGCGACTTACGATGAATCAGGAACATTTGATAAGTTCAGCAATATTGATGATTGAATGTGCACCTTTATAAGATTTTACCCATGATGCTGTAATTGACCCCGACTGGCTGGCTCACTGTCTTATGGCTTTTGCTTGGCCCCAGCACTTTGCCTTCCTTGTTTTTGGTTGGCCTGCTCTCCTCAGCCCTGGCTGGGTTAAGTCGCCCCTCACTTCCACCCCTCGCAGCTCGATGGCTGCTGACCCCAGCCAGCTGGCTCGTCACCTTGGAGCTTTTTCCCGGTGCCTCGCACCTCGCCTCGCTGTTTCTGCCTGGCCTTCCCTCAGCCCTGGGATTAGAAACCTGCTTGCTGAACCTTTTTTCATAAAAGTAAAACACAGCGGGCGGGATTCTCCAGCTGCTTGCTGGTGGCAGGATTCTCTGCTCTTGCCCAGCAGCGCAATCCTGCACGTGGGTTTCTTGACGGCATGTAGTTATTTCAATAGGTAATCCCATTGACAAGTGGCAGGAGTAATGAATCTCTCCACCAGCAAAGGGAGTGCCAAATTCTCTGTCCTCGCCAGCAGTGGTAGCAGAGTGGACTTTCAACGGAGAATCCCAGCCTGGGTCTTCTGCCTCTGCCTCTCTCCCTCCTCTTATTGTCACCTTTTGCTCCTCGCACGTGCATGCCTCAACCTTCAGACCAGTCTCTTTTCCAGCTGTAAGGGGTCTCAACCAGAGTCTGATGTTGAGCGTATCAACAAATGCAGAATTATCAGGCTCTAATTGGTGCTCACAGACGTGCCGCCGCTGCCCCCCCCCCCCCCCCCCCCCCCCCCCCCACCCCACCCGATTGGTCAGGGCCTTGTGCCTAGGTACAGTGTGTTTCATTGTAAATCCACCTCTGCACCTAGCTCATAAGTGTTACTTAATGAGCAACTAATAAACGTGCTGGAGGAATCCCACTCTCAGGAAGAGTATGCAACATTGCATGGGGCCGGTTAGCTCAGTTGGCTATGGTTTAGAAAATACCAACAGTACAGGGTCAATTCCCATTCTGGCTGAGGTAGACTTGGGACCTATCCTCTTGACCTACTCCTGAGAGTGGAAGGCAATGGCAAACAAACATTGACAAAAAATCTGCTAAGACAGAGCATACATGAAATATGAGATGCAACATTGCATAGTGTAATTGACATGCAATGTCAATGGAAAGTGTACTAAAAATTGATCAACCCTTTGTAATAAAGTACTGGCACCTAGAATTAGATACTGATATCCTTAGAATTCATATCCATAGAATCCCTGCAGTGAAGAAGGAGGTCATTTGGCACATTGAGTCTGCACCGACCCTCTGAAAGAGCACTACCTTGGTCCACTCCTCCGTCCTATCCCCGTAACCCCACCTAACCTGCACATTTTAGGAAATTAAGGGGAAATTTGTTTTAGCATGGCCAATCCATCAAATCCACAAATCTTTGGACTGTGGGAGGTAACCCATGCAAATATGGGAGAACATGCAAACTCCAAGTTACCCAAGGCCAGAATCGAACCTGGGTCCCTGGCAATGTGAGGCAGCAGTGCTAACTACTGTTTATTAATACTCACTGATCTATTGTTGATTTTCATTCAGTGAGAAGCATCTTACGGACCTTAGCATTCATGATCTACTCTAAATTTTGCAATAGTGGTTTGTGATTTCTCCTCTTTGCACTCCCAACACCACCCTTCATTAAGGGCTCTACATAAATGCAAGTTCTTGCTGTGTTGGGAGTTCAGCAGATTGTCAGCTTGTAGAGAATTTCTTGGTGTATATATTTTACAGTGCTTTTTCTTTTGGTAGTTTTGGTTACGTGTTAAATCCATTGCCATAATGATAGAAGATAAAGGGCAGGAGACACAAATATCTCATTAGTATGTCAATAGAATTTCATGTGATAATTTTTTCTTCTTTTAAATAAATTGCCTGTGATGTAGAAGTGTTATGTGGGTCAGGAGGGAATTGACATGAAAATTCCTTTTGTGGGTTGTGTTCAGAAATGATTGAAATCAATTTTCTGTTTGTTTCTTTGGCATTGATAGATGCAGAGAGTGTGAATGCTGCCAAACAGCCTGACTGAGGACATCAGTAGGAGGAAAATTAAGTGCATTCACACTAATTCCTTTATTTAGTCACACAATTCAGAATAATGTGTTGGATTACGTTGTAACTGAAATTAAGTTAGTTGTGAGCTGACTAAACTGATGGATTTACCTGATTGAAAGGCTTTACAGGCAATTTGTAAGCTTCTACAGAACTACTTAAGAACACTTACCATGGAAACAATGACCCCTCCATGTTTTCTCTTGCCTGCTGTGTAGTAGCACTTGCCCCTCTCCTTTCTGTGACACTATCTTCTTATTGACATAGCTATGATTTTCAGTGAATACAAAATATTTACAATTCTGAATGAATGTATTTTCAAACCATATCAAGCCTTTGAGGCTCTCTAAGTAACCAGCTGAGCAGATCCTCAATTACACGGCACATCTGGGAATGATTGGCCAACCAAAGCTGGCTAACTGACAGAGCCTGGAGGGATAGGCCTGTCACCGATGGCCAGGATTCTTTCCACACTGCTTCAGGTAACCTTGTGAACTTTAAAAATTTTTTTTTAGATTACCATAAGACCATAAGACATAGGAGTGGAAGTAAGGCCATTCGGCCCATCGAGTCCACTCCACCATTCAATCATGGTTGATTTCAACTCCATTTACCCGCTCTCTCCCCATAGCCCTTAATTCCTCGAGAAATCAAGAATTTATCAATTTCTGTCTTAAAGACACTCAATGTCCCGGCCTCCACCGCCCTCTGTGGCAATGAATTCCACAGACCTACCACTCTCTGGCTGAAGAAATTTCTCCTCATCTCTGTTCTAAAGTGACTCCCTTTTATTCTAAGGCTGTGCCCCCGCGTCCTAGTCTCCCCTGCTAATGGAAACAACTTCCCTACGTCCATCCTATCCAAGCCATTCATTATCTTGTACGTTTCTATTAGATCTCCCCTCAACCTCCTAAACTCCAATGAATATAATCCCACGATCCTCAGACGTTCATCGTATGTTAGGCCTACCATTCCTGGGATCATCCGTGTGAATCTCCGCTGGACCC
This sequence comes from Scyliorhinus canicula, assembly GCF_902713615.1. NCBI lineage: Eukaryota > Metazoa > Chordata > Chondrichthyes > Carcharhiniformes > Scyliorhinidae > Scyliorhinus > Scyliorhinus canicula. The sequence goes on from NC_052151.1 coordinate 178,577,661, forward strand.
GCTCCAGTGCCAGTATGTCCTTCCTGAGGTATGGGGCCCAAAATTGCTCACAGTATTCTAAATGGGGCCTAACTAGTGCTTTATAAAGCCTCAGAAGTACATCCCTGCTTTTATATTCCAAGCCTCTTGAGATAAATGACATCATTACATTTGCTTTCTTAATTACGGACTCAACCTGCAAGTTTACCTTTAGAGAATCCTGGACTAGGACTCCCAAGTCCCTTTGCACTTTAGCATTATGAATTTTGTCACCGTTTAGAAAATAGTCCATGCCTCTATTCTTTTTTCCAAAGTGCAAGACCTCGCACTTGCCCACGTTGAATTTCATCAGCCACTTCTTGGACCATTCTCCTAAACTGTCTAAATCTTTCTGCAGCCTCCCCACCTCCTCAATACTACCTGCCCCTCCACCTATCTTTGTATCATCGGCAAATTATTTTTACAATTAAGGGACAATGTAGTGTGGCCAATCCACCTACTCTGCACATTTTTGGGTTGTGGGGGCGAAACCCACGCAGACAGGGGGAGAATGTGCAAACTCCACATGGATAGTGACCCAGAGCCGGGATCGAACCTGGGATCTCAGCGCAGTGAGGCAGCTGTGCTAACCACTACGCCACCGTGCTGCCCTAACCTTGCGAATTTAAGGCCCAACAGGCAGACAAGTCATTGTATGCTATTGTAAGCTTAAACCATTCAATTTCAAATAAAGAGAATAAAGAGTGTGTAAGGTGCTATAGAAATGCAAGTCTTTTGTTTCTTGTTACTGTGGAGCTGGTCAAGAGATCGATTGTCCGCCGTCTACCACGGAGGGCTGACTTGGTGCCAAGTATTTACCACCAGGTATTTCATCAATATTTAATCTAGCCAAGACTAATGGGCTACAAATCTCCTCTGTTGAATCTTATGTGAAATGAGTGAGGTTAGGCAGTCTCAGTCCTGTTGTTATTGGACGTGGGCCCACCGAGCAAGCCTCACCCCTATTTTGGCAGTAACTAGCAATCTCGTTCAGAGAAGCTGGTTTAAGCCGGGGGAACACGTGAGACTGGTGCAATAATGAGTTTTTGAGTTGAAACCCATTGCGGCGGGAGGGGAGGGGGTGGAAGAGGAATGAATTCAATTTCCCTCTGAACATAGAAAATCAGGGGGAAAAGACCCACGTATGTTCATTTTGTCGTGTTCTAATAAATCTGCACCTCCCATTATATGATAGTTGTTTATAATTTAGCCTCAGCAGATTTAACCTCGTATATCAGGTTGCAAGCAATATTGTCCCTCATTCCTTTGTTAATGCAAGTGTCTATCTCTATAAAGGACATCGTTATTGTTGTTCCTGAACCATATCAGCCTTTGCTGACAAGCGCAGTGAAAAACAAGTGCCAAAAAATGGCCAGCAAAGTTGCCAGGGTATTAATTATTTTACGTCAGTTTTGAATTGTCATTTAATAGGTTCCCAAAGTAACTCGACAAGCATGATTAATTGGATACTACCAGCTACAAAATTATACTTGCTGATCGTGAACTATTTAATAAATAGGTATTGCTAGTTAAACTACTACCAATTAATTGAAAATTCTAACTCCAGCTTTGCCATCAGATTTTTACTTCTTTGACGGCTTTGACACAGATGATGAGCCTTTCTTTAATTCCCTCATGGGATGTGGATGTTGCTGGCTAAGCCAGCATTTATTGCCCATCCCTAATTGCCCTTGAAAAGATGGTGGTGAGCTGCTGCCTTGGACCGCTACAATCCATGTACTGTAGGAACACGCAACAGTGCTGTTAGGAAGGGAGTTCCAGGATTTTGACCCTGGAGTGTAGCAATACAATAGAGATGAAATTAAATGAGATAAATTTCATGTAAAAATGGAGAAAATTGTGCTGTATCTTTTATTGGTTGCAGACCTTTTTGCTCCACTTCCTGTTGGCCAATGTTTGTAGTTACATTTTACTTAAAAGTACTCAACTTTTTACAATTCTTAGAGAAGGGACTGAGGTATGATAGTAAAATTTTCTGATAATGCATAGATCATTAGGAAATTAGATATAAATAAAACATGAGGAGGATTAAAGGGATATAGGTAGATTAAGTGAAAACATCTGGAAAATAGAGTACATTGTGGGGAAAATGTGAAATTGTCCATTTTCGCAGGAAGAATAAAAAAGGGGCGGGATTCTCCACTTGCCAACGCCGGCAGGTGCCGATTTCACGCCAAATCGGAATGCTCCGGCACCCCAAAAATGGAGTAAATACATCACTTGCCACGCGGGGTGAAAGTACAGTAGGCATATCATTAGCGGGCCTGACACGCTATGCTGCGGGACGCCCCCGATTCACCACCTCCAGTGGCCCGATTTCCCGACGCCGTGGTTCACTTGTGGTTTCAAAAATCGTGAACCTGGCGTCCTGGCTGCTGAGCGAGAGGGAGCAGGTAGGAAATGGCATGGAGTGACTGCGGGCTTCCAGCTCGGACACCGGCCTTGCTGGCTGCGGCAGGACCTCTGTCAGGGCCGGGGGAGGGGTGGAGGAAGGGGAGGGAAAGTTGGGGGGGAGGGGGAGGGTGGGCCGAGCAACTGGGGTGCCGCCCCCCCCCCCCCCCCCCCCCCCCCCCCCTCCCCGGGGCAGTCCAGTCACCAGGCAGCGACCGTGTTCTTCCTGAACACCCACTGATCACCCACCCTGGCCCCTGGTTCTACACTGGCACCGGTTGTATGGGTGCGTCCACCCCCGCACCCAACCACAGCCACCCCCCACCCGGCCCCGAATACCCCACCCAACCTGCAGTCACCCACCTGGGGACCAGTCAGGGCCACACCCAAGGCTGCCCCCAGTGAGAACAGTGCCAGCCAACGGTACCCCTGGCAGCAAGGAGGGTGCCAGGGTCGGTGGCACCGACAGGGCTGGATACCTGCGGGGCTGGGGGGGGGGGCTTGCATGGGCCCACTGGCAACCGGGGCAACCATGTAGCACATGGTACCTGGATGGGCAGGGTAGTATGCGCCATGCTAACATGTTGGCCTTAGAGCAGGGACAGGAATGGTTGTTGCAGGTTCCGGGGTTTAGGTGTTTTAGTAAGCTCAGAGAAGGGGGCAAAAGAGGGGGAGGTGTGGCGCTGCTAGTCAAGGACAGTATTACGGTGGCGGAAAGGATGCTAGATGGGGACTCTTCTTCCGAGGTAGTATGGGCTGAGGTTAGAAATAGGAAAGGAGAGGTCACCCTGTTGGGAGTTTTCTATAGGCCACCTAATAGTTCTAGGGATGTAGAGGAAAGGATGGCGAAGATGATTCTGGAAAAGAGCGAAAGTAACAGGGTAGTTGTTATGGGAGACTTTAACTTTCCAAATATTGACTGGAAAAGATATAGTTCGAGTACATTAGATGGGTCATTCTTTGTACAATGTGTGCAGGAGGGTTTCCTGACACAATATGTTGACAGGCCAACAAGAGGCGAGGCCACATTGGATTTGGTTTTGGGTAATGAACCAGGCCAGGTGTTAGATCTGGAGGTAGGTGAGCACTTTGGAAACAGTGACCACAATTCGGTGACCTTTACGTTAGTGATGGAAAGGGATAAGTATACCCCGCAGGGCAAGAGTTATAGCTGGGGGAAGGGCAATTATGATGCCATTAGACATGACTTAGGATGTGTTGGTTGGAGAAGTAGGCTGCAAGGGTTGGGCACACTGGATAAGTGGAGCTTGTTCAAGGAACAGCTATTGCATGTTCTTGATAAGTACGTACCAGTCAGGCAGGGAGGAAGGGGTCGAGCGAGGGAACCGTGGTTTACCAAAGAAGTGGAATCTCTTGTTAAGAGGAAGAAGGAGGCCTATGTGAAGATGAGGCGTGAAGTTTCAGTTGGGGCGCTTGATAGTTACAAGGAAGCGAGGAAGGATCTAAAGAGAGAGCTGAGACGAGCAAGGAGGGGACATGAGAAGTCTTTGGCAGGTAGGATCAAGGAAAACCCAAAAGCTTTCTATAGGTATGTCAGGAATAAAAGAATGACTAGGGTAAGAGTAGGGCCAGTCAAGGACAGTGGTGGGAAGTTGTGTGTGGAGGCTGAGGAGATAAGCGAGATACTAAATGAATACTTTTCGTCAGTATTCACTCAGGAAAAAGATAATATTGTGGAGGAGAATGCTGAGACCCAGGCTATTAGAATAGATGGCATTGAGGTGCGTAGGGAAGAAGTGTTGGCAATTCTGGACAAGGTGAAAATAGATAAGTCCCCGGGGCCGGATGGGATTTATCCTAGGATTCTCTGGGAAGCCAGGGAAGAGATTGCTGAGCCTTTGGCTTTGATTTTTAGGTCATCGTTGGCTACAGGAATAGTGCCAGAGGACTGGAGGATAGCAAATGTGGTCCCTTTGTTCAAGAAGGGGAGTAGAGATAACCCCGGTAACTATAGGCCGGTGAGCCTAACGTCTGTGGTGGGTAAAGTCTTGGAGAGGATTATAAAAGATACGATTTATAATCACCTAGATAGGAATAATATGATTAGGGACAGTCAGCATGGTTTTGTGAAGGGTAGGTCATGCCTCACAAACCTTATCGAGTTCTTTGAGAAGGTGACTGAACAGGTTGACGAGGGTAGAGCAGTTGATGTGGTGTATATGGATTTCAGTAAAGCGTTTGATAAGGTTCCCCACGGTCGGCTATTGCAGAAAATACGGAGGCTGGGGATTGAGGGTGATTTAGAGATGTGGATCAGAAATTGGCTAGTTGAAAGAAGACAGAGAGTGGTAGTTGATGGGAAATGTTCAGAATGGAGTTCAGTTACGAGTGGCGTACCACAAGGATCTGTTCTGGGGCCGTTGCTGTTTGTCATTTTTATAAATGACCTAGAGGAGGGCGCGGAAGGATGGGTGAGTAAATTTGCTGATGACACTAAAGTCGGTGGAGTTGTAGACAGTGCGGAAGGATGTTGCAGGTTACAGAGGGACATAGATAAGCTGCAGAGCTGGGCTGAGAGGTGGCAAATGGAGTTTAATGTGGAGAAGTGTGAGGTGATTCACTTTGGAAAGAATAACAGAAATGCGGAATATTTGGCTAATGGTAAAATTCTTGGTAGTGTGGATGAGCAGAGGGATCTCGGTGTCCATGTACATAGATCCCTGAAAGTTGCCACCCAGGTTGATAGGGTTGTGAAGAAGGCCTATGGTGTGTTGGCCTTTATTGGTAGAGGGATTGAGTTCCGGAGCCATGAGGTCATGTTGCAGTTGTACAAAACTCTAGTACGGCCGCATTTGGAGTATTGCGTACAGTTCTGGTCGCCTCATTATAGGAAGGACGTGGAAGCTTTGGAACGGGTGCAGAGGAGATTTACCAGGATGTTGCCTGGTATGGAGGGAAAATCTTATGAGGAAAGGCTGATGGACTTGAGGTTGTTTTCGTTAGAGAGAAGAAGGTTAAGAGGTGACTTAATAGAGGCATACAAAATGATCAGAGGGTTAGATAGGGTGGACAGCGAGAGACTTCTCCCGCGGATGGAGGTGGCTAGCACGAGGGGACATAGCCTTAAATTGAGGGGTAATAGATATAGGACAGAGGTCAGAGGTGGGTTTTTTACGCAAAGAGTGGTGAGGCCGTGGAATGCCCTACCTGCAACAGTAGTGAACTCGCCAACATTGGGGGCATTTAAAAGTTTATTGGATAAGCATATGGATGATAAGGGCATAGTGTAGGTTAGATGGCCTTTAGATTTTTTTCCATGTCGGTGCAACATCGAGGGCCGAAGGGCCTGTACTGCGCTGTATCGTTCTATGTTCTATGTTCTATGTTCTATGTACACCCCCTGCAGACAGTGGCATTTGGACACCAACCCACGATGCTGGCCACTGTGGTGATGGCCGCAGCCCTGCGAAATACCCTGCGACCGCGTCAGTGGGGGCCGCTTAGAGAGGAGGGAGAACTGCACGAGAACAAAGGGCTGCGGCAGAGCAGGTGGCGGCCACACAGGCTGGAGGGCAGACCGCCCAACAGGCCGAGGAGGAGGAGATGCCAAGCAAGCGCTGCATGAGGCCTCGCGTGTACCGGCGCCTCGTGTCATTCGAGGACCTGCCGGACCGGGTATTCCGTTGGAGACTGCGCATGAGCAGAGAGACAGTGCGACACAACTGCCAGATGATGGCACACCTCTGGCACCGCAGAGGTATGGGGGAGGACACCCGCTCCCGGTGACGGTCAAGGTGACGGCCGCCCTGAGCTTTTACACGCCGGGGTCCTTCCAGTCGGCGAGTGGGGACGTTTCCGGGATCTCTCAGACCTCGGTACACAGGTGGATCCATGCCATCACTGACACCCTATATGCCCAGGCAGACCAGTACACCCAGTGCCATGTGGACCGAGCCCACCAGGATGCCCGGGCAGCGGGGTTCGCTGCCATTGCCTGGATGCCCCAGGTCCAGGGACCAATAGATGGGATGCATGTCGCCCTACAGGCACTGACGGATAACAGGTGAGTTGGATGGGTAGGGGCGGGGGGGGGGGGGGGGGGGTTGGTGAGGGCTGTAGGCATCTAAAATGGCCGTTTGCACAGATTTATGGGAAATAGGTCAACACCGAGAAGCAGACAGGTTGCAGCTTGCAAATACACAAAAGTTGCAGCCCGGACCTTGCAGAAACTGACACAGAGAAAAGGCCATTGAAAGGCCATCCCTGGCTCCAGGTAGAAACTAACGGTAAGTGGCAGACTTGGTGGCGTCGGTTTTCTTATTTGGGAAGGCCTACGTGCCTTGGACACTAGCGGCCATGGCTGACTGGGACCATCCCGCCATCAAGGTGTCCACACCCAATCGGTTGAGATCGATCAGGGTGATCGAGCTATTAGACATTTACATGGGACCGCCCAAAAGGTACTGCGCAGCCTGCCACTCACTCTTGACCACCGACGACAACAGTGGTGTCAACGCCGTGGACACAGACGACCAGCAACAGACAGCCAGATGACGGGTTCCAGATAAGGCCATATCTGCTCTGTACTTGCCAGTCACCTGGACGTGAAGTTAGGGTCGTTCTTGAGTGTTAGTTTAGAGTGCAACGTGTGTGTGTGTGTACTTGTGTGGTCATTTGTCCACCATATCCGGGTTAAAGACTTACTGGTTTAGATGGTATAGCAAGGGTGAGAGGGTGTAGTTCGAGGGGGCGCTGTAGGGGAGTCCACATATGTCATAGGGATCCGCAACCAAGCAGGGTCTCATTAACTTGCCGCTGCCAACCTCCACTTCAGTGACCTCCCTTTCCTCTGGGCCGCCAACCACGTCCAGTGCCCTCTCCTCAGGCATGGTGAGGGGCCACAGGTCTGGTGGTCCCCTCTGGTCTTCTCCCGCTCCCGGTGGTTGTGTGTGGCCTTCTGGAGGGAAGGGCACACACAAACAACAGCACCGTTAGACGCTCTGACGCATGCAGCCCAGGGGTTGGGTAGGTGATGGCATGGGTGCCACGGCGCCTGGCATGGGTGCCAGCACGTGGGGCAGGGTGGGGGTTCGGCCGTTCCCTGGGGGGGGGGAGAAGCTGGGTTGCGGCTGGGCGGGGTTCGTGCCAGTGGCCACTCACCCTGGCCGCTCTGAGGAGGTCGGGCGACGTTGCCCACAGCGCTGACCGCGTTTGCCACCTGCACCCAGGCACAGCAAACGGTGGCACCTGGTGGCCTTTCTCCTGGGCTGTGGTACAGGGTCATCCTTCTCTCCTCCATGCCGTCCAGAGGGATCACGCTGAACCGTGGCGCTGCTCTCCTTCCAGCCATCTTGTTGGCTGGGACGGTGTGTGTGGGGTGATGGATCGTTTAAGTGCGGCTGCGGCGTCTGAGCCTCGTGCACCAATTACAGACCCGGCGAACCCAACGCCGTTTTGCATGGAAGCGGTTGCGTTCCACGTGGCGATGGTGCTAGCCCATTTAGAGTTGCTGAATCGGTGCAGCTGTTGAGCCTTTTTTCCTGCGTAAAACACCACTGTTCCCGTGCTGCTGTCAGCACTTAGTCTCAGAAAGGGAGAATCCAGCCTAAGAAGTCTATTATCTAAATGGTGAGAGATTGCAGAGATTTGAGAGGGATCCGTGTGTCCTAGTGCATGAATGGCAAAAGGTTAATATGCAGGTACAGCATGTATTTAGGAAAGATAATGGAATGTTATTGTTTATTGCGAGGGGATTTCAATATGAAAATAGAGAAGTTATCCTTCAATTTTACAGAACATTGGCGAGACCACTTCTGAAACTCTACGTACAGTAATGGTCTCATTATTTAAGGAAGTATGCAAAATTGTTGGAAGCAATTCTGAGAAGGTTTACTAGACTGATACCTGGAATTTGCAGATTGTCTTATGAGGAACAGTTGGACAGGCTAGGCTTGAAACTGCTGGAGTTTAGTACAGTAAGAGGTGACGTGATTGAAATATATAAGATTCTGAGGAGTCTTGACAGCGTGGCTATAGAAAGGATATTTCCTCTTGGGGGAGAATCTAGAACTAGGGGTTACTGTTTAAAGTTGAGGGATCAGCCATTTTGGACATTTGAGGAGAATTTTATTTTCTGAGGGTCATGAGTCTTTGGAACTCTTCCTCAAAAGGTAGTGGATGCAGAGTCTTTGAATATTTTTAAGGCAGAGATAGATAATTTTTTTAAAAGCAAGGGAGTGAAACGTTATCTGGGGTAGGTGGGAATGTGGAGTGAAGGTTATAATCAGATTAGACATGATCGTATTGAATGGTGGAGTGGGTTGAGGAGCCGAGTGGCCTACCCCTGCTCATAGTTTGTATATTTCAAATTACATGGTTTTTGATTGTGATATGGGGGAGGATGCATCATGAGATGAGGGCAGACCACTATTTTAAATTATGATTTAAACATTTAAAGATCAAGGGCTGCATGGCGGCGCAGTGGTTAGCACTGCTGCCTCACGGCATCGAGGACCCGAGTTCGATCCCGCTTCTAGGTCACTATCCGTGTGGAGTTTGCACATTCTCTCAGTGTTTGAATGGGTATTGCCCCCACAACCCATTCTTGTCTACAGGAATAGTGCCAGAAGACTGGAGGATAGCAAATGTTGTCCCCGTGTTCAAGAAGTGGAGTAAAGATAACCCCGGTAACTATAAACCAGTGAGCCTTACTTCTGTTATGGGAAAAGTCTTGGAAAGGTTTATAAGAGATAGGATGTATAATCATCTGGAAAGGAATAATTTGATTAGAGATAGTCAACATGGTTTTGTGAAGGGTAGGTCGTGCCTCACAAACCTTATTGAGTTCTTCGAGAAGGTGACCAAACAGGTGGACGAGGATAAAGCAGTTGATGTGGTGTATATGGATTTCAGTAAAGCATTTGATAAGGTTCCCCACAGTAGGCTATTGCAGAAAATACAGAGGCATGGGATTTAGGGTGATTTAGCAGTTTGGATCAGAAATTGGCTAGCTGATAGAAGACAAGGGTGGTGGTTGATGGGAAATGTTCAGACTTTTGTCCAGTTACTAGTGGTGTACCACTAGGATCTGTTTTGGGGCAGCTGCTGTTTGTCATTTTTATAAATGACCTGGAGGAGGGCGTAGAAGGATGGGTGAGTAAATTTGCGGATGACACAAAAGTCGGTGGAGTTGTGGACAGTGCAGAAGGATGTTACAAGTTACAGAGGGACATAGATAAGCTGCAGAGCTGGGCTGACAGGTGGCAAAATGGAGTTTAATGCAGAAAAGTGTGAGGTGATTCATTTTGGAAGGAATAACAGGAAGACAGTACTGGGCTAATGGTAAGATTCTTGGTAGTGTGGACGAGCAGATAGATCTCGGTGTCCATGTCCATAGATCCCTGAAAGTTGCCACCCAGGTTGAGAGGGTTGTTAAGAAGGCATATGGTGTGTTAGCTTTTATTGGTAGAGGAATTGAGTTTCGGAGCCATGAGGTCATGTTGCAGTTGTACAAAACTCCGGTGCGGCCGCATTTGGAGTATTGCGTGCAGTTCTGGTTGTCGTATTATAGGAAGGATGTGGAAGCATTGGAAAGGGTACAGAGGAGATTTACAAGAATGTTGCCTGGTATGGAGGGAAGATCTTATGAGGAAAGGCTGAAGGACTTGAGGCTGTTTTCATTAGAGAGAAGAGGGTTAAGAGGTGACTTAATTGAGGCATACAAGATGATCAGAGGATTAGATAGGGTGGACAGTGAGAGCCTTTTTCCTTGGATGGTGATGTCCAGCATGAGGGGACATAGCTTTAAATTGAGGGGAGATAGCTATAGGACAGATGTCAGAGGTAGATTCTTTACTTGGAGAGTAGTAAGGGCGTGGAATGCCCTGCCAGCCACAGTAGTGGAGTCCCCAACATTAAGGGCGTTTAGATGGTCATTGGATAAACATATGGATGATAAGGGAATAGTGTAGATGGGCTTTAGAGGGGTTTCAAGGTCGGTGCAACATCGAGGGCCGAAGGGCCTGTACTGCGCTGTAATGTTCTATGTTCTACAACCCAAAGATGTGCAGGCTAGGTGGATTGGCCATGCTAAATTGACCCTCAAGTGGAAAATAAAATGAATTGGAAACATTAAATTTATTTAAAAAAAGGTAAAGATCTTCCCTAATACATTTGAAACAATCAGTTTACCTTGGGTAAAATGCGGCAAAATCCGGCAAACAGCCTGAAGAAACGGAAAATAAATGGCTGGATAGTAAATCAATGGCTGTCACTGTTCAATAAAAAAATAAATCGTATGAATTTCTAGAGTGCAGTTATACTTTTACATCTGTATCTTGATATTTTTCAGTTTCTATGGATGGAATTCTGTGTCCTCCACGTGGTGAGTTTGGTGGCAGAGGGACCCGTTTAAGGGGCTCATCCCACTACTCCTGCTGGTCTTCACCAAGTGGCAGGTGGAGGACTCCACGTTGGAAACCCAAAAAGCAAACTTGTCAGGGCTGGATGCAGACTTCCGGGAGGTGGGGAGACAGGGGTAGGACCAAAGGTACTCACTGCCTGATTAAAGGACCCAGCGTCATGAAGGGAGGGGCTGGTCCGAGCCACCCCCTACATTTATCAACCCCTTGATTTCCCCTCCCACCATTACTCTACCATGGCCTTGATCCCTTGGCAATACTGGGCCTCGGATGGGTGTGTAACCCGCAGCAGTCACTCCCGCACTGTGGCGTTAATAAGCAATAAAGACTTGTTGGCCTCTGATGGACCAGCAGCTCTTGGTTGGAGGGACTTCCAGCCTGGGGTCATTGATTCCAGCAAAGGTCTGTGGCAGCCATGTTCCTGATTGTTAAATTGTAAAGTAGCCACAGCTGTCAGACTCATGGTCTAGGTGAAACCCCTCTAAGGAGCAACCTGTGGCTGTAGCTGTGACCAAATGGTTGATTGCAGAGAGGCTTAACGTTATTAATGGAGTGCTACTATCTGCTGCTGGAGGCCACCTCCATTCATTGGCCTCATTAGGGGCTTGCATGCCGACTATAAAATTCCAGAGCTGGGTGATTGTGGTTACCTGCTGCTTAGGGTTTGGCAACTATTATACTCCACCTCCCCGCCATTTGCAAAATGGCCGAGAGATGGGAAAATACCAGAAAACAGCACTCTACTCTCCAGCAACCTTCTGGCCTCAGCACAACAAAAATAAAGCCCATTAACTCTATAGTCTGTAGAAAATATTTTCATTGCCATTTTTTGTTTTTACTTATTACTGTCATAGCATTTCAAATGTCCCCTTTTATAGCTTTTCAATATTCAAAGCTTTGCAAAGCATTGTTAGCCCGCGCTATTTGAAAAGACTAAAACTGCAGATTGTAGTCTAATTTAATTCTGATCTTGTACAAGGACAAAATAATAATTGCCTGGTAAAGACTTCCTAAAACTCTGTTCACTTTGGCATCACTTCATGGCTTTGGCTATCGATTTTTAGAATTAATTAAAAATCTTTTCAAATATCTATGCACAATCCCTCTCCAATACTACTGACTTTAACGCTTTTCCCTTTAAGGTGTGTGCATGTTTTTCCTTTAATCTACCAGAGGGAAGTCTTGTGGTGCAGTGGTAGAGGCCCTACCACTTGCCCAGAAACTCTTGAGTTTGAGTCCAATGCCAGGAATTGTTGGCCGTGGAAGGAGGGTCATGGCGCGGTTCAACGGGTTGATCATCAGTTTGAGAATCCTTCCACCACTTCCCCACTACTCTCTAATAATAACAAAAAGTGTGGGTATGAAGATATGCTTAAAATAAAATTGATCTTCCCAGGTGCATGGCATTACATTTTCCAAAGCTCAACACAGGCCTAATCCCCAACACACTCAAATCTGTCTGTGGTACTTGTGCATTCTCTATGATCATGATTCTCATACATATCTTGATATCGTCCAGAAATTTGAAAGATTACCTACTTTCTCTGCGTCATTACCCAAATGTAGTTCAAGCAGTGCTTCTTTTATTGGGATTATAGCAACATATTGACTGAGGAAAACAGCCTGAACACGCTGCCAAGAATATCCTCCCTTTTCCACCATATTTTTCCTGTCACAATCTATTTTTGAGTAATTAGTGTTCTACAATTATGTTTGTATTAAAACATGCCTCTAATTTATCTAGAAATTACAGGGCTCAATTTATTGTCCATTGTATAACTATATATCCAGTAATCTGACCAACCTCTGTAAAATAGAAAGATTATGTTCAAATTATTTTTCTCTTATTCCTTATGGTCTAATGTTATACTGTTGTCTGTAAGTTCCATTCCTGGTATTTCCTCATTCCTGTCTTCATTGACTTTCATAGGAATAGGCGGAGAACGGCCATTCAGCCCTTCAAGCCATTCAATTTAATCATCTGTATCTTAACCCATCTTAACTCCCTCTACCACTTTGATTCTCTATCCCCTTATCACACAACTCTATTTACTGCATTTGCTCCATATCCCTTGACATCTTAGCCTAACAAAAACCTCTTGCAGTGTCTTGAGAGTTCCAGTTCTTCCAATAACAACAGCCTTTTTCATGGGGATTACTACCAATCTTTTGAAAGAAAATATGTTTCCTGATTTCCCTCTGAAATGGCCTCCCTTAATTTTAATATTGTGTTCCCTCATTCTTAATTTCTCCAACAAAGACCCACAAGCCCCTGAAGGTAGCAGAACAGTTGAATAAAGTGACAAAGAAAGAATGCTAAATGCTTTCCGAGGTATTTAATACAAAAGCAGGGATCTAATGCTGGAACTGGAAATGCTGGGTGGGCCACAGCTGCAATTGTGCATACAGTTCTGGTTGCCACATTACAGGAAGGACATAATTGCTTTGGAGAGAATACAGGGGAGATGGCTAGGGTTTGAAAATTGCAGCTATGAGGAAATGTTGGATAGGCTAGTGTTGTTTCCTTTGAACAGAGGAGGCACACAACGAACCCAGTGGTAGCAGCCATGCTGAGAACGTGGACCTAGTTAAGACAGCACTTTGGATAACCAAAATGTCCCTTATGGCCCCCACCTGCGGCAATCACAGATTCCCCCCCAGCCATTCTAGATATCACCGGGTCATAAAGGACATAGCTGCTAGACTGGGACTGCAGCAGGTGGTGAGGGAACTGAAGTGTTGGCTAGTGTAGACTTGCGAGATGAACAGACACTTCCAACACTGATGAAGGTTCAACTCAATTTTATTAACTACTTCTAACTAACTAACACACGATGGCTGTGGGTCTAAATGATGCTAACTTAAACTAGAGACCTAAGCCTTGTCCGAACCAGTTGATTCTCTCAGCACGTGGTGCGAGTCTGTGCTGGGCTGGATGAGTTCTTGTTACACTGAGAGGCAGCACCCAGAATGAGCGGGAACCGTGGTGCCCTCTGCCTTTATAGTGTGTGTATTCTAACTGGTGATTGGCTGCGATGTTTGTGCATGTTGATTGGTCCCTGTGTGTGTCCATCAGTGTGTGTCTGCACCATGATATACTGGTGTATATTATGACATCCCCCCCTTTTATAAAAAATGTTGATATAGACATGTGATAATAAATAGTGTGGGTGTGTGGAGAATGTACCTAGCTACGTGTGAAATGCGAAGACATATGTACAAAGCTATATACAGGGATCAAGACTATTTACAGAGGAAGGTGCCTGGTGCAGATGACGACCATGAACTGGAACAACCAACAAATCTATTTACAAATCACTGGAGAACGAATGCAACAATGAAGGATATAGAAAAAAAAACTTTTCAGAAAGTCCACATGTGTACAGAGTTCATAAGTTCAGTCTCTGAGGTGGGTGACGAACTCTGGTTGACCAGATAATAATGTCGTCGACATATACCCGGACGCCGTCGATCCCCTCCATCATCTGCTCCATGATCCGATGGAAAACTTTGTACGCAGAAATGATGCCGAATGGCATCCGGTAGTAGCAGAACCTGCCAAAGGGTGTGTTGAACGTACACAGCTTCCTGCTTGACTCATCTAGTTGGATCTGCCAGAACCCTTCGAGGCATCCAGTTTTGAGAATAGTTTGGCGTGGGCCATCTCGGACGTGAGCTCCTCACGTTTCGGAATCGGGTAGTGCTCCCACATGGTATTCTGATTCAGATCTTTAGGATCAATACAGATCCGCAGCTCGCCGGACGGTCTCTTGACGCAGACCATGGAGCTTACCTAGTCTGTGGGTTCCGTGACCCTAGAGATGACTCCTTGGTCCTGGAGGTCCTGGAGCTGTTGCTTGAGGTGTCCTTGAGGGACGCTGGGGCTCTGCGAGGTGCGTGAATGACAGGCATGGCGTTGGGCTTGAGTAAGATTTTATACGTGTTGGGGCGTGCCCATGCCTTCGAAGACATCATGGTATTGCTGGATGATGGAGTCGAGTTGCGTCCTGAAGTCTGCGTCAGAGGATGCAGGTATATCGCTAGAAGAGAGAGAGTGTACTCTCTCTGCACTAAGTGGAGCAGCTTGCATGCCTGCGCACCAAGCAAAGAGGCTTTTGAGGCAGCAACAATCTCGAACGGGAGAATGGCTGTGTGAGCACGATGTGTCACCTCAAGGCGGCAGGAGCCGCTGGCAGCGATGGCATTGCCGTTGTAGTCCACCAATTTATGGGCTGTTTAGCAAACTGGGCTAACTTACTGGCTTTGAAAGCAGACCAAGCAGGCCAGCAGCACGGTTCGATTCCCGTAACAGCCTCCCGAACAGGCACCGGAATGTGGCAACAGTATCTTCATTGAAGTCTACTCTGACAATAAGCGATTTTCATTTCATTTACACGCAGATGGCAGGACAGCAGGCCTGCCATTTCACGCAGAGCTTGCGAAAATCAGACGACGCGATGAGATTGGCAGAAGCGCCAGTGTCCAGGCGAACCTGACAGGGGACCGGTTGACCATAAGGGTGACCACTCATCATCCTGGCCGACGCTGTGGACGTGGACAGGTTTAGTGCTACGCTTGGGGGACATCCTGTTCGTGGTACCGACGCCAATTTGGAACGGGACCTGTGGGTCATCGCAGGCACAGTCGGAATCAAGGTCTGGAGTAGGTTCATTGATGGCAGGCTGGATAGCCCTGACGTCTCTGTGGGGCTGGGTGGACCTCCTAAAATCAGCAGGCAGGGAAGATCTGCACATTGTAGCATAGTGGCCCCGTTTGCCATACTGCAGGCAGGGTCGGGACTTCGCGGGACTTTGTCGCTTTAAGTGGGCAGAGCCGCAGTTGCCACACGTCAGAGCGCCGGAACGTTTGTCTCGTCACCGCGCATGCGTGGGGCGATCCAGCGTGGCGTGCACCTACTCGAAGCGGTCCGTGAAGTCAGCACGCTCGTTGCGAGTAAGCGCAGGACTCCGCGAAAAGCGCGGGAAATGACCACCATTGTTCAGATCCAGAGCCTGAAAAGATTTAATCATTTGGACCCATTCTGCCTCGTAAGGGGCTTGCCGCGCCGTTTCAGCGGCCTGGATGCAGGAGTAGCATGTTCATGAAGTACACAGGTCTCGATGGCCATAGAGAGAGTGAGCTGCTTTATTTTTAGTAGCTGCTGGCGCAGGGGCTCAGATTGAACACCAAAAACAATCTGGTCACGGAGCATGGAGTCAGAGGTGGACCCGTAGTTGCAGGATTGCGCAAGGACGCGGAGGTGGGTAATAAAGGACTGGAAAGGCTCGTCCTTACCCTGAATTCGCTGCTGAAACAT
Source organism: Scyliorhinus canicula (assembly GCF_902713615.1). Lineage (NCBI taxonomy): Eukaryota > Metazoa > Chordata > Chondrichthyes > Carcharhiniformes > Scyliorhinidae > Scyliorhinus > Scyliorhinus canicula. The sequence continues at coordinate 178,593,789 of NC_052151.1, forward strand.
GTATCTCTCGAAGCTCTCGTTGACCTCGACCACACAGTGGCTGTCGAACTTTAGAATTACGATCTTGAACTTCGATTTGTCCTCCCCCTCATCGAAGGTGAGGGAGTTGAAGATGTGCAGAGTGTGGTCCCCGGCTGTGAAGAAGAAGAGAGCAATCTTCCATGCGTCTGAGGCAGCTTCCAGATCCCTGGCCTCGAGGTACAGCTGGAAGCGCTGTTTGAAAAGTTTCCAGTTTGAGCCCAGATTCCCGGCAATGCGGAGAGGTGGCTGCGAGCGAACGGAGTCCATTCTGTAGGATAGCGCGAGACTGGTGGAAGGCAGATCACTGAAAGGTAGGTCTCAGAAGTGCGAGCATCCCTCAACTTCTGGTACCATGTAGTGTTGGCTAGTGTAGACTTGAGAGATGAACAAACACTTCCAACACTGATGAAGGTTCAACTCAATTTTATTAACTACTTCTAACTAACTAGCACACGATGATTGTGGGTCTAAATGATGCTAACTTAAACTAGAGACCTAAGCCTTGTCCGAACCAGTTGATTCTCTCAGCACGTGGTGCGAGTCTGTGCTGGGCTGGATGAGTTCTTGTTACACTGAGAGGCAGCACCCAGAATGAGCGGGAACCGTGGTGCCCTCTGCCTTTATAGTGTGTGTATTCTAACTGGTGATTGGCTGCGATGTTTGTGCATGTTGATTGGTCCCTGTGTGTGTCCATCAGTGTGTGTCTGCACCATGATATACTGGTGTATATTATGACATCCCCCCCTTTTATAAAAAATGTTGATATAGACATGTGATAATAAATAGTGTGGGTGTGTGGAGAATGTACCTAGCTACGTGTGAAATGCGAAGACATATGTACAAAGCTATATACAGGGATCAAGACTATTTACAGAGGAAGGTGCCTGGTGCAGATGACGACCATGAACTGGAACAACCAACAAATCTATTTACAAATCACTGGAGAACGAATGCAACAATGAAGGATATAGAAAAAAAAACTTTTCAGAAAGTCCACATGTGTACAGAGTTCATAAGTTCAGTCTCTGAGGTGGGTGACGAACTCTGGTTGACCAGATAATAATGTCGTCGACATATACCCGGACGCCGTCGATCCCCTCCATCATCTGCTCCATGATCCGATGGAAAACTTTGTACGCAGAAATGATGCCGAATGGCATCCGGTAGTAGCAGAACCTGCCAAAGGGTGTGTTGAACGTACACAGCTTCCTGCTTGACTCATCTAGTTGGATCTGCCAGAACCCTTCGAGGCATCCAGTTTTGAGAATAGTTTGGCGTGGGCCATCTCGGACGTGAGCTCCTCACGTTTCGGAATCGGGTAGTGCTCCCACATGGTATTCTGATTCAGATCTTTAGGATCAATACAGATCCGCAGCTCGCCGGACGGTCTCTTGACGCAGACCATGGAGCTTACCTAGTCTGTGGGTTCCGTGACCCTAGAGATGACTCCTTGGTCCTGGAGGTCCTGGAGCTGTTGCTTGAGGTGTCCTTGAGGGACGCTGGGGCTCTGCGAGGTGCGTGAATGACAGGCATGGCGTTGGGCTTGAGTAAGATTTTATACGTGTTGGGGCGTGCCCATGCCTTCGAAGACATCATGGTATTGCTGGATGATGGAGTCGAGTTGCGTCCTGAAGTCTGCGTCAGAGGATGCAGGTATATCGCTAGAAGAGAGAGAGTGTACTCTCTCTGCACTAAGTGGAGCAGCTTGCATGCCTGCGCACCAAGCAAAGAGGCTTTTGAGGCAGCAACAATCTCGAACGGGAGAATGGCTGTGTGAGCACGATGTGTCACCTCAAGGCGGCAGGAGCCGCTGGCAGCGATGGCATTGCCGTTGTAGTCCACCAATTTATGGGCTGTTTAGCAAACTGGGCTAACTTACTGGCTTTGAAAGCAGACCAAGCAGGCCAGCAGCACGGTTCGATTCCCGTAACAGCCTCCCGAACAGGCACCGGAATGTGGCAACAGTATCTTCATTGAAGTCTACTCTGACAATAAGCGATTTTCATTTCATTTACACGCAGATGGCAGGACAGCAGGCCTGCCATTTCACGCAGAGCTTGCGAAAATCAGACGACGCGATGAGATTGGCAGAAGCGCCAGTGTCCAGGCGAACCTGACAGGGGACCGGTTGACCATAAGGGTGACCACTCATCATCCTGGCCGACGCTGTGGACGTGGACAGGTTTAGTGCTACGCTTGGGGGACATCCTGTTCGTGGTACCGACGCCAATTTGGAACGGGACCTGTGGGTCATCGCAGGCACAGTCGGAATCAAGGTCTGGAGTAGGTTCATTGATGGCAGGCTGGATAGCCCTGACGTCTCTGTGGGGCTGGGTGGACCTCCTAAAATCAGCAGGCAGGGAAGATCTGCACATTGTAGCATAGTGGCCCCGTTTGCCATACTGCAGGCAGGGTCGGGACTTCGCGGGACTTTGTCGCTTTAAGTGGGCAGAGCCGCAGTTGCCACACGTCAGAGCGCCGGAACGTTTGTCTCGTCACCGCGCATGCGTGGGGCGATCCAGCGTGGCGTGCACCTACTCGAAGCGGTCCGTGAAGTCAGCACGCTCGTTGCGAGTAAGCGCAGGACTCCGCGAAAAGCGCGGGAAATGACCACCATTGTTCAGATCCAGAGCCTGAAAAGATTTAATCATTTGGACCCATTCTGCCTCGTAAGGGGCTTGCCGCGCCGTTTCAGCGGCCTGGATGCAGGAGTAGCATGTTCATGAAGTACACAGGTCTCGATGGCCATAGAGAGAGTGAGCTGCTTTATTTTTAGTAGCTGCTGGCGCAGGGGCTCAGATTGAACACCAAAAACAATCTGGTCACGGAGCATGGAGTCAGAGGTGGACCCGTAGTTGCAGGATTGCGCAAGGACGCGGAGGTGGGTAATAAAGGACTGGAAAGGCTCGTCCTTACCCTGAATTCGCTGCTGAAACATGTATCTCTCGAAGCTCTCGTTGACCTCGACCACACAGTGGCTGTCGAACTTTAGAATTACGATCTTGAACTTCGATTTGTCCTCCCCCTCATCGAAGGTGAGGGAGTTGAAGATGTGCAGAGTGTGGTCCCCGGCTGTGAAGAAGAAGAGAGCAATCTTCCATGCGTCTGAGGCAGCTTCCAGATCCCTGGCCTCGAGGTACAGCTGGAAGCGCTGTTTGAAAAGTTTCCAGTTTGAGCCCAGATTCCCGGCAATGCGGAGAGGTGGCTGCGAGCGAACGGAGTCCATTCTGTAGGATAGCGCGAGACTGGTGGAAGGCAGATCACTGAAAGGTAGGTCTCAGAAGTGCGAGCATCCCTCAACTTCTGGTACCATGTAGTGTTGGCTAGTGTAGACTTGAGAGATGAACAAACACTTCCAACACTGATGAAGGTTCAACTCAATTTTATTAACTACTTCTAACTAACTAGCACACGATGATTGTGGGTCTAAATGATGCTAACTTAAACTAGAGACCTAAGCCTTGTCCGAACCAGTTGATTCTGTCAGCACGTGGTGTGAGTCTGTGCTGGGCTGGATGAGTTCTTGTTACACTGAGAGGCAGCACCCAGAATGAGCGGGAACCGTGGTGCCCTCTGCCTTTATAGTGTGTGTATTCTAACTGGTGATTGGCTGCGGTGTTTGTACATGTTGATTGGTCCCTGTGTGTGTCCATCAGTGTGTGTCTGCACCATGATATACTGGTGAATATTATGACAGGAACCAACAAGAGGGAAAAGCATACTTGACCTCATCCTCACCAATCTGCCTGCCGCAGAAGCATCTGTCCATGACAGTATTGGTAGAAGTGACCACTGCACAGTCCTTGTGGACACAAAGTCCCTTCTTCACATTGAAGCCTCATCCTGCTCCTATTTTCTGTGCTTCTGTAAGGGGGTCCTCAGGCCCCTCTGCACCCGCACAGGGCACCCCTGGACCTGATTCCTGTCGTGGAAAAAATGCCAGCTTGGCACCCTGCCAAGATGCCTAGATGGCACTGCCTAGGTGTCAAGCTCGCATTTTGCACGGTCGTGATTGCCCCGTGGTGTGCACTGCGCAGCTGTTGTGGGGGTGTGTGGCACGTGGACCCCCTTACAGTGAATTTGGACTGACGGAACTTTGGGGGTCGCATTGGGGACTTGAGAGATCTAACTGCTGCACTGAGGAGTTCCTACAAGCGGAGCTCCTCATTGCAGAAAAGGGGGTGAAGTGCGGCATTGTCAGGGAGTTCCCCACTGAGGCCTCTGATCTACTAGGATGATATATTTAGTATATTTAACAGGCTGTTAAATATAGGGCTGTTTTTCCGAAAACTCGGTTGATCAGCACTACGGGACGCTAATGTACCTAAGTATTCCTGCCGAAACTGAATTGCGTGCGATTAGCAATTCAGGGCATGCAAATTAACCGACACTCTGTTGCCGTAAATTGGAAGCAATTCCCTACCTAACGGGTGGTGTAATCACTGGGGCTAGAATTAACGGTAAAGAGCCTAACAAGCTGGAGCTGCTTTTAAGCGTTCCATTCACCACACACACCTCTTCCCAGGCCGCAGACTCTGTTCCACCCCTAATCAGTGCCTGGGAGGAGGAGACAGACGCAGTCAGCATTGCCAGCTTCACCAGGAAGAGACAGCTCATGATCCTGAGGAGCGGGTGTCACTGGTGAAATCTCTGCCCTGAGAGGGGCAGTGTACCAGGGAGGATTCCAAAGACTATGGTGCAAGTGTCCTTTGGTTGCGGTGAGCACTTCTAACCTGTTTCCTGTACAGTGAGGCTGCGCTTCTGAGGAGTGTACTGAGTGCCAACACCTGGTACCCAGTGATAGAGCTTGGCCATACCCATCCCCTTGATGATACTGCTTCAGTATGAGAGTTTCCAGAAGGGCGGCCTGGGTGGGCTTTCACATCTCCAGAAACTCTATGGAAAATTTACAGGACACTGTGAGCAGCCAGAAGCCCGTAAGTAGCACCAGAGGAGTGTGTTTAAATCACAAACTGCGTAATGGCGGTCTGAACCAAGCCACCCGATTGTGATGGGGACACTACAAGTCAACGCACTTGGTACCAAGTCGTTCCCCGCACTTTCTCGGCCCAGGTAGCCACCCCCAGCAAGCCTGACAATGTCAAGTGTTTTGAGAGTTTTTTTTTGCCTCTTGCTCTCTCTCGACAGGCATGGTGCTCAGTCCCCACTTGTAAATACTTGGATCAATTTGCGCCTGCATGATTTCCACCTGAGAGTGGTGGAGCATCGCAGTGGTGGAGCATGCAAGTGTCCACCCTACTGATGAGATTTAAATCTATGTAAATTATTGTTTTACAAGGGCCCGCCAGCGCAAAGTGCAAACATTGCTAACATCGCCAAAGTGGCACCGGGTCATGGGATCGGAATTGTGCGCCATGCGGAAGGTGCAAATCGTGATTTTTCACTTTTTCACTATTCTTTACCCGATTGCAATTCTGACTGCCGGTAGCGGAAGTGGAGAATTCAGCCCAAAGTATAGAACAACAACAGAGGCAAACGTGTAGGCTGAGTAGGTACTTCAAGAATATAATCATAATAATTGCTTATTGTCAGAAGTAGGCTTCAATGAAATTGCTGTGAAAAGCCACTAGTCACCGCATTCCGGCGCCTGTTCGGGGAGGCTGATTCGGAAATTGAACCCGCGCTGCTGACCTTGTTCTGCATTACAAGCCAGCTGTTTAGCCCACTGTGCTATCCTGTGGCATGAGTGCCGAAGATATGCCTGAGGATCTCTGTCACGGGCAAGTGTTCACACAAAACTGCAAATGTGAGTGGTAGTTCATGGAAGCCTGACTTGTGTTGTATCACATTTGCAGAGTGATACCCTTCAAAGCCTGCAGTTTTTGAATGTGAACTATTGTAACCTGGGGCGGAATGCTCCGACCCCCCCCCCCCGGTCGGGTTGGAAAATCGCCGGGGGGGGTGGCGTGATTCCCAACCCGCCGTCCGCTGAATTCTCTGGCACCAGAGATTCAGCGGGGTCGGGAATCGCACCGCGCTGGTCGGCAGCCGCTTGCAGTGGCCCCCCCGGCGATTCTCCGGCCCGCGATGGGCCGAAGTCCCACTGGATCTTTGCCAGTCCCGCCAGCGTAGATTAGACTAGGTCCCTTACTGGCGGGACCTGGCGGTCCGGGCAGGCTCCGGGTTCCTTGGGGGGGTGCCGATCTGGCCCCAAGGGGTGCCCCCACGGTGGCCTGGCCCGCGAACGAGGCCCACCGATCCGCGAGCGGACCTGTGCCGTCTGAGCACTCTTTTCCTACGCGTCAGCTGTGTCAGCCTCCGTGATGGCCATCGCGTAGGTGAACCTCCCCCTATGCATGCGCGGGGATGACATCAGCAGCCGCTGATGCTCCCGCGCATGCGCGGACTCGTGCCGGCCGGCGGAGTCCCTTCAGCCCCGGCTGGCGTGGCGCCAAAGGCCTTCCACGCCAGCCAGCCAAAATTAGTGTTAGGGATTCTGCACCTTTGGGGCTGGCTGACGCTGGAGTGGTTCACGCCACACTGTCCCCCTGGGACCCCCTGCCCCGCCGGGTACGGGAGAATCCCGCCCCTGATATTCACAAAAGTTATTTTTTTAATATAAATTTAGAGTACTCAATTCATTATTTTTTCCAATCAAGGGGCAGTTTTGGCGTGGCCAATCTACCTACGCATCTTTGGGCTTGTGGGGGTGAAAGTCATGGGGGTTTGTGGGGTGAGACTCGGTGGGAATGTGCAAACTCCACATGGACAGTGACCCGGGACTGGGATCAAACCTATATTTGGAACTATATCACCATTTCTTCTCTGCCATGGGGTCAGAATCCTGGAATCCCGAACAGCTCTATGGATGCACCTACATTACATGTCCTGTAGCGGTTCAATAAGGCATCTCACCACTAAGTATTCGAGGACAGTTAGGGATCGGCAACAAATGTTGGCCCAATCAGTGACACCCAATCCCTTGAAATAATTTTTTAAAAATGACATGCAAAACCCCAAATTACTGCAACTGCACAATTATGTGATGCTTACTATATGGGTGGGCTGTTGGCTATGGGTTCTGGGTCTAACCAGAGCCATGACCGATACTTAGCTATGATCTGATAACGAACGTTGTCATGCATAAGATTCACATCTCTTGGGTTCTCCAAGCTCCTTCTAGGGTGCAGCACTAACATAATGTACCAAACAAAGGCTGAAATACGGAATCCACCAAGTTCATTGGATGACATCTCAAAGTTTTACTCTAGTTCGCCTAACAAATTCCATGTTTTTAAACACATGCTGCATTCACATGAATCAAATTCAAAGATGGTTTAGCTTCCTGATTGTTTTTTCTAGGCCTCCTGCAGTTTAGTTTAAATGTTGGTGACATTACAGAACAGACCATTTTCTGAATGGCAGAGGTAACTGGGATACATAATGTTAGATGATACTGGGTACACTCACTTAATCCATTAAAAGGCTGAAGTTGAAAGATTCCCATTCATTGTTGTTCATGAATGTTCTTCAGGTGCCTCAGTGTTTTGTTGCAAATGGTAATTAATATGTAGATAAGTTGTCTTTTTGTAAAATGCTTCCTTTTTATCTGGGATATTGTCCCAAAAGTGTCAGTCAACAGAATTATGAAAAGCTAACTGCTTTAAAAGTGCTGACTATCCAAAGTGATAACATACATCTGAAAATCAGCACTGCTGACTAATGAGAGAGGGCAAAGGGGCTCATTTTAACATCACCCGAAACAGCACATTGGAGTGTCAAACAATTAAATCTTCTTCATCAACAAGTGACCATTTGCAACTTAGGAAAGAAATGTGACCAAAAATAGAGAGAGCTAACTGATTTATTTGCCTATGTTATGACACCCTGGGCTAGAGTGCGGTTAATTTCAGTATCCCTTGAACTAGAATCTCAACACAATTGAATTAACCAATCATTCTCAGAAAAATATCCAAATTCTTTAACCCTTAGCTGCCCAATATTTACAGTTACTTGGTTTGTAAATTTAAACACGATTACTTGTTATTTATAACAAGAACTATAATGAATTAAGCAGCAAATAAACTGGTTAGCTATTATCTGATTCTTAATGTCCCACATTAACTCATCCTCCACCCTCTATTTTATATATACACGCACACACACGACAAACAAATACAGAGGGCAAGAGAGGGGTAAATTAAAAAGTAAAAGATACGAGATGGTTGTTTCTGGCACCTTTCCTGAAAACCGGCTTTCAGGTCAAGATTTCTGCTTTCCAGTCTCTCATGGTTTTCATTTTAGATTCATTCAGGTCTCTGCTGTTTCAGAAATACAGCAGCTTTTCGGTATAAAAACATGAGAGAGAAAGGGCAGGTCCTTTCCCCTGAGTGTCCGGCTTTCAAACAGCTTTCCTTAGGTCCCTTGAAATCATCCCATTCAGGCAGGATCAAATCACCACTTGTTACTAATCAGAATATGGCATTTTGGCCAATTCATTGGCCACCAGCTAACCAATTGAACCAAGTCGCACCCATCTCTCTGGTTCCACAAAGTCTGAGCTCTGTTGTCCAAAGCTAGCAGAGTGTACTATGTTGCAATTAAAACCAAAGATGCAAACCTATTAGCAGACCTAGAGCAAATCTAATAAAGATACCAAACTAATATAGATATAATTGTAGGAAAACACCAGGAAGCGCTCTGTTAACTAGTCATGATGTAGACATATGAAACTCTGAACCAATGAAGTCCCATCCATCTCGACTAAAACCACGGAGACTGGCTCAGTTAGTAAGTGAAATGCAGTGCATGTTGCATATGTTGTGGAAATGAGCAAAAACTCTGAAGTCCACAGAACACCAAGTACAGTTTGCAAGATTGAAGGCTAGATTAGTGGGCAAACTGATGCTGGCCGCCCAGAACTTTTCTAGACCGTTACAATTACCACAGCTGCAGGGAGACTGGAGAGTGGGGTAGTATTGGTGGTTTATGGGGCTCTTTTGGAACAGGAGAAGGCACCACTGGAAGTGATCAGTGGGAGGAAGAGTTGGGAGAAGGTATGGGGGAGGGGTTCTGGTGCGAGGTGCTCCGGAGAGTGAACACCTCCACCTCGTGTGCGAGGTTGGGGCTGATACAGCTGAAGGTGGTGTATAGAACGCGTCTTACAAGGGCGAGGATGAGCTGGCTCTTTGAGAGGGTAGAAGATGTGTGTGAACATTGCGCGGGAGGCCCTGCAAACCATGTTCATATGTTTTAGTCCTGTCCAAAGCTGGAGGATTGCTGGAAGGAGGTGTTTAGGGTAATCTCTAAAGTGGTGCACGTGAATCTGGACCCGGGCCCTCGGGAGGCCATATTCGGGGTGTTGGACCAGCCGGGGTTGGAAACGGGCGCAGAGGCAGATGTTGTAGCCTTCACCTCGTTGAACGCCCGAAGGCGGATCCTGTTAGGGTGGAGATCAACCTCTCCCCCCTGTGCCCTGGCGTGGCAGGGGGACCTGCTGGAATTCTTAATGCTTGAAAAGGTCAAATTTGAAGTGAGGGGAAGGATGGAGGGGTTCTACAATTCAGGGGCGTTATTCATTATGCACTTTTGAGAATTGGATCACATCGAACATTAGGGGGGTTGGGGGACTGTACGTGTTAATAGTGACTAAGGGTGATTCCTGATTCCTTTTTGTCATTTGTTTGTGTTATCATGCGGGCCAATGTCTGGGGTTTGGTGGGAGGATGGGATCGTTATTATTGATATGGGGATTGACATTCCATTCGTTACTGATTATTGTTTATTGTTGGGTGTAAATTTGGGAGAAAATGTGAAAAGGAGAATAAATTTATTTTTTTTAAATGGCCACAGCTGCAAGTGACCTGAGCACTTTCAAGTATATATCTGACATGACAATAAACAAAGCCTAGTTTATACAGACCATAATATGCTTGCGTTTATAGAGAAATTTAAAACCCGGAACAGAATGAATAAATTCCCCATTCTCTCTGCTGCTTGGCTTAACGATACATGTCCATTAAGCATCCATTTTTCAAAACAAGAACAGTAAAATAAAGCAAGGAGAACTAAGGGAATCAACAGGAAGAACCCACACATACATCCCTATCTAAAAGAAATGTCAGGGCATGGACGTTTCATTAAGTATGCAAGACATAGATCACAAACACATATCCATCCCCATTATGTAAGTTCCCTTCCTAGTTTCTGCATTCATAACTAGTCAGCCCTTAGATGTGTGACAAAACATCCGCAATCACATTACCCTTTCCAGGAATGTATACAATTTTAACACTGTTGTAATAATAAACTCCAAAGGAACAATCTTGCGTTCCGGGTTTTAAATTTCTCTATGAATGCAAGCGGATTATGGTCTGCATAAACTCAACTTTGTTCATTATCATGTCAGGCATATACTTCAAAGTGCTGAAAGGATAGTAGCACTGTCCGTCCCCCCAGGTCACTGGCATCTGTGGCCATTTTAATGGTCTGGATTAGTCCAGGGTGGCCAGCACTGGTTTGCCTGCTAACGTTTAATCTCCCAAACTGTGTTCTGTGGACCACAGCATTTTCACTTGTTTCCACAACATATGCAACTTGCACTGTATTTCAGCCTCTAACTGAGCCAGTCTCCATGGTTTTAGTTGAGACAGATGTGGCTTTATTGGTTCAGAGTCTCTTATGTCTACATTCTGACTAGTTACCGGAGTGCTTCCTGGTGTTGCCCTATAACTATATCTCTATATTCTTTTGCCATCATGATTTGATATTTAATTTTTCATTGTCAGAGTCCATAATGCGGCTACAGGTAAGCACTTGACATCCTTGCAGTTACCTTTGGATTTACTACTGAAGTACTTTTAAACTCTTCTTTCATCATCTGTATTTTTCCACAATGCAGTTCCTGCACATCATCATAAAGTTGCAAATATTTCATTTGTTCTTCTGCGAATAGGTTTGCATCCTTGGTGTTAGAACTCCCTCTGACATCTCAAACAGTTTTGCATCTTTGGTGTTAGAACTTCCTCTGATATCTCAAACAGTCCCTTGTTTTCCCTCTTCTTCACAATCAAAGACCATGTACTTCCCTTTGTCAGGTTTCTGACCGTCCAAATTAGAGAGGCCCCCTGAATGAGTTTACAGTGAAAACCAGTACAGACTGGAAAGCAGATATCTCGACCTGAAAGTCCGATCTGAAGAAAAAAATGCTGGAAGCAACCATCTGAAACAAAGACTCTTATATTTGTTATTTTACCCCTTCCTTTCCCTGTGTTTGTTTTGTGTGTGTGTGTGTGTGTGTGTGTCTATATAGAGGGTGAGGGCAAGTTAAAGTGGGGGTTTAGGAATTAGATAATAGTTAACCAGTTGTATTTGCTGCCTATTTTGTTATACTTCTTGTTATAAATAAAAAGTAATTGTGTTTAAATTTACAAATCTGGTGACTGCAATTATTGGGCAGCCAAGGGCCAAAGATTTGGGGTATTTTTCTAAGAATCATTGGTTAATTTAATTGTGTCCAGGTCAAGGGGGACTGGAATTGACTGCGGGTGTCATAACATCATTTGGGGAAAATAATGAACTAATTTTAAGTATTAATCACATTTGGAGAATTTTGGCAAGGGTATTAACTGCAGTAGTTATAGGCAACACTAAATCTGTAGTTCAAACCTGGCTAACTAGATCTCTGTTTCTGTACTCCCTTAGCTCTTGAGGAAGAGACACATAGGAAATGACATAGTCACAATTGTCTTTCAAGAGCCTGGAGCACTTCCTTTCACTCCCAGAAACATCAGATCTCACTTTCAACATGTTTTTGTCATTGTCAGAGTTCATAATCCATGTACAGAAAATGTCTGCTACAGGTAAGCACTCAACATCCATGCAGTTACCTTTAGATTTATTACTGAAGTATTTTTAAACTCTTCTTTGATCATCTGTATTTTTCCAGTTCCTGCACATCATCTTAAAGTTGCAAATATATATTAGGTTGCATATGCTGCTTTATGATCAGCTGGTATCTCAGGAAATTAGATGCGTCATTTCCCTGTGAGCACAAGACGCTCCCTTCATCACGTGTTTCTTCTGAATCCTATCATTGAGTTTTATTTTTTCAGCTGAGAGCAAAATGATCGTGACTGCAGACTTCACCACATCCATCGTCATTACTCCTTCATAATAGTTTGAATTGATGAGCTGCACTGTATTTGCCTGGTGTGATAGATCCTGGGCGGGATTCTCTGCCGGGGGATGCTCTGTTTGGGCGGCGCCCGGGGGTTTCCCGACGGTGTGGGGCTGCCCCACAATGGGAAACCCCATTGAACAGCCGGCGTAAAGGAGCATCCCACCGGCGTGGTGAGGCAGAAATGTGGTGCAGTGGGGCAGAGCATCCCGCCTCATGTCTTTACAGTTTTTATTTCTTGGTATGTAGAGCTTTACCGGTCAAGCTGCCCCAAGCACTGCTTAGCATTTCCTAATGAGAGATGGGGGTTTGAACAGCATTAGGAGTTGAGAATTCACTTTGAGTACTGTGCACTATTCTGATCTCCATATATTATAAAAGTTTTGGAGGATGTGCAAAACTAATTTACAAGAGTGATAACAGAACTGAGAGGAATTGCCGATTGAACAGGCTAGGCCTTCTCCACAATGAGAACTCGGAGGGATTACGTGATAGTAGTTTGATAGGCCAGACAAAAAAGATTTTTCCACTTGGGACCAAAACTAGGGGCCAGGAATAAGATGGTCACTGACAGATCTGAAGGGAATTCAGCAAAAATGTCTTTACCCAGAATGGTGAGAACATGGAATAGTTGAGACAAATAGAATAGATGCAATAGAATGGAAGCTAGATAAACACACCTGTACCTCTATAATGAGGAATAAAGGGATATGCTGATAAAATTAGTTGAACTGAGGTGTGAGGAGCTTCTGTGAGTCATAAGCACTGAACAATTAAATGGTCTGTTTCAATGCCACAAATATTATGCAATGTAATTCTGTGATTAGATGTCCAATATTTTGCACCTGGAGCTAATAGCATGCGCTATATTCTGTTGGAGTTGACAAAGACTGGTCTTCATAGTGGAAGATATATTTGAGTCATTAATGGAAAAGGAAAAAAAATAAACAAAATGTATGCTCTATGAATGAATGACCTAGAAATTGAACTGATGTAAGAAAATAGGACTTAGGACGAAGTATAGGCTGTTCCAAACCCGCGGCTTCAACCACCTAGATGGACATGGGTAGCAGGTGCATCTGCAAGTTCTCCTCCAAGCTGTACGCCATCCTGACTTGGAACTATATCACCGTTCCTTCATTGTCATTGACTCCCTAACAGCAGTTTGGGTGTACCATCGCCACATGGAGTGCAGCGGTTCAAGAAGGCAGCTCACCACCACCTTCTCAAGGGCAATTAGGAATGGGCAATAAATGCTGGCTTAGCCAGCTACGCCCACATCCGGTGAAAGATTAAAAACAAAGCATTTGTTCCTTTTGAGCTGGCTTCGTCATTCAATAAGATCATGGCTGATCTGGTTATGGTCTCAACTCCATTTTCCTGTCTGCCCCCTTGACGATCAAAAATATATCCAACGTAGCCTTGAATAAATGTTGTACAGAGAAGAATTTAATGGGTTTTAAAATGAATCGCAAGCAATCCAGCAGTGCAGAATTATACCATAATTCAAGGCTCTTAAAGCATATTGGGTAGTGTCCTTGCCTCTGAGCCAGCAGTTCCAGGTTGAAGTTCCACCTGAGGACTTGATGTCCAAGGATGTGTTCATAATGGGGCCAAACAGGTTGATTGCCAACCTTTAAATCCTTCCAACACATATCTCATGTACCAAACTGCCTCAGTCCTCGATCCGAATGGTATGAGGGATGGGCTGCGCTGGTGGCAAAGGTGTGCCGGGGGGAGGGGTGTTGACAGGAGGCCGGTGATGTGGGCTGCAGGTGTTGGAGGATGGCACAAACCAGCCCACCCCTCCCCCCTAAAGGACAGTCGGGGGTGCCCCCCAGGGTCTCCCTTTGAGGCAGCAAGGGACACTACTGCGGTGCACCAGAGCATGGTCCAGTCATAATGGGCCATGTCTACAGGCATCAAGAGCATTGGCCTGGCGCTGGCAGAAATCCGGGGGAGCCATATGGTATGGCCTACCCGGTGTGTCATCCATCACTGCTCATCACCCCAAGACCACCTAGTCGAAGAACCTGGAGGCGATAAGATTGTTCTGTGCGCAGAGGCCCTGGCGCACATGTAGGGCAGTCTCCTGTGCCTGCTCGGGACCCATGCCCTGTCCATCCTGGCCCTCCTCCGCATCCAACTTGTTGAACGAAGCCTGACGTTCATCCTCTTTCTCCAGCATGTCGCCCCTCTGCCATGCAATGTTGTGAAGGACGCAGCAGGCTACCACGATGTGGGGAGACCCCCCTAGGGTTATGTTGGAGGGCCTCACCAGAGCGGTCCAGGCACCTGACCCACATCTTCAGGACGCCGATGCACCGCTCAATGACGCCCCTGGTTGCTGCATGGATATTGTTGTAACGGAAGAGGGTGTTCTACCCCATAACCCCACGGTTCCAGGTGTTCCATCATCTTGCAAAGATATAACATGGTCTCCATACTCAGCCATAGTCGTCGTAACACGCCTGGTCCTGAAGGTCCTCGAAAGACAGGCGCTGCCAATATACACTGGGCCTCATGTGGCACCTCCTTTCCACCTCCTGCTCGGCTGTTGGATGGCATACTCTCCAGCCTCACTGGCTGGCCTGTGCTCCTCAGGGGCTGGCTCCTGTCGTGCAGGGTCCTTCCCGAGTAGCTCCTGTTCATGCAGCTTTCATGTATCTGCAAGGACCATTGTGACCAGGCAGATTGCAACCATTCCTGGATGGACTCTGAAATCCATTGTCTGCAGTGGGTTAAGGGCAGACATGTTAGCATGGTGGGTACTCCCGTGCCCATCCAGGTCAAATGGGCTATATGGTGGCCCTGGCCTGCACTGCAGCCCCATCCTGGCATGTCCCTCTCCCAATCACACCCCCACACTGGCTGTTGCCCCAGACACCGGTGCCTGGCACCAGGGAGGCCTGTAACCCTGCCACGTATCCATGCTGGGAGGGGTACCGGTGGCTGGTGCAAGCAGCTCCTGTCCTGTGCCCTCCAGTGGAGTCTACTGTGAGTGTCCTGCTTAGGTCGGCCATGTGACACCCTGCCATCAGGACACATGGTTGTGGGGTGGCGGGGGACCACTGCCCAGTGACATGGTTGATGGCATGCTTGTGGTCAGGGCCCATGGATAGTGCTGGTCGAGGGGGATGGATACCTGTTGGGACCATAGCTGTAGTGTGCCGTGGCTCCTGTGTGCGATGCACAGGTTGTGCCTAGCTGTTAGGGAGCAGGGTCATGGTGGGCAGGTGGTTCTTGGTGAAGCCCAGTGGTCCTGCGGGCTGGGCTAGCTGATAGTGCCATTGGTGGGGCACCTGTCCTGAGAGGGGCATTGTGCCAGGGTGGATGCCAATGAC
This sequence comes from Scyliorhinus canicula, assembly GCF_902713615.1. Taxonomy (NCBI): domain Eukaryota; kingdom Metazoa; phylum Chordata; class Chondrichthyes; order Carcharhiniformes; family Scyliorhinidae; genus Scyliorhinus; species Scyliorhinus canicula. The sequence goes on from NC_052151.1 coordinate 178,609,293, forward strand.
CACAGTCTACTGTTCAGGTTGCACTCTACTCTCCCCCTGATAATCCTGCACTGGGGCAACACCTAGGATGGGTGCACTGAGAAGTGTCAACACCTAGTGGGCCACTGGCTGAGCTGGACCACGCCCATCCTGTTGATATGTCAGCTGGGGTCTGGGCACACCCAAATGGCCGGGCGCACCATACGGCTGGTGGAGCTCTGCACATTTACGGGACACACAGCAGTGGGCAGTCAGCGAAGTGCGCAGCCAGATATGTCTCGCAGACCGCAGCAATGGTGGTCCATGCCCGGACACCCTGGACCTGGGGGACATCCCAAACCCACGGCTCATCTCCTGGTCGTTGTCCCCTGCTACTTCCCCTGGCCCTGGCAAGCGCCCCCAGCCAGTGACACAATTGTCAGCCCACTGTTGTGTCTTTGCAATCTTTCTTACCTCCTTTCCCTCAGCAAAGGTAGGCGCCCAGTCCCTGCTTTTTAAATACCACAAGTGAACCATGCCACCGTCAGTTCCACATCTGGCAGGAAGTGGAGCATTGTGGGAGGTTGGAGACCACTGGGTCAGGCACGTTAATGACATGTTACCGAGTGCTACTGTACGTTTTGCATGGAATGCTCCATTGGGTGCCCGGCACCGACCTCTATTTTCGGTTCTCACCCAATTCCCCCCCCCCCCCGTTCACTATTCCGGAGTCACTGGACGGAGATCCTGCCCAAGGTTAATGAGCTTATTATCGTGGCATTTAGGAACCATAGAACATTACAGCGCAGTACAGGCCCTTCGGCCCACGATGTTGCGCTGTCCTGTGAAACCCCTCTAAAGTCCCTCTACACTATTCCCTTATCGTCCATATGCCTATCCAATGACCATTTGAATGCATTTAGTGTTGGCGAGTCCACTACTGTTGCAGGCAGGGCATTCCACGCCCTACTACTCTGAGTAAAGAACATACCTCTGACATCTGTCCTATATCTATCTCCCCTCAATTTAAAGCTATGTCCCCTCGTGCTGGGCATCACCATCCGAGGAAAAAGGCTCTCACTGTCCACCCTATCTAACCCTCTGATCATCTTGTATGCCTCAATTAAGACACCTCTTAACCTTCTTCTGTCTAACGAAAACAGCCTCAAGTCCTTCAGCCTTTCCTCATATGATCTTCCCTCCACACCAGGCAACATTCTTGTAAATCTCCTCTGTACCCTTTCCAATGCTTCCACATCCTTCCTATAATACGACAACCAGAACTGCACACAATACTCCAAATGCGGCCGCACCAGAGTTTTGTACAACTGCAACATGACCTCATGGCTCCGAAACTCAATTCCTCTACCAATAAAAGCTAACACACCGTACGCCTTCTTAACAACCCTCTCAACCTGGGTGGCAACTTTCAGGGATCTATGGACATGGACACCTAGATCTCTCTGCTCGTCCACACTACCAAGAATCTTACCATTAGCCCAGTACTCTGCCTTCCTGTTATTCCTTCCAAAATGAATCACCTCACACTTTTCTGCATTAAACTCCATTTGCCTCCTGTCAGCCCAGCCATGCAGCTTATCTATGTCCCTCTGTAACTTGTAACATCCTTCTGCACTGTCCACAACTCCACCGACTTTAGTGTCATCTGCAAATTTACTCACCCATCCTTCTACGCCCTCCTCCAGGTCATTTATAAAAATGACAAACAGCAACGGCCCCAAAACAGATCCTTGTGGCACACCACTAGTAACTGGACACCTGTCAGAGCATTTCCTGACAGAACTGCTAAATCACCCTGAATCCCATGCCTCTGTATTTTCTGCAATAGCCTACCGTGGGGAACCTTATCAAATGCTTTACTGAAATCCATATACACCACATCAACTGCTTTACCCTCATCCACCTGTTTGGTCACCTTCTCGAAGAACTCAATGAGGTTTGTGAGGCACGACCTACCCTTCACAAAACCATGTTGACTATCTCTAATCAAATGATTCCTTTGCAGATGATTATACATCCTATCTCTTATAAACCTTTCCAAGACTTTTCCCACAACAGAAGTAAGGCTCACTGGCCTATAGTTACCGGGGTTATCTCTACTCCCCTTCTTGTACAAGGGGACAACATTTGCTATCCTCCAGTCCTCTGGCACTATTCCTGTAGACAAAGATGACTTAATGATCAAAGCCAAAGGCTCAGCAATCTCCTCCCTAGCTTCCCAGAGAATCCTAGGATAAATCCCATCCGGCCCAAGTGACTTATCTATTTTCACACTTTCCAGAATCGCTAACACCTCCGCCTTATGAACCTCAAGCCCTTCTAGTCTAGTAGCCTGTATCTCAGTATTCTCCTCGACAACTTTGTCTTTTTCCTGTGTGAATACTGACGAAAAATACTCATTTAGTACCTCTCCTATCTCCTCGGACTCTAAGCACAACTTTCCACTACTGTCCTTGACTGGCCCTACTCTTACCTTAGTCCTTCTTTTATTCCTGACATACCTATAGAAAGCTTTAGGGTTATCCTTGATCCTACCTGCCAAAGGCTTCTCATGTCCTCCCTTGGCTCTTCTTAGCTCTCTCTTTAGAGCCTTCCTAGCTAACTTGTAACTCTCAAGCGACCCAACTGAACCATCACGTCTCATCTTCACATAAGCCTCCTTCTTCCTCTTGACAAGTGATTCAACTGCTTTAGTAACCCATGGTTCCCATGGATGGATGTGAAACTGCTGTGTGTGTTAGCTGCTGACGAGATTAAGGAAGTAGACTTCATGAAACAGGATAAACTTCCCAAACAGACTGACTAAATAATGAAGGGAGCAAAAATAACTCAAGAAGACTGGCATATCCTCGAAAGAAATAAGTATGTTATGTGTCAACAGAAAGATCTGTTTAATAGTGAGCAGAGTGCCATAGGATTAGTGCTGAAAGATGTGCTGAGCAGCATGACCTTGATTAATGCTATTCTTTCTGATTTATACAAATGATCTGGATTGAGAAACTCAAATGTACATTGGCTAAACTCACAGATGAGTCCAGGCTCAGTAGAGTGATACTGAAGCAGCCTGGAAGGATTAAGGTGATATTTGCAAGTGAACAGAACAATGGCAATTGACATTTAATACCATTTATAAAAACAAACATTTGCACATTGGCAGAAGTGGAGCTCTTCACATGCTTAATCAAATGTTATTTTAATAATGATGTTGAGCAAACTTGGGGATCAGCTGGAAGAGCTTTGGAAGTAAGGGTAGGCTGAATCCTCACCATATCTAGTCATTCTAGCGAATCAACCAGATGCTGAACTTAATGTTGCCAAGTCAGCAGAATACAGGGTAAATTCACTGATCCCTTGCCCTCACTGGGGAGATGCACTTTAAGGGAGAGTTAATAATAAGATGAAAAAACAAGATTTTCAATCTACAGTCCTTTGGTGAATTTCCAAGTTTCAGTACCTGGAATTTTAGTCAGTGAGATTTTGAACGATCGAAACCCGACAAGTGGTGCAGAAAAGAGCCCTGAAGCTGATCCATGTATTCAAAGGATTGGGTTTTGAAAGGAAATAATTAAATGAAAGAGAACAGTTACATAAATCTTCTTTTGTAAGCCTGCACTCTGCCGAAGCGCTTTAGTTTTTATCTTCAAAGACACAATACCCCTGACAAGCTGATGGTCAGACCAGCATTCTGCACCTCTAAGCGTGTAGAACACACATCCTTAAGATGTCTCTCTCATACACGAGTTAAGTTAAACACATGATATTTTTGGTTTTGGATTGCATACATATTGTTTTCAGTTTATTTGCTTGCTGGAAGACTGCAAATGCAATAGTTAGGTTATAGTCTCTGCACTTTGTGATAAGGAACTGGCCATTGGAGTTTGCTCTGCTAATACGGTGGTGTTCTAGGAGTCCTATTCCTGGATTACAGTCTGTGCCCATTCGGACATTGAAATCACCAAGAATAATGTCTTGGTGAGGTGGGACTCTAATTATCTTGCTGAGGTCAGCATAGAATACTTCTTTTACTTCATCTGTATGTGTCATTGTTGGAGCATAGGCCTATTGAGTGTTGTATGCTGGTTAGTGGCAAGACTTAAATGAAGACCCATGAGTCGATCAGTGATCCTCCTAAGAAGCGAGTCAAGCTTACGTGCCAATTCAGATTGAATGGCAAAGCCCACATCTGACCGTTGATTCTGGTCCTTGGAATATCCAGTAGAATGTCTACCCTGCAGCAAAGTCTCCCAAGTTGAAAGTCCTCAGTGAACCTTGTTTAACTTGAGCAGCAATGTCAATTTTGTACTAGCCCAACATTCTGACTATGAGGGCTTGTCTGCACTCTGGTCTCATGTTGTTGTCCAGAGGTGTTGTGACATTCCATGAACCAATCTTCTTATGATGACTAGTAGTCTCATTTTTTACATTTTGACCATGGATGGATGATCAGTCAGGAGCGGTAACCTGGCAGGTGCAGAGAGCGCAGGCAGTGTGTTTAGAGTTCCCCAGATGAGTGAGAGCAGTGCTGTACCTGAAATGGTCTGCTCTATCATCTCAGGAGGAAACCAACTCCACATCTTTCCTAGTTTGTGCAGAGAAATCATCACACTGAAGCTGCCTGTGTGCAAGGCCTTGACTCAAGTCTGCCAGTAACATCCTTTGCCTGTGCACGTCATCATTTCCCCACCACCACAGGGCTTGGTATGTCTTGTGTTTTGATTGATGATGACTTGCTGAACAACCTGCATGTTGTGTATATTTAATTTGGGAATGAGCAGTGTTATTCTGTTGTAGAATCCCTACAGTGCAGAATGAGGCCGATCGGCCCATCGAGTATGCACCAACCCTCTGTAAGAGCATTCTACCGAGTCCCACTTCCCTGCCATCTCCTTGTAACCCCACCTAACCTGCACATCTCTGGAATGTGGGATGAAAACGGAGCACGCGGAGGAAACCTATGCACATGGGGAGAAAGTGCAAACTCCACACAGACAGTCACCAAAGGTTGGCATTGAACCCGGGTCCCTGCCATTGTGAGGCAGCAGTGCTAACTAATATGCCACCATCTTTGGTCTGTGCCGATCCTTTCCCACTACCTCAACTTAGAAGCTAAGTACTGTGCAAGAGCACAAGAAATATGAGTAGGAGCTGACCATATGGCTCATTGAGCCTGCTTCCGCCATTCAATATGATCATGGTTGACCTTGGGCTTCAAGTGCGTTTTCCCACCTCCTCCCAATATCCCTTAATTCTATGTAACCAAAATTCTGTCTATACCAGCCTTCAATGTTCAATGCATTCAACTATGGAGCATCCACGCTCTCTGCGATAGAGAATTCCAAAGATTAACAACCCTTCGAGTGAATAATTTCTCTTTATCTCAGTCTTAAATTAACAGTCCCTTATCATGTGACCATGTCCCTGTTTCCCTTGTTTTGGAAAACTGACCAGTGGAAATAATCTCTCAGCATCTACCCTATGTAGCCCATTTAGAATTTTGTAGGTTTCAATGAGAGCGTCACTCATTCTTTTAAATTCCAGAGATTATAAGCCAATTTACTCACCACAGGGACTCATTTCATGAACCTTCGCTGTATACCTTCAATGCAATCCTTTCTTAAATAAGTATTCCAGATACAAATCCACTTTTGTCCAATTGAAACAAGACTTCTTTGTTCTTGTACTTCATTTCCTTGCAGTAAAGGCCAACATATTATTTGCTTTTGTAGTTGCTTGCTGTATGCTAACTTTCTGCATTCCTTATACGAACAAACCCGTGTTTTCAACATCAATACCTAAAGTTTCACACCTTTTAAAAAATGTTCAGCTTTTGTATTGTTATGATCAAAGTAAATATTTTCACACTCTTCTACATTATACTGCATTTTCCATCCTGTTGCCTACTCCCCTAACCCTGTCTATATCTCTATGCAGTCACTCTGTGTCCTCCCCACAGCTTACCTTCCCATCTAACTTGTAATCATCAGCAACATTGATACATTACTCTCTGTCTCTTCATCTAAGTCATTAATATAGCTGTAAAAACCTGAGGCCCCAGCACTGCTCCTTGAGGCACTCCACTATTCATCGTATGCCAACTTGAAAAATCTCCATTTATGCCCACTGTCTACTTTCTATCCATTAACAAATCCTCTACCCATGGTAAAATATTACCCACAACTCCATGAGCCCTTACCTTGCCCATTAACCTTTTGTGTGTAATCTTATCAAATGCCCTTTTCAGGGATATTTCCAGGTAAACTATATCTATTGGTTGCCCTTTATCTACCCTTCTAGCTACATCCTCAAGAAAAAAATAAATACATTTGTCAAACAGGATTTCCCTTTATTAAAACAATGTTGATTTGTTATCATCGTTCTATGCTTTTCTAAGTGCATTGTTAAGACTTCCTTAATAGTGGGTGGTATTCCACGCTCCCGGGACTAAGTGCCCGCGCCATCTTGAACGCCGTCACGTTTCACGATGGCGCGAACAGGACCCGGGCACGACCTATTCTGCACGCCACTCCAGCGTCCCTATGCGGCGTGAAATGGGCACCGCGCCAACCCGTGCATGCGCAGTTGGGGCAGCTCAATCCTGCGCATGCGCAGTTGGGCCGCGCCATCTTGCACATGCGCGGGGAACTTCTTACGCACGCCGGCTCCTCACCAACATGTGTTCTGGGGCCGGCCGCGGAAGGAGGTAGGCCCGGGGAGGGGGGGGGGGGGGGAAAGAGAGGCCGGCCAGCCAGTTGGTGGGCCCCGATCACGGGCCAGACCCCATCGGCGGCCCCTCCCCTGGTGAAGGAGTATCCCCCTCCTCACAGGCCGCCCCCCCAGCGTTCCAGCACAGTTCCCGCCGGCAGCGACCAGGGGTGGACGGCGCCGGCGGGAACTTGACGTGTCGGAGCGGCCGCTCGGCCCATCCGGGACGGAGAATTGCCACTCGCCGTTTGCGGCGATTCTCCGAGGGGCCTGGCGCGATTCGCGCGGTGCTGGTTTCTGGGGGTTGGGAGAATTGCGTTGGGGGGACGGGATAGCATGGCGTGATTCACACGGCGCCCCGGCGATTCACCCACCCGGCGTGGGAAGTGGGGGGGGGGGGGGAATACCGCCCAGTAAATTTCAGAATTTTCCCAACAGCTGATATAAGGTTAATCAGCCTGTAGTTCATTACATTGTTTCTTCCTCCTTTTCTCCATTCCTCCTTTCTTGAAAAGCATTGTAACATTGCCAACTTCCAATCTAATATGACAGTTCCCAAATCTAAGGACTGTTAGGAAAATCATACCCAGCACATCCAATATCTCTGCAGCTATCTCTTTTAGAATCTGAGAGCATTTGCCATCAGGTCCAAGGGATTTGTTGGATTTTAGGTCCTTCAGTTTCTCTAATACTTTTTTTCTGCCGATATTAATTTCCTTGCTATTTAACCCCGAAGTTATCATATATTTCTGGTATCAAACTTGTCTTCTGTTGTGACGACAGATACAACATATTCATTCAGTGCCTTCGCCATTTCCTCATTCTCCATGATAATTTCTCCTGTTTCTGCTTCTAAGGGACCGATGCTTACTTTAGCTGCTCTCTTCATTTTTAGATACTTATAAAAGCTCTTTTTAATCATTTTTGCACTTAATGGGCAATTTCGCATGGCCAGTCCACCTACCCTGCACATCTTTGAGTTTTGGGTTGAGACCCACGCAGACACAGGGACAGACAAAGCTCATACAGTGTATTTTTTTTTGGCTACTTTACTCTCAGGAGCTTTTTACACTAAATTCATTGAAGCTTACTTGTGACAATAAGCGATTATTATTATTCAATTTTTTCCCTTTGTCAACTTTTTGGTGGCCCTCTGCTGGTTTCTTAAACACTCCCAATTGTCAAATTTGTGACTCTTTTTTTGCAAGATTGTCTTCTCTTAATCTAATGCTGTCCTTAACTTCCTGAGTGAGCCACAGATGGGTCTTTCTTACTGAATTTTTGTTTTTCAATGGAATGTATTTTTGTTGACCATTTTGCATTGTTTAATGTTTCCCACTGTTCATTAACCTCCAATCCTTTTAGTCTGTTCATCTAATTAACCTTAGCCACTTTTCGCCTCATACATGTGTAATTGTCTTTGTTTACGTTTAAGATTCTTGTTTGTAATTGGAGGATGCCACTTCTAAACTTAACATGGAATTCAGTGGTTTAATCACTATTTCCCAGTGGATCTTTTATTATGACATTATTAATTAACTCTCTTTCCTTACACAATACCAGATCTAAGAAACCTTTATCTGGTCAGTTCCAGTGTTTTTTCCCAAGAAACTGTCACAAAAACATTCTACAAATTAATCTCCTAGAGCTCTCTTGCCAAATAAATTATCCCTGTCTATGTGGAGATTAAAGTGCCCCACAATTATTACATTTCCTTTGTTACAAGCTCCTATAATTTCTTGTTTAATCCTCTGCCCGCTGATATAACTACTGTTAAGGGACCTGTAAACTATTCCCAACAGTGTTTTCTGGCACTCGCTATTCCTATTCTCCACCCATACTGATTCTACTGCCTCCATCTTCAGAAACCAGACCCTTTTCATTAATGTCCTTATGCAGTCCTTCACTATCAGGGCTACCCCTCCACACTGGCCATTCTGTCTGTCTTTCCAAAATATTGTGTACCCTGGAATATTTATTTCCCAACCTTGATCACCTTGTAACTATGTTTTTGCAATGGCAATTAGATCTAAATCATTTACTCCTATTTGTGCCACTAGTTCATTTATCTTTCTGCAGATGCTTTGTGCATTCAGATAAAAAAACCTTTCATTTATTTTTTTTAACTTCTATTCCAGCTGTGACTTAATTTGCCAATGTAAAATTTGCATTAAACTCTGTCTGACACTACTTGTCTTTACCCACATTGCTATACTATTCTAATGCATCAACCCTTCTCTTTGCATTTCTAAATCTCCCATAACCTGAGCCCTCACCCCCACATTAGTTTAATGCCCTGTACACAGCCCTAGTTTTACATTGGCCAGGACACCTGACCCATCTAGGTTCAAGTGGAGCCCATCCCAATGGAATGACTTGCTCTCCCCCGAGTATCAATTCTCTTCCATGAATTGAAATCCCTTCTTCCTGCACTATTTGAGCCGCACATTTAATTCTCTAATCTCCTTGGCCCTATGACAATTGGCTCATGTCTTGGGTAACAATCTAGAGCCTTTGATGTTCTTTGTTTTAATTTGCCCCCTAACTCCTTGAAGTTTCTTAGTTAGAACCAGGAATGATGTTCTGCTGTGTTTTTTGTTCCAACATGGACCACAACAATTTGATCCTCCCGCACTCACTCCCAAGTTCATATCCTCGCCCCAAGATCATCTCCTCAACCCTGGCATAGGGCAGGCAATACAACCTTTGAAGCTCCTGGCCGCAGCTGCAGAGAATAGTATCTATTCCCCTGACACTATTGCCCCTTTTCATGATCACATTCCTTTAGGCTTCCTATCTCTTGAAAGGTGCTGTGGTCAATTCTCTCATCCATCTTGCCATCCTTCTTCTCATCCACAAAGGTAGCAAACACTTCACCTGTTGGTCAAAGTTAAGGGCTGAGGCTCTTTCATCATTACATGCTACTTAACTCGTAGTCAAAACCTGACCATTGGCTAACTTTAAAGTTCAGCATAACCTGAGGGGTGTGACTTCCTCCTGGAACAAAGTGTCCAGGTAGCCCCCCAACCTCATCCCCACCCCCACCCCTAATGCCCCACAATGTCCACAACTAAGACTCCAGAGACTTGCTGCAAATATGAATGTCTAGGGTTTCATTGCATTCCACAGATTCCCATAAGCTGCAGTGATGGCACACCACCAGCCCTGCTGTTCCTCTTCAAGCTTATTAGCTAATTGACTAACTAAATTAATAATTTACACAGATAAAGTAATAGAAAGTTGCACTCAACTGGTTTGGAGACAAAGGAAGAAATGTCACCAACTACTGGAGGCTGAACAAAAAGTTAAAAAAGCAGCACTTCTTTTCCCCTCCGCACTGAATGCTAACGTGACCCAAATTCCAATTACACACACTGTCCAGGCCTCACTCCAGCATGGTCATCTCTCCATGCGTTCCCTTACACTGTGGTGTAACACTGATGGAATATGTGCCACAAGCATATTGGCTGAAAGGATCCAAGTTTCATTTTTAAGTAGTCCTTTTCCTACATGAACTGCTGAGCATGCCGAAGAGCCTCAACAATACCTTGACATTGCCATTGGCACAATTGTGATTTTCTGCAGTCAGTTAGCGTATACTTTGCTAGTTAACCCATAGCTGGGGATTTGACTTTTTTCTAAGTCGATTGTCAGTTGAGGCTGATGAGCGCTATACAGAGCTGTCTGGTTCGAGGCGCCAAACATCCACCCCCACACTCTGCCCACGGTTCTAAACAAGGATTAACACACAATCCCAGCAGTACAGAAGGTGGCCATTCGGCTCATCGAATCTGCACCAACCTCTCATCCTATCCTCGTAACCCAGCGAATTGATCATGGCAAATCTATCTAAGCTGCACTTCTTGGACATGAATTAAGTCAATTGGGATTTGATTAGAAGAATCTATTTCAGCCACTGACCAAATGGAAATTTTTGAAGATGAAAAGCATCTCGAGTCTTTGGCTCACTTTGAAGCTTTATAGAACTATTCTTAAAGACATAACCAGGTGTCAAGAACTGGAATACAAACTAACCATTTGAATTGCTGCTATCCCAGAGAACAATATTACCATCGAACTCGCTATTCGAATTAAGATCTCCTGTGATATCCTAGAGGACAATATTGCCATTGAAGATTCTTGGAAAAAGTTAAAGGATGTTACTTACAGCACTGCAGCTAAGATCCTAGCATTCATTAAAATGCAAGTACCAAGATTGGGTCGGCAAGACATGGGCAAGTTTCAGGGCAAAGTGAACAACATTCACTGTCTTGCACATCTGACAAGAAATCACCAGCAAGGAACACCAGATAGCAGCACACCAAACACATGCTGCAGACCAAGCTAAGCTTCTTCTCGATCCTTTGCAAGAAGAAGTCACAAAGACCAGGAGCTGATGGCATCCTACTGAAGTATTCAAATATGGAGGGACTCACAGGGTTAGGAAACTCGCTAGTCTCTTCTGCCTAATCTAGAACCAGACACAGTGCATCAAGACTACAAAGATACCTCCATCTTTAAAAACAAAAAAAGAGCAAGTCCATCTGTGGCAATCATCATAGAGTCACTTCATTCAACACAGGAAAAATTCTTACAAGGGTTATTCGTAATAGGATTATCATTGACCTCATTGCTTTTGTTCACCTAGAATCTCGGTGTGGCTTCCATGTAGAGTGGGGAGCAGTGGACATGATCTTTCATAGAATCCCGGCAGTGCAGAAGGAGGCCATTTGGCCCATCGAGTCTGCATCGGCTCTCCGAAAGAGCACTGTACTCGGGTCTACTCCCCCATCCACACGCCCTATACCCATAACCTAGCCTCCACATCCCTGGACACGAAGGGGCAAATTAGCATGGCCAATCCACCTAACCCGCATATCGTCTAATAATAATATTCTTTGTTAGTGTCACAAGTACGCTTACATTAACACTGCAATGAAGTTACTGTGAAAATCCCATAGTTGTAACATCTCAAAGTTTGCAGATGATACCAAATTGTGACGAGGATGCAGGGATCCTACAGCAAGATCTGGACAAGTTGGGCGAGTGGGCAAACAAATGGCAGATACAGTATAATTTGGATAAGTGTGAGGTTATTCATTTTGGAAGCAAAAACAGGAAGGCAGATTACTACCTGAATGGTTGTAAATTGGGAGAGGGGTGTGCAGTGGGATCTGGGTGTCCTTGTGCACCATTCACTGAAGGTAAGCATGCATGTGCAGCAGGCAGTAAAGAAGGCTAATGGTATGTTGGCATTCATTGCAACAGGTTTCGAGTATAGAAGCAGGGATGTGTTGCTGCAATTGTACAGGGCCTTGGTGAGGCCACACTGAGTATTGTGTGAAGTTTTGGTCTCCTCTGAGGAAGGATGTTCTTGCTCTCGCGGGAGTGAAGCGAAAGTTTACCAGACTGATTCCAGAAATGGCGGGGCTGTCATATGAGGAGAGATTGACTAGGTTGGGATTGTTCTCGCTGGAGTTCAGAAGAATGAGGGGGGATCTCATAGAGACTTATAAAATTCTAACAAGACTAGACAGGGTAGATGCAGGGAAGATGTTACCAATGATGGGTGTGTCCAGAACCAGGGGTCACAGCCTGAGGATTCAGGATACACCATTTCGGACAGAGATAAGGAGACATTTCTTCACTCAAAGAGTGGTGAGCCTGTGGAATTAATTGCCACCGGAAGTAGTTGATGCTAAAACTTCGAATATATTCAAGAGGCGGCAGGAAGTAGTTGATGCTAAAACTTTGAATATATTCAAGAGGCGGCTGGATATAGCACTTGGGGAGAATGGGATCAGAGGCTATGGGGAGAAAGCAGGATTAGGCTATTGAGTTGGATGATCAGCCATGATCGTGATGAATGGAGGAGCAGGCTCGAAGGGCCAAAACGCCTCCTCCTGCTCCTATCTTCTATGTATCGATGTCACACTACGACACCTTTTCAGGTGTCACTGAGGGAGAATTCACAATGTCCAATTCACCTAAAGACAGCACGTCTTTCTGGACTTGTGGGAGGAAACCGGAGCACCCGGAGAAAACCCACACAGACAAGGGGAGAATGTTCAGACTCCACACAGACAGTGACCCAAGCAGTGAATTGAACACTGGTCCCTGGCACTGTGAAGCAACAGTGCTAACCATTGTGCTCGTTGGACTATGGGAGAAACTGGAGCATCCAGAGGAAACCCATGCAGACACCGAGAGAATGCACAAATTCCACACAGACAGTCACCCAAGGTTGGAATTGAACCGGGTTCGGGCAGCAGTGCTAACCACTGTGCCTCCTTTGCTGAATGTCAAATTTGCGAAAAGTCCTGTGTGGCTAATAAGGACCACTATTTGGTGTTCGTTGATCTGACCAAGGCTTTTGACACAGTAAACTGAGAGGAATGATGGGAAGTTGTGTGGTTTAGCTCACCAGGCTAAATCGCTGGCGTTTAAAGCAGACCAAGCAGGCCAGCAGCACGGTTCGATTCCCGTACCAGCCTCCCCGTACAGGCGCCGGAATGTGGCGACTAGGGGCTTGTCACAGTAACTTCATTGAAGCCTACTCGTGACGATAAGCGATTTTCATTTTCAGTATGGCTGCCCTGAAAAGTTGATCACGGTCATTCACTCGCTTCACAACGGCATGATGCAAAGAAGTACATCACTGGATGCGTTTCTTGTTATTAATGGCATCAAACAAGTCCATGTATAGGCTCCAGCTCTGTTGCCATATACCTCTTGACTATACTCCAGTACACGCTCAAAACACTTAGAATCATGGAACCCCTACAGTGCAGAAGGCAGTCATTCGGCCCATTGTGTCGGCACCAACCCTCTGAAAGAGCATCCAAGCCCACTCCCCCACCCTACCCCAATAACCCCCTAACATAACCTATTCTAAGGGGCAATTTAGCAAGGTCAAATCACCCAACCTGTATATATTTGGAGTGTGGGAGGAAACTGGAAACCCACGCAGACACGGGTGAAAGTGCAAACTCCACACAGACAGCCACTCAAGGCCGGAATTGAACCCGGGTCCCTGGTGCTGTGAGGCACGAGTGCTAACTGACACAGGGGTACACATTCATTTCTGGACAGATGGCAACCTCAACTTGAGGTTGCACAACTGTTCCTAAATAGTGACTGAGTGACTCTTGTTTGCACTCTCGTAACATATACTGTGGAGGACATCCAACTGCGTGTTGATCACTTTTCCCTTGCCTCAGAGCACTTTGGCCTAACAAGAAGTCTGAAGAAGACAGAGATCTTGTATCAATCCCTTGCTATGTACTACCAAAACTGCACAGTCATTACCAACAATACACCCTTCTATTCAGTACAGACATTTTTCTATTTTGGGAATATCCTCTCCATTAACATTTTCCTATATGATGAAATCAACCACCTGACAAAAGCAAGCACATCATTTGCCAGGCTCACTGATAGTCTTTGGAAAGAACAAAGATCAAACTCTACCAGGGAGAGATTCTTAAATCGCTTCTTTATCGGTATGCGTTGGTATGAGACTTGGACAACCTATCAACGTCACATAAAGCAACTAGAAGCATTCCATTATTGCTGTCTGAGCTTTGTTTGCAAAATCATGAGGCAGGACAAAATCCCCAACGTTGAGATTTTCACAGTGTTCGATATAGCTGGCACCAATAGCATGCACATCGGAGCTTAGCTTCACTGGAACAGTCATGTGGTGCACATGGAGGATTCCTGCATACCACAGGCAAATACTCCACAGCCAACTAAGCATGGGAACTGACATCACAGGATATCTCTGTAATAACCAGGAGACACTAAGAAGAATGCTAAACAGGTTTATTTTAACTCGAAAGCTGAAGTAGTTTCTGTGCCGCACAACACAAATGTCCCAGCCTGGACTATCGGAGCTCCCAGTCCGGGTCTGGGAGCACATTTAAAGGGCTCGCTAACAAGTCCCAGCTGGGTGGGCCTCCGTCCGCTACCATGGAAACTCGTACTCTGAGGCCCATGGGGTGGTGATTGGTGATCTCCTCCTTCATGGTCCTCATGAGTGTTATCACATCTCTTCTCTCTCTCCCACTGCCCACCCCCCTCCCTCCACAACCGCTGAGCCCTCTGGTAAACTGCCGGTGGAGCCGGATTGGAGGGGGTCGATACGGGATCGTCGCTTCCTAGAAGAGCGTCAGAGGACCACTGAGAGTGCTCCTCTTTGACACTGATGTCAGCTGAGGGTCGGACGTCTCCGTCTCCATTCCTGATCCTAAGTCACTGTCCTCGGGTTCGAGAGGAATGACTCTCGGGTTTCCCATGGACTGAGTCCCCTGGCCAGAGGTGGGCGAAAAGGGTGTTGAGGGCGTTGTCCCATCTGAAGTTATTTCAACAGGGAATGGTTCCTTGCTCCTAAGGTGGTCCACGTGTTTCCTTACCATCTTCTCTTTAGTCTTGACCTTGTAGCAAACACGGGGGCGTGCCTCACAGATCCAGGGGCCCGCGTTCAATTCCAGCCTCAGGTGACTGTGTGGAATTTGCATGTTCTCCCTGTGTCTGCGTGGGTTTTCTCCCACATTCCAAAGATGTGCAGGTTAGGTGGATTGGCTACGCTATATTGTCCCTTAGTGTCCAACGGTTAGCTGGGGTACTGATTTGCAGGGATAGGGTGGAGACATGGGCTAAAGTGGGATGCTCTTTCAAGGGCTGGCATAGACTTGATGGGTTGAATGGCCCCCTTCTGCACTGTAAATTCTATGAAACTGGGCTAGTCTTTTCCACTACGACTTCTGGGATCAAAGGAGCAACGTCTCCAAAGTTACGTACATAGACTGTGTCTCCTATCCCCACCTCCTGTGGCCTTCAGTATCAATTTATTTTCTGAGCTTCTTGCCTTGGCTCCACCCTTCCCCCTAGATTGGGAAACAATAGGCTAAGTCTGATCTAGAGTTCATGACCAGCTTCTCTGGTGCAACTGCTATTATAGTGTGTGGCGTGGTCCTGTAATCGAAGATGAACAGGGCCAATTTGGTGTCTAGGGAACCAACATTTTAAAATGTTTGGGTCCCCGTTGGAGGATGATGGTAAGGTGCCGTTCGGATATGTTTAATCCCGATAGACTTCACAAATGCCTCGAATTCCCCCTACACAGGATCCCGCTGTCTGTCATGAGGGCCACTGGTATCGCATGAACACATAATGATTGCGGGAGTTTCTCTATGGTCATATTGGAAGTTGTGTATGTCCATCCATTAAGAATGGGCATCGTCCAAGATTAAGAACATTGATCCCATGAACTGCCCAGCGAATTCCCATACCCAAGATCTCCCTGGCCATTCCCACAGGATCAGCGAGGCCAAAGGTGGGAGCTTCTGGTTCTCCTGACACAAAGGGCACCATTTCACCAAGTTCCCAATCTCATTGTTAATCCCATTGTTAATTGTGCCACCAGAGGTAGTTCCTTGCGAGCATCTGTAACTTGGAAACTCCTGGGTCACCATTGTGTAGCTCCATCAAGATTGGGCGCTGACCTGGGAGGGGTTGACCACTCGGTTTCCCCAAGCATGACGCCATCTTCCACACTTAATTCTTGGTGTTTAGATAGGAAGGGCTTCACATCCTTTGTGGGGTGTCTCTAAATTCCACCACTTAGGATCATGTGATGCCATTTTGCCAGCCTGGGGTCCTTCTGGGTCCACGGCGGGACTTGATTCACAGATACAGGCAGGGTATCCAGGAAATTTAGTGTCGCTCTGACTTCTTCCACTATTGGAGATGGGGCCAAGCTTGTAGACAATGGCAGGTGACTCAGGGTATCAGTGTGTACCAGGGCAGTACTTGAAGGAGAATTCATAGACCGCTAATAATAGTGCCCAAATTGGATCTGAGCTGAGGAGATGGGAGGAATCACTTTGTCCTCCTTAAAAAGGCCCAACAGGTGCTTATGGTCCATTATTATCTTAAAGTGCAGGTGAACTTGACCTCAAGATACAGCAACTTCATCAGGTCCCCAGCCACACTTGAGGCACAGGATGGAGAAGCTGACCTCCACGACTACAGGATCCACCTGTGAACAATCAGCGAGACAAAGGCTAAAACTAGCTACCCCCACCCTGGCATGGCGAGGGGGATCTGCTGGAATTCTTGCCACTTGAAAAGGTCAAATTTGAACTGAGGGGAAAGATGGAGAGTTTCTACAATTCATGTGCGTTATTCATTATGCACTTTCGAGAATTGGATCACATCGAACATTAGCGGAGGGGCGGGTGAGGGGAGTGTCATTTGTTTATGTTAACATGTGGGCTAATGTCTTGGGTTGGGTGGGAGGATGGGATTGTTGTTATTGATATGGGGATTAACATTACATTCGTTACTGATTATTGTTTATTGTTGGGTGTAAATTTGGGAGAAAATGTGAAAAAGGAGGAGAATAAAAAATATTTTTTTTTTTTTAAAAGCTAGCTACCCCTTCCCTTGTCTGCAGCTCCGGCAGGTCCGACACCCCAAAACTGGGCCCCAAGTCCAGTGTAAGATCGGCGACATGGTGCTGAAAAAAGACCTCCAAAACCTCTCCCAACTTCGGGCAGGACCAGAACATTTGTACATGATTCACCGGACCTGTCCCACATCGCTCGCAAGTATCCTCCACCCCCTCAAACAACCGGCCCATCTTTGACCTCGTCAGTACACCCTGCGCACCACCTTTAACTGTATTAACCCCACACAAAGTCGAGGCATTCACCCTCCGCAACACCTCGCACCACAACCCCTCCTCTCGCCTCCAACTCCTCCCCTCACTTGGTCTTGACCCCCTTCAATGATGTCGTATTCTCCTCCAGAAATCTTCCCATAAATCGCTGAGATCACTCCAACCCCTTCACTGACCGCAACCCCCCCCCCCCCCCAACAACGAGCCTGCCTGAATCCTCACCCACATAGCCTCTTGCTCCTACCCCAGCCGCACACCTTCTCAGCATTCGCCACCCAACAATAATATAGCAGATTTTGTAGAGCCAAACCTTTTGATCGTTGCTCTCTCTGAAGAACCGTCTTCCGAACCCTTGCTACTTTACCTGCTCAGACAAATGACAAAATTCCACCCCCATAAAAAAATGCTTTCGGCAAGAAGACCAGTAAACACTGGAATAAAAACAAAAGCTGTGGCAACACATACTGCTTGGACCCAAGCTGCCAGTGATAGGGGGAGGCTATTCCTTCTCAAATCAGCCTTGACCCTGCCCACCAGGCTTGTAAAATTCAGTTTGCGGAGCCGGGCCCAATCGTAAGCCACCTGCACCCCAGGTACCTGAAGTGAGCTGGCAACACATGAAACAGTAATACCCCCAAGCCAGCTCCCGTCCCCGGCAGGAAAACCAAAAAGCACTCACTTCTCCAAATTCAATTTATACCCCGAAGAAGCTCCAAATCGCTTAAGCTGCCCCATTATATCCCCCACTGTGGGAACCGGGTTAGAAATATACAACAAACGGTCATCAGCATACAGGGACACCCTATGCTCCAGCTCCCATTCACTATTGCCCCCTAATTAGCTGAAATCCTCAATGAAATGGTCAAGGGCTCTATTAGCAACGCAAGAAAAAGGAGGGACATGGGACACCCTGATCATTCCCCTATGCAGATAAAAAATATCCTCAGTTCACTTTTTTTGTACATACACCCGCCTTCAGTTCTAATATAATAATTTGACCCATGCCACAAACTTAGGCCGACCATTCCTACACTGCAAACAAATAAATCCACTTCACTTGATCGAATGCCTTTTCCGCATCCGGTACCACCCTGCAGCTGATGGGGAGCCACCATGGATCCACACTCTTTCTTTCCCCCCCCCCATCACCTTCATAAATGCTGGCAACACATACCCCCCTCCCCCTCCTCTCGGCGAAGGGGTCAATGAGCGTGGATTAGCAACACTGTGTTTAAATCTCCACCCCCCACCCCAACGAAAATTTACTGATGCGTGTATAGATACCCACCAGCATCACTAGTCCCCAGACCCTGCTATCAAAGCTCGAATGAAACGCCTGACTCACCCAACCGCTTCCGAAGCCTAACTTGGTCCTTCACCCTCAGATGGGTCTCCTGCAGCAGCACCACATCGGCTCTCAAATTCTTTAAGTATGAAAAGACTCTTGCCCTCTTCACCTGTCCACCCAACCCCAGCATGTTCCACAGTACCATTTGGACTGGGGGGGTCTCTCACCCCCACCCCCTCCTCCTCCTATCAGTCGTGACCATCACACGGGGCATATCTGGCCCCCTGCCAACTTTGAGGGCCCACCATCCTCCCAAAATGGCCCCGGCCCCTCCCCACAGATGAGACCAAGCTCTGCCCCTAGTCACCGTCAGGAAATGGCTGCAACTCCCACCCCCCATCGCAGAAATTCCCCAACCACTTCCTCCTGAAACTGCTGCTCATTTCCCCACCATTCATACTTCTTAGGACCGCCGAAACCTGTCCACACAGGCTCGGCCGACCTTATCTCCTCCAACACTTCGCTCTTGTTCACTAGCCAACCTAACACAAAGACCAACAAAGAAATCTCCCGCCCCCCCACCCAGCCCTCTAAGCAATCAAATATGCTAAACCCCAAACCAAGGGGAAGAAACCCCGACCCATTGTCCCATCATCCCCAAACCATTCGCTCCAATCACAACATAAAGTCCAAACGCAATTCAGTTCCAGTCCTTCAGCCCTCACGAATGCCTCTTCTGCCCCCTCCGCCATCTCTAAGAAATGGTCATTGGAGTTGTACGTAATTCTCAGCTTTGCTGGGTAGACCACCCTGAACCATTATTCTTGTATAGCGCTGCCTTTGACCTGTTAAAGGACAGCTCCACCATGACGAGTGCAAAATTAAGTGATCATTGAAATTAATGTCTCAGCTTCTGAAAGAACACAATGCACTTGAAAAGCACATATACAATGCTTGATCTTCAACAAAATTCTGGAACTCTACCTAACGACACTAGTACCGTTCAATATGGACTGTTGCAGCCATTTCCTCAAGGGCAATTGGAGATAATTGCTGACCTAAACTCTATAAATGAATTAAAGAGCTTAGCCGTGTGGATGATATGAATAGCCTGCTACAACTTGCAGCCTGACTTGCTTATGAAATAGGGACTTTAAGGAGGCAGTAGAGTTGTGATCACCAGATTTGGTGCCTTCAGGGAAAATTAGTGGGGAGAATAGGTCGGAGATTTTAAAATGCAAAAGAAACAGATGAAATTGTTCAGAGGTTCCTGAATGAAACATGAGTATTGCTAATTAATCTTTTGTTCCTATATTGTTTATAACACTGACATTTCTCCTGCCCCATTTCATTGATGGATAAGTGTGAAGAAGCATAGATTCTTTTTTAGTGACTAGCTGTTTTGTAGATGTCAAAGAAATGTAAGAAATGCCAACATTTTGCATGGTAGTTAAGCATGTGCCTAACAATCTGCATAATTTATTTGGCAACCCAGTGCCCATCAGACTTTGCTGCTGACTGCATTGTGAAACTAGTCTGCAGGAGTAGATGGATGAGATCAAACCTGGAGTTGATTGAATGTTAATAGATGAGATGGGATTATTGGAAACTAGTAATATTCATTAACAAATGATTAATAGTTCAAACACTGTAAAAGGAAGCAGAAGATTATGACCTTCTGATCAATTTGTTAAAGGAAGTGATAATCTTAGACTGATCTTCAAATGGATAAGAATGAGTTTTAGTATTTGTTTTATGGTTTAGTTTGTTATTGTGATGTAAATCCCAAGAAGATAAAGAAGAAAATAGCAACACCAAGCACCAGGTTGATCTTGGAAACGCTAGGAGTCATTTTCAGAAACAAATCCAATAATAACATTGAGAATAGGTAATGTGTTACAGATCACTTGGGGAGTCCGAGTTGCTGTGGCAACATGCACCTTAACATAGTTTTGTCGAGAACTATGGACAATGATGGTAGAGGCTCCAACTTTCTTCCATCATTTGGCTGACCAGGAATCTCTCCCGCTGTTACTGTCCGTAGTGCGATAATTTGCAGGTTGACAATAACCTGTAGGATGCTTCGGAACGTACATTCCTTGGCAATCAGGTCCTGGGGTGGAACTTGAACCCGGAACTTCTGGCTCAGAGGCAGGGATGCTACCCACTGGGCCACAAGACCTCCATAAAAGAGGTAGAAGATTTAAAAAGTAGATTGTATATAACAGTAAGACTATTTACAGAAAAGTTTAGCCAAATATATAAAGATGGAGTTTGAAAGTCAAAATACACCTTGGAAGGGGTTAATTGCCCAGAAAAATGGGAATCAAGATGCGACAGATTGTAATAAATTATGTTGAGACCAATAGGTAATTTCTAAATCTAGTTAAATCTGATTTGGAATTGATATACTTTGGAAGCCAGTGTTGAAAAAATATTTGCTGGTTACTTAGTGTGGAAATATGCCACTTGTTACAAATCGAGGCCTCAAATGTATATCCATACCATGTCAGTTATTTGTATTTTTTTCTATCTGCTTTCATATAATATCAAACTGTACTTGCTGTATTTTGAATTTGTGTTTACAAATCTAATGTGCATCTCTTTAAACACATACAGTGTGGCTGTCTCCAGGTCTAAAGATGTGCCACCATTTGGCCCACCTATTCCCAAAGGAGTCACGTTTCCCAAATCAGCAGTATTCAGGGACTTTCTTCTTGCCAAAGTTATTAATGCAGAAAATGCAGCGCACAAATCTGAGAAGTTTCGGGCAATGGCCACCAGGACAAGACAGGAGTACTTGAAAGATTTGGCAGAAAACTTTGTAACCACAGCTACAGTTGACGCATCAGTGAAATTCAGCTTCATCACCCTTGGAGCAAAGAAGAAGGAGAAATCAAAACCCCGGAAGGATGCTCAGCTGTACAGTTTTGGAGCTATTGTGTGGAATGTTATTACTCGGGACTTTGGCCAATCTAATGATATTGAATGTCTTCTCGGAATCTCCAATGAATTCATTGTGCTTGTAGAGCAAGACTCCAAAAATGTAGTGTTTAATTGCTCATGCAGGGATGTCATTGGCTGGACCTCTGGATTAATGACCATAAAGATATTTTATGAAAGAGGAGAATGCATCCTGCTATCTGCTATGGAAAGCTGTGCAGATGATATCAGGGAAATAGTACAGAGGCTTGAGGTAAGACAAAATATTTTCATTGCTATTGATTTTAGTATGATTAACTCTTGTGTGATAAGTTTGGATCCCAACTTTGTGACCGCCTTGGTGCCCTTTCCGTTTGTAACCCTCTGAGTGCTCCTCGGTGTAAATATAAAACAGAGCTAGTGTGCAATAACTTAACTAATTTTGGGAATTTTATTCATCTAGAAATATTCCTTGGCTTAGGTTATTATTTTGCTTCTAGCTTAAAATTTTCTCCACAAATACTATGATAGAAAATGCATGCCAGAGAAAGCTCATGTTATACTCAATGTATTAAATATTTTTTAACTTTGGTGGCATTTACTCAACAAATACATATTAATTACAAATAGTCAATGATTGTAGATGCTGATTACAATCACTGCATAGCCTATACCCTCACCCCTCACCCCTTGTTCTTTGTGGCCATAACCGCTGTTAGAATGTACTCTCTGGGTTACCTCTTGCAACTATTACTTTCAGTAATTTAGAGATAGAGCAACAACCATCAATTCAACAGCCTGTCAAAGGGTTGGATAAATGTTTTTCCCAATCCTTTCAGCTTTAAGGAGAGTATGGAACTGGGAAGGCAACTTTAAATCTTCTTTTCTTCCTTAATCCTAACCCTTTTTGTAATATCTTTGTATCTTATCTTGTTCAGTATCTTATCCTCTTCTTCTTTGTTTCACTCCCTTCTTCTCCCCTCACACAATTTTGGAAAAAACAATTGAACAAATAAATGTTAATGAAAACTGTTAGCTGCCTGATGCTGAGGGAGCCTAGGAAATTTGGTATATTCCACATGCTCAGCCGGCATAATCTACCAGTCAGAGCTCTGGTCAAACCTTCACATTTGCGAGGCTAAATACTTGATGTAAAAGCTTTACTGAAGATGATAAAGGACTTGAAAAAATTCAAATATATATGTTAAATCATGTTGTGCAGAGAAAATATCCTTAGATTTTGGTAAAAAAAACTTATTTTGGACATTAAATATTTCAGCCGTAGGGGGAAAATAGCAGAAGTAGTAGTTTTCAGAAGGAACTTGTAATATACAGGAAAATGTTTATACAGCAGAATGTGGTGGTGACAGAGAGAGCCGCATGCGGTAGGTCAGTGATCAAAGTAAAACAGCAGGGTAGTAATTAATGGAAGCAGTTATGCATGGGCACCAGTTCCATTATAGATTATTTGAGCTGAATAGGGTTGGGAGAGTGAGGGGAAGTCAGTTTGGATGACAATAAGTATTTATTTTCACAGTGAATGGCATCGAGATACATTACCAAAATATGCAACAAATATTAATTCTCTAAGGGGTGCTTGGATGTGTTTCTGAGAATGAAGTTACAAAAAGTCGATGAGGGTTAGTCAGAATCATTAATGAGTTTGATTGGCCTGCAGCAATCAGGGGGAAATTTCCCCAAGTGTTTTCTAAATTAGGACGGTTTTTCACTGCAGAGAGATGGGAGGGCATGAGGTACTCCGGGGGGGGGGGGGGGGGGGGGGGGGGGGTGTAGGCCCTTGCCACATGTGTAACATCAAATCTTGTACCATTATTTCCTGTCTGTGAAGTAAGCCGTCTTAATAATATACACAATAGCCAGCTCCGATCAAAAGGATTTTATTAATATTACACTTCCCACCAACATTATCTTTTGGTTTCATCATGGTGGACCCCTTCCCCGACGACAGGACGGGCGAGCCATGCAAAATACCGTAGACTTTAACAAGACCGGAAAATCCCACTGGTGGCCAATGATGAGCCACCTCTGAATCATAGAATCCTTCCAGTGCAGAAGAGGGCCATTCGGCCCATCGAGTCTGCACTAATCCTTGGAAAGATTACCATACATAGGCCCACACCTCTACCCTATCCCCGTAACCCAGTAACCCCACATAGCCTTTTAGACACTAAGGGACAATTTAGCATGACAAATCCACCTAACCTGCGCATCTTTGGACTGTGGGAGGAAACCCATGCAGACACGGAGAGAAAGTGCAAACTCCACACAGTCAAATGTAGCTGGAATTGAACTCGTGTCCCTGGCACTGTGAGGCAGCAGTGCTAACCACTGTGCTGCCCACTCTGCCAATGGAAAATATGCTGGGCTGGAAAATTCCAGCTGGGTTACACCAATGTATTTTACTAATTATGCGGTAGTACGGGCACACATGTGAAATTGGGCCACTTGGACGACTTCAGGCCTAAGGTTTGTAAACTTTGCCTTTTTTCAAATTCTATTTTCATTATTTGAATGCCGCTCCTTCCTAAATAATATGTTGTCTTCCAACTTTTGACTTTTTAATTTTAAAATGTAGAGAAATTTCTATCACACCCTCAACCTTAAGATTTGTAACTGTCCGTTCTGGAAATGGAATCCAGATTTATAGAAATTATGCCATTGTGGTTCATATGCGTGATTCTGGAGGCAATTTTGATCCACGGTCGCTGGCAGAGGGAACAGCAATGCAGTAGAGATTCCGGAGAATCAGGAAACGCGATTCTCTCCAGAGACAGCA
This sequence comes from Scyliorhinus canicula, assembly GCF_902713615.1. Taxonomy (NCBI): domain Eukaryota; kingdom Metazoa; phylum Chordata; class Chondrichthyes; order Carcharhiniformes; family Scyliorhinidae; genus Scyliorhinus; species Scyliorhinus canicula. The sequence goes on from NC_052151.1 coordinate 178,633,665, forward strand.
CGTTTCCCATTTTTCCCCGTCTCTCGCGGTAATGTCACAAGGTTCACGGCCACAAAGGTTGGGAACCTTATTTAAATTGTTTTTTAGTAAATTTAAATATTATTAACCGGCCCCCCGTCACATTGATCCCCTCACTAAATATTCATTCACGTTAACAATATGTAGAGATTCTATCAACGACGTTCACAGCACGTTTGGTAAAATGAGAAACAGTTGAGGGGATCCCTTCGGAGTTGCCACTGTGCCAACCTGTGCCAGGGCAGGGAGGGGGAGAATTACATTCATGTGTGGTGGAGGAGGGGCAAAGCAGGCACAGGGGATGGGGGGAGGAGGAGAGAAATGCCAGTGATACTTCTGTTGGGGTGGAGGTTGCCAGCAATGATTATTGGGGAGGGGGGTGCTGAATCCTCTGTGGTGGGGAGTGGGAGTGGAGTTTATTTTTAGAACTGAATGGGGGGGCACTTTAAAGCTGGCACCGCGATCTCTGTGGAGCTGGTTGCCGGCTCTATCAGGCTCCATTAGACTGATGGTGTTGGCCACGACCACTTATTTTTCTCTCTTTGAAAAGGCTCAGGATCTGGAGAGAAAACTGGTCTGTGCAACTGGAGACTGAACCTGACACATTCCCAAATTCTGGCAAGATTCCACCCTCTGTGACTAATGGTGACTTGGTTCTGTAAAGATTGATTGGTGATGTAACGGGTCCTCTTATTGTCTGAGACAATAACTGGTGGCATGGTAGTACAGTGGTTAGCACTGTTGCCTCACAGCGCCAGATTCGATTTTGACCTGGGTGACTGTATGGAGTTTGCACTTTTTCCCCATGTCTGGGTGTGTTTCCTCCGGATGGCCACCCGGTACTCCCACATTCCAAAGATGTGCAGATTACGTGGATTGGCCAAGCTAAATTGTCCCTTAGTGGTAGGGTAGTCCCAATGGTTTGGTAGGGTTATGGGTGAGTGAGCCTAGGTAGGGTGCTCTTTCAGAGGGTCAATGCAGACCTGATGGGCCGAATGGCCTCCTGCACTGTAGGAATTCTATGATTCTATAAATATGCACTGCAAATAGATCCAGGGGAGTGTTTCCTATGTCTTTACTATTGGGAAAAACATTTTTTTTTTTTTAATTTAGCATACCCAATTCATTTTTTCCGATTAAAGGGCAATTTAGCGTGGCCAGTCCATCTATCCTGCACATCTTTGGGTTGTGGGGGTGAACCACACGTAGACACAGGGAGACTGTGCAAACTCCACACGGACAGTGACCCAGAGCCATGATCAAACCTGGGACCTCGGCGCCGTGAGGCGGCAGTGCTACTCACTGCGCCACTGTGCTGCCCCTGGAAAAACATTTATGTGACCATTTCTCATAGCTAATTAAACCATTCCTTACTGAGGGAAACGCCAAAATCTCCTCTTTCTGATTTGTTTTCTGATTCATTTCAATTGTGGACCATTTTCAAGACCGAGCTGTTTCCTGATGGGGTCTGACGATTAGACATGGTTGCATTTCAGTGTTTAGGAAGCCCTCCGAGTGCATTTGTGAGTTTCAAATATTTTATTTTTTTCTCCTAAATGTTCAAGTTCAATATTTGCAGTTCACACTTGTAATGTACCTTTACTCTGGAATTGTTTCAGCTCAATATTTGAGATGTCATACAACAGCAGCTTGCATTTATCTTGCACCGTCAATGCAAACAGCATCCTGTGGTACTTCACGGCTGGATATAAGCCATCATCTGAGTCAGAAAAGGAAAGATTAGAATCAGTGACCAAAAAATTGATCAGAGGCAGAAGGTTTAGAAAGGAAATTTTAGACGATGGGGCCCAGGTGGTTCAAGGAACGACCACTAAAAGTAGGAGGGAGGGTAGTTGGTTGCGAGGCTGAAGTCAGAGGCCTAAATTTTCAGTGGATATGAGAGCAGTTATAGGATTGGATTGGTAAGAATTGCAATATAGGATGGAGTACAGCCCTGGATGGATTTAAAATCAACAACAACAATTTTTAATTCCATGCGTTAGGAATGGGGAACCAACTTAGGGCAGAGAAAGTCACTGATTGATCAGCACACTTAATGAAAAATAGGATAGTGCAGCAGAGTTTTAAACAAGTTTAATTTGTGATGGTGGAGGAAGGATCGACATCAAGGACAGTGTTGGAGTAATTGATTCTTGAGAAAGTTCCAGTTATGGAGGTAAGTGGGCTCCGTTAGGGAAAGAAGCTGGTGTTGGAAACTGAGCTGAACAAAGCATCTATAATCTATTGATAATTCAATTTGCACTGTAAAAATATTTGAATTAATTAAATGGAATGAATAACAACATAAAGTGATTGAAAATCTAGTGATAATAATGAGTTATTCAATTATTTGAAGTAGGCAGTATTGAATTAAGAGTAACTAGCAGCTGACTAGGGATCTTCTTTTATTCATTGAACTCCCACAGAAAAATGTTCTGTTTAGAATCATGTTTTTTTACTCACATGCATAGTTTTCATTAACCCTATTGGTAGTGATCACACTGAAATGGACTGCAATTGGAATTTAGAAACTAACTTCAATTTCAAGATTCCTGACTTTATTTACTTTTTAAAAATCAAAATCTATGTTTTCACAAGAACTCTTTGATGGCCCGACCCTTTCCCACAAATTGCGGAGAGAAAAGGATCCCTTGTGTACTTGGTGGATGAAAATTCAATAGTCATATTCAAAGGGGAAGTTAATAAATACTTGAAGGAAAACATTTACAGTGCGATGGGAAAAGAGCAGGTGCTGAGGCAGGTAGAGGCATTATCGGCTGAATGACAGCTTTCTATCCTGTCTAATTACGATTTTTTTAGGATTTCAGATGTGGGTAAAAGGAAACTTGTTCAAAAGTATCGAGGCAGGAATGGAGTCACAGTGATAGTAACTCTGTGATACCGACTGTGGCAATGATGCACAAACAAAGGACCATCTGCTCTACTTTGCTGCCAATTTTTGTCTGAATCCTGTAATGCTGTTAATCTCGCCACGTACCATAAAGGTGCCAATACACGTGTAGCCTTATGGCTGGGATGAATGCGTAGTTATTTTTTTTTTTTTTAAATAATTTTTATTGAAAGAGTTTTTCCATACAAACATTTACCCCCACTAATTTTTAAATTATTTACAACACAATCCCTCTAGGCAAATGTCCCTCCCTCGCCCGCCCTCTCGCGCGCACCAGTCCTCCCCCCCCCCCCCCCCCCCAGGCAACCTTAACAAACAAGGCAGCCTACAGTTTCAGACATGAGCAGCGAGCAGACTTGCCCGCGTTACAGTCGTGCATGTCCCCCCCCGACCCTTGCTGCCCCCCCCCTCCCTCCCCCCCCCTCCCTCCCCCCCCCCTCCCTCCCTCCCCCCCCCCCCTCCCCCCCCCCCCCCCGGGTTGCTGCTGCCAAGACCCCGAACGTCTATCTCTGATCTAAAAAGTCAAGGAAAGGTTGCCACCGCCTGGAGAATCCCTGTACCGACCCTCTCAGGGCAAATTTGATCCTTTCTAGCTGAATATAGCTAGCCATATCGTTAATCCAAGTTTCAACGCTTGGAGGCCTCGCGTCCTTCCATTGAATTAATATCCTTCGTCGAGCCACTAGGGATGCAAAGGCCAGTATTCCGGCCTCCCTAGCCTCCTGTACCCCCGGTTCTACCCCGACCCCAAAGATCGCAAGCCCCCATCCTGGTTTGACCCTGGACCCCACCACCTTCGACACCGTCCTTGCCACCCCCTTCCAGAACCCTTCCAGCACCGGACATGCCCAGAACATATGCACATGGTTCGCTGGGCTTCCCAGACATCTGACACACCTGTCCTCACCCCCAAAGAACCGGCTCATCCTTGTCCCCGTCATGTGAGCTCTATGCAGCACCTTAAATTGAATGAGGCTCAGCCTCGCACACGAGGATGAAGAATTGACCTTCTCCAGTGCATCCGCCCACGTCCCGTCTTCTATCTGCTCTCCCAGCTCCCCTTCCCACTTGGCTTTCAGCTCCTCCCCTGATGCTTCTTCCGCCTCCTGCATTATCTTGTAGATGTCTGATATCTTCCCCCCTCCGACCCAGACCCCCGAGAGCACCCTATCACTCGCCCCCTTACTGGGGAGCAGGGGGAACCCCTCCACCTGCCGTCTAGCAAATGCCTTCACTTGTAAATATCTGAACATGTTTCCCGGGGGGAGCTCAAACTTCTCCTCCAGCCCTCCCAGGCTCGCAAACCTCCCCTCTATAAACAGGTCCTTCAGCTGCCGTATGCCCACCCTGTACCAGCTCTGAAATCCCCCGTCGATGTTCCCCGGGATGAATCTATGGTTCCCTCTTATTGGCGCCGCCAACAGACCTCCCATTTCCCCCCTATGTCGCCTCCACTGCCCCCATATCTTGAGGGTGGCCGCCACCACCGGGCTCGTGGTGTACCTCGTGGGGGGGAGCGGCCATGGTGCCGTTACTAGGGCCCCCAGGCTTGTGTTGCCACAGGACGCCCTCTCCATTCGTTTCCAAGCTGCCCCCTCCCCTTCCATCATCCACTTGCGCACCATTGACACATTTGCCGCCCAGTAGTACCCCGAAAGATTGGGTAGTGCCAGCCCTCCACTGTCCCTACTCCGCTCCAAAAAGACCCTCCTCACCCTTGGGGTGCCATGCGCCCACACGTAGCTCATGATGCTACTCGTCACCTTTTTGAAGAAGGCCCTAGGGAGGAAGATGGGCAAGCACTGAAATAAAAACAAGAACCTTGGGAGGACCGTCATTTTGATTGACTGCACCCTCCCCGCCAGCGACAACGGTACCATGTCCCACCTCTTAAATTCCTCCTCCATCTGTTCCACCAGCCTGGAAAAGTTCAACTTGTGGAGGGTCCCCCAGTTCCTTGCCACCTGCACCCCTAAGTACCTAAAGCTCTTTCCTGCTCGCTTGAAGGGGAGTCTCCCAATACCCTCTCCCTGGTCCCCCGGGTGTATCACAAAAACCTCGCTTTTGCCCAAATTTAGTTTGTACCCCGAAAAGTCCCCAAACTCTGCTAATAGTTCCATTATCTCCGGCATTCCCCCTTCTGGGTCTGCCACGTACAGCAGTAGATCATCCGCATACAGCGATACTCGATGTTCCTCCCCTCCCCTAGTCAGTCCTCTCCACCCCCCTGAACCCCTCAGTGCCATCGCCAACGGTTCAATCGCCAGTGCGAAAAGTAGGGGGGATAGGGGACATCCCTGCCTGGTCCCTCGGTGGAGCCCGAAATACTCCGACCTCCTCCCGTTTGTCACTACACTCGCCGTCGGGGCCGAGTAGAGCAGCTTCACCCACTTAATAAAGCCTTCCCCAAACCCAAACCGTTCCAACGTCTCCCACAGGTACTCCCACTCCACCCTATCGAATGCCTTCTCCGCGTCCAGCGCTACCACTATCTCAGCCTCCCCCTCCACTGCCGGCATCATAATTACATTCAGCAATCTCCGCACGTTCGTGTTGAGCTGCCGCCCCTTCACGAACCCCGTCTGGTCCTCATGGATTACCCCTGGCACACAATCCTCTATTCTAGCTGCCAGGATCTTTGCCAGCAACTTGGCATCCACGTTCAGAAGCGAGATAGGCCTGTAGGACCCGCACTGCACGGGGTCTTTATCCCGCTTCAATATCAGGGAGATCAGAGCCTGCGACATTGTCGGGGGCAGAACCCCCCCCTCTCGCGCCTCATTAAAGGCTCGTACCAGTACCGGTCCCACCAAGTCCACATTTTTCTTATAGAATTCCACCGGGAACCCATCGGGCCCCGGCGCCTTCCCCGCCTGCATCTGACCTATTCCCTTGACTAGCTCCTCTAGCCCTATTGGCGCCCCCAGCCCTTCTACCAGCCCCTCCTGGACCCTTGGGAACCTCAATTTGTTTAGGAAGTCCTCCATTCCCCCTCTCCTCGTCGGCGGCTCAGACCGATACAACTCCTTGTAAAAATCCCTGAAGACCCCGTTCACTTCTTGCCCCTTCTGCACTACCTTCCCGCCCCTCTCCTTCACTCCCCCAATCTCCCTAGCCGCATCTCGTTTGCGAAGCTGGTGTGCCAGCATCCTGCTCGCCTTTTCCCCATACTCATAAACCGCGCCCTGTGCCCTTCTCCACTGCGTCTCTGCCTTCCTGGTGGTCAGCAGGTCGAACTTGACCTGCAGGCTGCGCCGTTCTCCCAGCAGCCCCTCCTCTGGTGCCTCCGCATATCTCCTATCCACTTCCAATAGCTCCCCCACCAGCCTCTCCCTCTCCTGCCTCTCCTTTCTTTCTCTGTGCGCCCTTATGGAGATCAGCTCTCCCCTGATCACTGCCTTCAGGGCCTCCCAGACCATCCCCACCTGCACCTCACCCGTGTCATTCAAGTCCAGATAGCTCTCAATGCTCTTCCGGACCCTTTTACACACCTCGTCGTCCGCTAACAGCCCCACATCCAGCCGCCACAGCGGGCGCTGGTCCCGCGCCTCCCCCATTTCCACATCCACCCAATGTGGTGCATGATCAGAGATCGCAATGGCCGAGTACTCAGCTTCCCGTACCCTCGGGATCAGCCCCCTGCTCAACACGAAGAAATCGATTCTGGAGTACACTCTATGGACGTGGGAGAAAAAGGAATACTCCCTCGCCCTCGGCCTACCAAACCTCCATGGGTCTACTCCTCCCATCTGCTCCATGTACCCCCTCAGCACTTCTGCCGCTGCCGGCCTCCTATTGGTCCTTGAGCTCGATCTGTCTAGCCCGGGGTCCAGCACTGTGTTAAAGTCCCCCCCCATGATCAAGCCCCCTGCCTCCAGTCCCGGAATGAGGCCCAATAGGCGCCTCATAAAACCCGCGTCATCCCAGTTCGGGGCATATACGTTGACCATCACCACTTTCTCCCCCTGCAGCTTACCCTTCACCATCACATACCTACCCTCCTTATCCGCCACCACCTCCTCCGCCACGAACGACACCCTCTTTCCCACCAGAATCGCCACCCCCCGGTTCTTTGCGTCCAATCCAGAGTGGAACACCTGTCCCACCCACCCCCTTCTCAGGCGAACCTGGTCCACTACCTTCAAATGGGTCTCCTGTAACATTGCTACATCAGCCTTCAGTCCCTTCAGGTGTGAGAATACCCTTGATCTCTTGACCGGCCCATTCAACCCCCTCACGTTCCAAGTGATCAGCCGGGTCGCGGGACGACCCGCCCCCCTCCCCTGCCGATTAGCCATGTCCTGTTCCCTGCTCGCCCCGGGTCGACCCTCCCCTTCTGACCCGCTCCCCATGGCGATGTCCCCCTCCCCCCACCTCTCCAGTCCTCCACTTCTCGTTTCTGGTCTTTTCAGCAGCAACCCGGTGTCCCTCCCTAACCCCCCTCCCCCCCCAGGCTAGGACCCCTCCTAGCCGCGATGTACCCTCCATTGTACTCCCGTAAGTCAGCTGGTTCACGCTGACCCGGCTGCTCCTGCCACACTCCGACTCCCCCCGGCTCGGGGGGGGGGGCCTCCCCCCCCTTGCCACTCCTCCCTGGCCCCGCTCCAGCGCGGGAAAAGTCGCCATTGCTAGCCACGCCCCGCACTCCTCCCCTCCCCCCTCCTCTGCCCCGCGCGCGGGAAAACAGAGGAAAGCCCGCGCTTTCGCCCTGCCACACCCCACCCCGCCATCTTCAGTTCCACCCCCGTCCCCGTCCATGCCTGTAAAGAACCCCCCCTAGGAGCCCATATCCCCGATCTGCTCTCCCCCCCCGTCCCGCCTCCCCAACTTAACATTATAAATAACAGATAAATAACAAATAACAATGTACTTAACAGTCGCCCTCTACCAAACAGCATAAATAACCATAAATAACCATGAATAACCACAATAACAATAACTAAGGGAAGTTGGCAAAGGGGGAAAAAACATCAGAAGAAAAACCACAGCAAGAGTTCAAAATCCAAACAAAGAATTCAGCTGAAAGTACCCGAGCGGCCAAGGCCGCCAAGTATCCCCTGGGTCTAATTCGAGTCCAGTTTCTCTTCCTGTACAAAGGCCCACGCCTCCTCTGGGGACTCAAAATAGTGGTGTTGGTTCCTGTAGGTGACCCACAAGCGCGCTGGCTGCAGCATTCCGAACCTGATCCGTTTTTCATGTAGCACCGCCTTCGTCCGGTTGTACCGGGCCCGCCGCTTTGCCACCTCCGCACTCCAGTCCTGGTAGACCCTCACTGTCGAATTCTCCCACTTGCTGCTCCTTTCCCTCTTGGCCCACTCCAGCACTCTTTCACGGTCGCTGAGTCGCTGGAACCGCACCAGCACCGCCCTCGGGGGCTCATTTGCTCTTGGCCTCCTAGCCATGACCCTGTAGGCCTCTTCCAGCTCCAGGGGCGAAGGAACGGCCCCTGCCCCCATCAGGGAGCTCAGCATTTCTGCTACATATCCCGGGAGGTCTGACCCCTCCAGGCCTTCTGCCAGGCCCAAGATCCTCAGGTTCTTCCGCCTCATTCGGGTATCCAGCTCCTCAAAACGGCTCTGCCATTTCAGGTGGAGTGCCTCGTGCACCTCTACCTTTCCCACGAGGACCGTGGCCTCCTCCTCCCTCGCAGTCATCTCCTGTTGCAGCTCCCGAATCGACGCCTCTTGGGTCGCCTGGGCTCCCATCAGCCTGGTGGTCGTCGCATTCATTGACTCCAAGAGCTCCATTTTCAGCTCCGTAAAGAAGCGCAGGAGAGCGGCCTGCTGCTCCTCCGCCCATTTCCTCCATTCCTCGGGTGCACCACCGGCCGCCATTTTGGTCTTCTTCCCCCGCTTTTTTTTGGGAGCTGCTGTTGCTCTTTTTACCACCCCACTCCGGGTACCGACCATAAAGTTGGTCTGGTTCTCTTCAGGGAGCCTTCCCCCACCGGGATTTGTCCTTACAGCGCCGTTGGGGCCCTCCAATCGGCCCGAAAACACCTTTGTAGCAGGAGCAGCCAAACGTGCGACTTAGCTGGTCATAGCCGCAACCGGAAACCAATGCGTAGTTATAATACGGGTAACACAAGAGTTCCCAAATCTTTTGTTGTGGACATCTTGTCACAGAATCTGTGGGGCCAAATGAAAAGTTTACGCCCACGTCCCAAAAGCTTGCAGATGTGCCAAGCTGCTAACACCTAACAGACTGTTGTCAACTACAGGCACAGCACCAAAAACAGCCCTTTTTAAAACTCCAGGCCTACAAAATGTAAACGGACCAACCAGTGAAAAAAAATATATAAACCCAAGTATTATGGGGTTGCCCTGGCTTGAAAGCTGCAATTGTCTCAGTGTTGCAGTTTGAGAATCCCTTTCATAGTAGAATGCAGAATGGCTTGTGTTTTCTAAATGGAAGTTATGTTATTGGATGCAGTGAACTGGTATTAGGCCACCAAACCCAGAAGATTGAATTAACGACTTCCATAATCAGACAGTGAGGGTTCATTTTAATAATAATAAAAACAGAAAATGCTGGAAAACTCAGTCGGTCTGACAGCATTTGTCAATAGAGGAACAGAGTTAAAATTTTCAGTCCATGTGACTCTTCTTCAGAGCCCCAAATCAAGTGCCTGATTTGTATCTCACTTAGTTAGATATTTAGCGAAGTCTTGGTCGATGTTACAACATATGTCATCTATTTTTAGGAGGAGATAACAGTAATGTGCTTGGTAACATTCTGTTCGATGCACCAATACAATTCAGTGAATCAATCGGTGCAGTCTACTGTTGAGGTTAGAAGATACCATTTTGTATGTGAGAAAATGGAATTGCGCATTTTATGGCAGGAGAAATTTAACAGATAGTGGTATCAAAGATCCCAGAGCACTGTTTCGAAGACGTGCAAGGGAGTTATCCCCAACTTCCTGGCTAATATATATCCCTCAATCAGCTTAACAAAAAACAGATGATCTGGTCATTAGCACATTGCTAACCAAATTCACAGGAACTATTGACGGATTGCAGATGTTCGTTCATGATACAGACACAACCAAAACAGCCTCCTTCTGCGCTTCATTCTGTGGTTCTGTGGATACTTGGGAACTGGAAAAGCACCTTATAGCCAAAATTCACTTTTAGCATTTCTGTGATGGAAGGCTTTGCAGGAGAGGAGAATCAGGACTCAAATCCAAATGGTAACATGAACAAAAGTGGAAAACTACATGAACAGAATACCAGAAAGTGGGTTTGCTGGTGAATTTGCTCAGTCATTATTGGGCGTGCTGGTGGAGGCCAGGGTAGAGGAAAGGAAAGCTACATAAAGAAACTAGTGATGAATTCAAGCATATAGTATTCAAGCATATGTAATACATTTCACTCCTTAAAGTAGTTACAAGAGAGATGCATTATCTTGTAGGTAATGACTGCAGCCAAAGTAGATTATGGAATATGTTTAGAAATCCTCATTATAGTAGAATAATTCCCTGAATTCAGATATAGGGGTGGATACTCCATTGCCTGACACTGTAATTGGATTTCCCAATCAGGCCGAAAAACGGGATCGGCGCCTGAAGCCAAATCCATTCCAATATTCTGATCCCCTGCCGGCAGCAACAACGAGCTAATCCGTCTGATTAATGAGCTGGAAGACTGTGTCTCCAGACTGCACCCCCACCCCAAACCAGTTACGCATCTGGGAAATCCTCCAGGCGGGATTTGATACAAATTTTTCCCAAGCATAGCCCAGATATGGTGGATCCAGCAGTGGGGTAAGGGGGCAGTGCATAAGTAAGGTACCTAAGGTAGTTCATCGGAACACTCCCCCCCCCCCCCCTCCCCCCCCACACACAATGCAAATCCTTCCTCCCACCTGATCCCTCCCCACCCCCCCATCAGACCCTCCCATCATTTGATAAACACTCTTGCTATTAATAAAGTTCCTCATGACATCAAAAGCAGCCAAGTACTTCAACTTCCTCTTTTTCACAGTGCTGTGCGGCAGATTTAGCTGCTTTTGATGTGGTGAGGAACTATCAGTCCTATCAAGAGCATTTAGAAACATTGTGGTTACCATCAAAGCATTTTAGTGTGAAGGGAAATGTAGATTAATAATCTACCGAGTGCCAACTTCTAGAGTAATAAAATGGTCAATCACTGGCTAATACAATGAATTGCTGTGTGAAATTGAATGGTAGATTTGCATTTCAAAGGTTGTAAGAGAGTTGAAGTCCTTTGAAGTGTACTTGGCTTTCCTGGAAGCCTCTGACATCTAACTGCTACTGCTTTAAACATTTTTGTCTGAGGTAGGAGATGTCAGGGAAAGGTGAGAGAAAAGCAGTGATTTATCACTTTACTGCCTGGACTGCTCTTGTAAGAAGTCTTACAACACCAGGTTAAAGTCCAACATGTTTGTTTCAAACACTAGCTTTCGGAGCACTGCTTCTTCCTCAGGTGAGGAAGGTTTGAATGGCAAAAGGTTTCAATGAGAGGGCATTTTAAAAGTTGCAAAGTAAGACATCTTACTGTGCTCACCCCAGTCCAACACCGGCATCTCCACATCATGGCTTTAGTTTTCACGCAGGGGTCTGTGTTGGGGGAGGGTCTCTGTTGTCAGGATAGCTGTTGTGAGGGGTTCAGTGGAGCAGTTGGGTCACCCTCATGCGAACGTGCTGTGCAGGGGGTGACCCATTATTCCCATGGTGGTGGTGGGGGTGGGGGGGGGGGGTAATGCCCTTGCCTGTCAATGGGAGGCAGTGGGGGGGGGGGGCAGTATTTGCGTTGTGGGGGGAGGTGCTCCCGCTACCATACCTCGGTGCCGGGCCACCTGCTCAAAATGGTGGTCTAATACTGGAATTCGCCGAGCTCTCCATATGTATATTAGCATGGTAAAGGAAAGGGAATTGCAGCTGAGTGCCAGTGGAGCACTTTACTCCAGGTGGCTTATAATGAAATTAATGCTAAAAAGTGGTGTTTACTATATGTTGCATCACAGAATCCTATAAAGTCAGCAATTTAACTCCCAATGTGTAAAATATTTGTGTTAACCCAAAACGAATCTGATAAAAGTAAGACAGAAGATGAGGCCTGTGATTTAAAGTATGTCTCTTTGATCAGTGCCCGACTGCTTGGCGGAGATGCCAAGCCCAGCCTAGCCCAGGCATTTTGCCCAAGGAAAGTGAAAATCCATGTTGGAGCCAGCCTCAGTAGCACTTGTGATTTAGCAGGTGGCTCTAGCATAGGCTCTGGATCACAGCTCCCTGCCACAGCAGAGCTGTTAGGGAGAGACCTGGAGAAAGGATGAGCACAGAAAAAGGAATGTTTCGCAGGAAAGGTTTCAATGAGAGGGCATTTTAAAAGTTGCAAGGAACAGATTCATTACTTGGGTTTATTTTTGAATGGCAAAACGTTGAGTTCTGCTCCTCTTGTTTAAGCTCTGTCCTTCCTATCCAGAATTAAGTTCAGCCTTTGATAGACCCTGGCAGTTGTAGCCAGCCAGTATGAGTTACATCTGTATGGAGATTTGTGCCGAGTCAGCACCAATGCAGAGAAATGGAGTGTGTGCTCCCCTTTCTGTAACGGGAAAATTGCCCTTTGAGCTTTCTGGTTTGTGCTTTATTCTTTTGTTGGCTACACTCTGTCTCTGATTCCTCCCCTCCTTCCTCTCTTGCTGTTTCTCTTACTGCTGTACAATGCTTTCTCTGTTAGTCTTGGGTCCCTTGCCAACTATTTCCCATGTTTTCAATGGTCGGCAGCTGTGCAGTTTCCCTGAGATCAGAGCCATCGAATGAACCAGACAGGAGGGTGCAAAGGGCCAGATGGACAGAGGCAGAGTTGGCAGTGTGTATGCTTCATACTCGTTGATGTATGTATAGCATACATCATCTGCGATATCAAGAGACACTTGAGCTGTAAACTGGACTTAGTCAATTGTAAGTGGATACAGCCATGTCTGCTATGGGACAGGTTGTATCTGGGATCATCATTATGTGTGAGGTGAAGAATAGCCATTGGAGCTACTGGAATGTGGATGCAATGTTTGCAGATAACTCTGACTTTTTTCTTCTGTGAAGTGCTTCATGTTTTTTGTTTATGTTATTATATTTTTTGGGGTTTAATAAATTGAGCGAGGAAATGGAATATTTCTGCATTGTGATTGACCAGGAAATTTGGAGGGAATATGAGTGAGTGTCCACAGGTTTTGTGCATTATGGCTGGTGAACAGCAGAAGTAAGAAATAACTACTTAGGAGAAAACTAATTAGTTATTTCTTTCTTTTGCTATTCACCACTGGGAGAAAAATGAACTTATCCTATTGGTCTTTCAAAGAGCTGCATGGGCATGATGGGCTGCTTGGCCGCATCCTATGCTATATATTCTATGATGTCCAATTGTCTCTAAGGAGGACATGTGGCCTGTTCACAATATAATAAAAGGAAAGTACTGCAGATGCTGGAAATCTGAAATAAAACCTGAAAATGCTGGATAAACTCAGCAGATCTGGTACCATCTGTGGTGAGAGAAAGAGAGTTAACATTTTGAATCCATATAACTCTTCTTCAGAGCTGAAGAGGGGTAGAAATGTGATCAATTATATAGTTGGAGAGGGAGTGTGGAATAGAAGGATAGGAATAGGTGGGAGCCAAGGAGGGAGTGACATACATGCCATGCTCCCTAAACAAAGGGAGTATTAATGGTAGCACTAAGAACCAAAGACGGTGTTGATTGTGGCATAAAACTATGGTAGCAGAATGTGTCAATAGGAGAACAAAGGTCAGTGCTCAGTGAAAGTAAAACAGAACAAGTGACAGATGGTCCTGTGGGGGAGGGGGTGTTTGTGAGGGACAAACCATGTTCGCTACAATTACAGCATTCAAAATAGTAGAAATTTTATGTCCTGCTGTAATGCTGAGGAAATGATCACCTAGGCAAAATATTAGTCACATTTTGACTCAAATAATCATTCTTGAGTTACATTAGCTATGGTAATTTGTTCTGCTGTAGACAGGGTAACAAAAGATGTCAATCACAAAGCAACTACCTACATTACATCAACCACTACTAAAACTACTGGTTTGTTTTGTGGTTAATCAAATTCCTCAATTTTCTTTCCAGGTGCCGCTTGGTAGCATCCAACTTTAGCTGCTCCTCGCCTCTGTCTCCCACCACCAATCATACCTCCACTAGTCCTCCAAAATTAACCCCCCACTACATTCCCCAACTCGTCTTTCCCCACATCTGTGCACTCTAACCCATCTCTCTCCCTCCACACTCCCCAACTTAAAGCCACAACTGCTCAACCCCGTCCCCACTTGCTCATGACGTATCATCAAAAACGGTCCAAGGATGTGTTTAACAGAGTCTACTGGAAACCAAGGCATTCCAGGAACTTCCAAACATTTATAAACTATACACAACTATTTACAAAGATCGATAAGAACAAGACTGCCTCTAAAGGTATCTCTCCGATGATCTGGCATCTCCCTCATTCTGCTCATAAACTACTCATTGACTATTTACACATCATACCTCCCTGCTTCCCCTAGTCTGTCACCATCCCTAGTCATAGGGAAAGATGCTGTGATTTGACCAGCCGGACAGATCATGCTCTTGTTCTTGTGGAGGAGCCTATAAACCATCTATTAAGACGGCCAAGTTGTTTTCGAGGCCATACAGGTAACCAATCTATCCGGTTGAGGCCAAATGCTGGTGGATATCAGTGCAGATCTGTTTTTCTGGAGGGTACCATGGTCACTGTACACAAGATAGGAGTGTTGATAAACAGACTGACTTGGCTGGGCTGGTTCTTGTCTCAGAACTTAATAGGCTTCTCTGGTGAGTGTTAGTAGTTCTGTGCTTCGTGATAGCAGTTGTATGTCAGGGCCTTATGCCCTCTTTGTTTTGCACCTTTTCATTCTCTTCTCGCCCTGAGATGTGGTCAAAGGGTATATGGGAGACCTAGAAGCAGTGTGCATAATCTCAGTTCTGATGAAGCCAGACCGTTCTGCAATGACGTAGAGACCATTAACTCAGTAAAGCCAGGTTGACGTTATAATTTCTCATGTCATCCTTGGATTGAGCATTTGACAGTGCGGGTCCCTCTTTTGGATTCCTAATTGGCCAATGGGTAGATAAGTGAACTGGTAATGCAGACAAAGTCGTATCAGAACTTTGTGAAACATTCAAAACAGTTATTGGCGAACTTTGGGGCATTATCTGAAACAACCAAATCGGGGATGCCATGTATGGCAAAAAAATTGTTGAGCATGGTAATAACTGCTGACAAGTTGTGTCCATGTTGCCATTTGACATTGATTCGCCAAGAGTAGTAATCCATGAAAAGACAAAAGGTTCTATCCTGATGCACTGCGATGGTTAGGATGGGACTTGTCTATGGATGGCCCAAGTCAAACAATTGTAAATCATGTTTTCAGATGCTTGGCCACCAGACTGAACTGCAGGCCGTAACCTCACACTTGTTGATACCCCTGCGTCCCTGGTGTAACCGTTGGAGAATGTCTACCCTGAATACCCTGGAAATGACAATTTGGTCATTGTAAACTAATATGTCATTAATGAGACTAAAGTGATTACGCTGTTCAAAGTACTGTTTCAGAATACAATTGCTGGGAACATATGCAGGCTATCTAATGACACAGTACTCTGTCTCTCTTCACACTTAGCATCGGCTTTTTGGGCTGCTTTAATTCTATTTTCTGGATGGTCACTGGAGGGGAATTGGTAGACACTGAGACATAGGACTCCACATCCTCAGCAAAACATTCATTGTTCTGTGCAGGTCTTCCCATAGGTATGCAGGACAAAGCTTCAGCTGTGGTTTTGTGCTTATCCTGGACGTATTCTGAAATGGCTCCAAACCTCATGAGCCATAATTGAAACTTTTGAACATGGTATGACATCTTCACTGATTCTTTGGTGTTAAGCAGTGTGATTAATGGATTATGATTGGTCTGGATAGTGAATCTTGAGTCCCAGGACAAAATCCAAAAACTTTTGAAAGCCCATGTGACTGCCAGGGCCTCTTTCAATGTCGACATACTGCTGCTGTGTTTCTGTCAGTACCCTGGTGGCATAATATACCAACCTGCAAGAGGGTCACACTGTATTTGGAACAATGTGTCAACTGCAACTATGGTGTGCAGGTCTGCATTGTAATGGGCTAGTGTTTCTGTAGACATGAGGGTGTCCTTGACTGTGTCAGTTCATCCCAGCATAAGGCATGGATTTCTGCTTCAGCAGTTGTCCTGGAAATTCATTGATATGTGCAAGTTTGGGCTGGAACGTCCCCAGTAACTATGCCCATAAAATGTTGATGTTCTGGGATGGTAATTGGCAATGGGAAATTCTAGACGACTGTGGCTTTCTGAGGATTTGCTGCACCCTTGATTTGTGAACAATATGGCCTAAACAGTTCATAGTGGGCTTAGAGAACTCGCATTTCTAATTAAATGTAAGGCCCACGGCCTGTAAAGATTGTAACGCTGCTTACACCCTGGCATCATGCCCCAAAGTGGTGGATACATGAGTGAGAATATCGTTCATGTGGCAGGTAACTCTATCCATCGCTTCTAAAATGCCATTCATGGTATGTCCAATGAACACAGGTGCTGAGGCAATTCTGAATGGTAGGCGGTTAACGCAGTACCACCGAAGAGCGTGATAAAATGTTGTGAGCAATTCGGACTCCTTATCTAATGGGAGCTGCAGAACCCCCAATTGGCATCTCGTTTCATGGAAACAGC
Source organism: Scyliorhinus canicula (assembly GCF_902713615.1). Taxonomy (NCBI): domain Eukaryota; kingdom Metazoa; phylum Chordata; class Chondrichthyes; order Carcharhiniformes; family Scyliorhinidae; genus Scyliorhinus; species Scyliorhinus canicula. The sequence continues at coordinate 178,650,350 of NC_052151.1, forward strand.
TGCGTGTGAGTTTCACCAAGCTTTCGCTGCCATGGGGTGGACCCCTCATTTTACGGCCTCGTTCAAATGTATGACATCAACACAAATGTGAAGCGAGTCGTTAGGCTTTAGTACAGGTACCATACCTGAGCACCAGGAATTAGGTTGCTGCCATTATTCAGTGATCCAATTGTGGCACGATGAAATCCCCACAGACGCAAAGACTTTCCTGCCATACATGCAAAATGTCATGCCTGCCAGAGGCAGAACCATCTTAAAGCAGATGCCACGTCTAAAGTCTCCAAGACCAATCAGTTCAAGCAGTATTCCAGAAATAGAAAATACAGAGGAACACAAAGTGTCTTTTTTTGGGTGAAGTTGAAAATTCAGACCTTTTGACGACAGATATCATAATGAATGGCTACAAAAACAATTTTAAGTTTGACATGGGGCAGGAGTCTTCATTCATTCTGATATTGTACAGTGGCTATGACTCGGCGGCACGGTCCAGGGGCAATCCAGTCTAGGTGCAAGGGCAGAAGACTGCCACACTTCGACATAAGGGAAGAGAAATTACAGAAATTCTCTGTTATCCCAAATCAGAAGTGCTCATGACTGAGTTGGGCAATCTGCTCAGATTTGCAATTACAACCAGGAAAAACAGGATAAATTCAAGAAGGAATTTCTGAAATTATTTACAACCTGGGGAAGCACGGCTTACCACATTACCTTAAAGCCAAATACTAAGCCAGTGTGTTTATTTACTGCATCAGAAGTCCCCATCCTCTCTTAAAAACGTAGAGGCAAGAACTTGACTCCATGCTACACCAGAGGATGATATCATTCTGTGCCTGCTCTTTAGTGGGTGCACTGATACCATCTTTCTCACAAACTGGTTTTAGTCAGTTATCTGACTCCACATGATCACAATGGATGAAAACTCAGTTCTAATTCTGTAGCTTAGTCTGTCTTGCTAATTGAACTGCCTTGCATAATGTAAACTTTTCTCTGGACTGCAGAAAGTCATCAGCCTTCAAGGAAACGCACCACAAATGACTCAGGTGAGTTCCTCCTTTAGAGCCCCATGTTCGCATCTACGGATCGAATATCCTATATCCGTAAAACCGAAAACCAAACACATCCAAAGCCCACGTTTTTTTTTTAACCGCATCGATCTTTAGCGTGGGAAGCTTGTTTGTCTGCACTGTTTATCTTGCGATTTTTGTGGTGAACATGTCAAAAAGAAACTTATTACCGTGTACTTTGTATTTATCATTCAGTGATACTTTTTGAGCTCTTTTATTTATACTACAGCTCACACCTATTTGAGTCCCGTTGGATCTGTGGTAGTTGTACATTAATTATATGTGGATGATGGGCTTTACTGAAGATTCACCTGTGTCCCTAATAAACAAAGAATGAAAACTCTTTATTTTGTTAAGAATGTTAACAATGAAAAATATTCTTCTGAAAAGCAAAGTAAATCTTTTCATTTGAACATAAGAATGCTGAGGTCAGCAATTTCTTTCTCAACCAAACAAAAAACAGAACAGATTACATTAGATCATCAAAATGTGATCAATGTAGGGATTTCCGAGATTATATTGCGTATATTTGGTAAGGGTTAAAAGCCTGGGTTAGTGTGTGTGTATGGCTCCCGCAATAGTGGTTTTAACAAATCCTGGTTTTGCAAAATAGGCTTTTTGTGAGCAGGAGGTGCAATTAAGGTATCAAAAAAGCTTGGGTGATGGATTTCTTTTGGATTAAAAGGTTCCCTGGGGAGTAGATAGTTGGAGACATGGGCTGGGATTCTCCGGTCCCGCAACCAAGTTCTGATGCTGGCGTCAAAAGCGGCGCGAGTGACTCCGGCATCAAAGGGCCTCTAGGCCCAGGCATTCACCCCTTCCTAGGGGGCTAGTGACAGCGCCGGAGTGGTTTCTGCTACTCCAGCGCTCGAAAGCTGGTGCGCCATGGCAGGCGTGGGTCCGTGCATGCTGCCACGGTCGGCGCAGGTCCGCGCATGCATGTGGGTTGTCGTCTCCGCGCCGGCCCAGGCAATATGGCGGAGCCCTATAGGGTCTGGCGTGGAGGAACAGAGGCCCCACAAGGAATTAGCCCGCCTGCCGATCGGAAGGCGCCGATCGTGGGCCTGGCCACCGTGGAGGCCACCCCCGCAGTCGGATCCACCCCACATCCCCACCAGGACGGCCCCCGCAGCCAGAACTCCGAGGTCCCGCCGGGGAGGATCATACATAACCCGCGCCGGCGGGACTCGGCCGAACTCAGCGGGCTCTCGGTGCAGAGAATTGCCGGGGGGTGCGCTTTCAACGGCCCTGACCGGAGCGGCGGCGACCCTGCGGGCGCGATTGACCGGAGAATTGGCGGCCCGGCATCGGTGTGGCGTGATTCACGAGCCCCCCTGCAAATCTCTGACCCAGCACGGGATGATTCTCCATCCAGCAACACTGGAATCGCGAAATGTGTGCGAGCCGAAAAACGTGGGCGATGCCCATCGGAATGCCTCGACAGCAGCATCAATGCATTCTACTCCGCGTGTACAGCACCCACCGTTGGAATATCATTAAAGGGTCCAACCTGGTATTCTCTAGGGCCTCCGCGATGTTCCCTCTCTGCCAGGAGGAATTACCGACCACGGGGTTCACTTGTGGTTTTAAAAATCATAAACAGGTGCCGTGGTTGCCGAGGGAGAGAGAGGAGGTACGTCATGTTCCCAGAGGCAGGACCATGGGCTGCCTGGTCTTGCCGCTGATGGGCTGGCTTGTGGGGGGGGGGGGGATCTCACTGCACACCCCACTGACCGTCCACTGTGACCCGTGATTGTGCAGAGTGACACTGCCCTTATGCCCCCCCCCCCCCTCCACACAACCAGGCAATACCTGCAGGCAGGACATCATGCAGCGCACCCACAGTCTCTCCTACAGGAGGGTCCTGGAATGGGACCGAAGAGCGTACCTCTGGCATGTGTAGTACCAGCCACTGGTATCCCTGCCGGCAGGGACAGGTACTGGGGCCAGAAGCCCAAATGGTGCTGAGAAGGCCAGGGGTGCGGAGGGCAGAGTGCCAGGGGGAACTGCCGGGTGTATAAAGATTGGGGAGGGTGAACATGCGGGGGAAGGGGCTGCAGTGCACGCTGGTGCCACCGTGTAGCCCGTTGGACTTATTCAGCAGAGGGGTACGCACCATGCTAACATGTCTGTCTTTTATCCCCTGCAGTCAATGGACTTCAGAATCCAACCAGGAATGGTGGCCTTCATCCCAGCTGCTACAGTCGAGGATGTTTCACATCCTGCTGTATGAGCAGGAGCAGCTTGAGGAGGACCCTGCAGTGGCAATGCCTGCCCCAAGGGAACAAGAGGCAGCCGGTGAGGATGGAGAGCCGACCGCCCAACAGGCCGAGGAGGAGATGGGAAGGAGGCGCTACATGAGACCCCGTGTGTACCGGCAGGGCCGGGATGGAGGATGCTGACAACCTCCTGGAGGTCTGATACGCCACGTCATGCGACAACTTCTGACTCCTGCTCATGGTAGCACCGTCCATGATGCTTGTCCCTGCATGCGAGCTGGCCATTCCATTATATGGTCCCACAAACCCTTGGGGTGGTGGACGTGGGAGCAGAGTGCTGGGGTTGCGGGGAGGGTTTAGAGTTCAGAGAGAGGGGGAGAAATGGGGGACCCCAGTCCATGCCAAACTCCACCGTCCGCTCATCTTCTCCTCACCTCCACACTTGCCAACGCTCCTCTGCAGCCAGCTACATTTAAATGAATCCCCAGGCGGTATATTAAGGGTGGGGTGGCTTGTTGCGATTCCCGCACTGTGACCTTTGGCGGTTGTCCTCTGGGGTGACTGAGCCTGAATGGGCCCAGCAGTCACTTGGGTGTCCCAGGTGGCGTGGTGCCACCATGTTCTGCCCGCTACCCACCTGATGCATCAGGGACAGGAGAGGAGAGTCCGAGGCGCTGCGATGTTCCAGAACCTCCCCTGCGATGGGGCCACCGGCACGGGCCCATCGCCTCCTCCTCACCCCTGGACTTATCCGTGGGAGGGGAATGCAACCGGAACAAACTCCTGGGGCTGCCAGTCCTGGAGGCCTGCTCTTGTCTCGACCACGATCTCAATGCTCGTAGCCATGGAGCACAGGAACTGGGCCATCTCCCCCTGGGACTGGCTCAGGTCAGGCAGCGCCCAGTCAATAATCAGACACCCTTAGCAATAACCCATTGTGACTGGGCACGAGCCTGGAGCACCGTTGCAATGTCCAGTTCGCCCTGGTACAGAGCTGCCTGTGCAGGGCAGCCCTGTCCTGTGCCTCAACCACCCCCGCACAGAGTGCCCCAGGCCTTGGACATCTTGACCCATGGCTGATACCTTCACCCCCATGGCCTCCATCGCAGATGCCTCCCGCTGCCTCTGCAGCCATTGGACCCCCTCAAACTGCACCGGCAGGTGCTGGATGTTTGCTGACAGCCCCTCGTAGTCCCTGGCTCTGTGTCTGCATCTGCATCATCGATGGAGCCGCCCTTTCTAGATGTTGCACATCTTGTATGGGAATTGTGAAGCCTTTGACACTTGTCGCACATACAGTGGGTAGATCTTCAGTGTCTTCTTGTCGGTTAGATGAGCTGGGCAGACTGTCAGAGTCTTCTTCTGATGGTTCAAATAATCTGGGTAGACTGTCATTGTCTCTTTGTTGTTCACGTGAGCGAGCGTGGTAGACTGTCATAGTCGTCTTGCTGTGCACTTGAGCCTGGCAGACTTGCATCGTCTGCTGCTCAGATAAGGTTGCTAGACCTTCATGGTCTTGTTCATGCAAGGACTGCGCTCTGGAGTCTTGCATCGCTTCCATCGTGGAGTCTGTCAACGAGCTCGCTGTGGCGGCTTGTATCGCTCTCTGTGGAGTCTGGCATCGTTCCCTGTGTGGAGTCATTTAGTGGTCTTGCTGTGGAGTTGATCTGTGTTCTCTGTGTGGAGACGTGCAGTGGTCTCACTGTGGAGTCTGTTATCGCTTTCTGCGCGGAGTCGGGGACTCTTTGTGGTGCGTGGACCAATCTGTTGGCGTCAGGCCGCTCTCTGTCTCTTGGCGTCAGGCCGCAGCAGAATCCTGTACTCATGGGTCTGAATGTCGTCTATTCTGGGCTGAGGATCCTCAAATCCGAAGAACTCGTCCATGACTGTGTCGGATGCTTCAATGTACAACACATCTCGTTGCGGTTCGGATTTGATACTGAGGTCGCCACATCCAATGATGAAATTATCTGAGTCGTAGTCTTCAAGGACTAAATCACCTCTTAGAGCGGTGCTAACTGCTTGTTGCAGGGTTCTGCGGAGGTTACTTTCAGCTGCTGGTCGAAGTTCAGGCATTGTGCTGTCGTTCTGAACGATGCCAGACTCCACAGAGAGCGATACAAGCCGCCACAGCGAGCTCGTTGACAGACTCCACGATGGAAGCAATGCAAGACTCCAGAGCGCAGAAAGAATTGTTTTCTGGCTTTAACATTTTTTTTCACTATTTTTGGACATTTCCCCTTTTAGTGGGCGTGGTCCGGGGCCTATGACGTCATGACGCTTGTGACGTAGGAATGGATTACGCATGCGCAAATCGCTTTTCCTTCACTATGCGCTCTTTGCGCAACTGCGCATGTGTGGCTTCTTGATCCTCCTCTGTGATGGCCTCAATCCTCGTGATGATGTGGGCGCCGACTTGGTCACCTGTGACTCTAGGAGTGTGTTGTCCTCGTCTTCGTCACCCCTGAGTGAAACCAGTGGGAGGACGGATCCTCCTGGGGCGGGGGCTAAGGTGAGATTTGCTGGGGGGAGGGTGTGTGACGCAGGGGTGAATGAGGCAACTGGAGGGAGGTGGGGGTTGTCGGGTCAGGGGCCGTGGGTGGGGGTCCAGCGGGTGCCAGATCCCGGAGGGAGACTGTGTCCTGGTGCCCGTCGGGGTTTGCCACGTTAGGCGTACTGCGGGTTCGCGTGTAGGAGATGGACCCTTTAGACCAAAGGGTCCGACTTATGGATGCGCACATGCTTGCGAAGGAGGACGGGTCCAGGAACTGTGAGCCATGTTGGGAGCGAGACCCCGGTGGCGGACTTCCTGGGGAAGACAGAGACGTTCACAGGGGGTTTCATTAGTCGCGGTGCAGAGGAGCGATCGGATAGAGTGGAGTGCGTCGGGGAGGACCTCCTGCCAGTGGGAGACTGGGAGAGTTTTAGACTACAGAGCCTGCAGGACGGCCTTCCAGACCGTCCCGTTCTCCCTCTCCACCTGCCTGTTTCCCCGGGGGTTGTAGCTGGTCATCCTGCTCGAGGCGATGCCCTTGCTGAGCAGGAACTGACGCAGCTCATCACTCATAAAGGAGGATCCCCGATCGCTGTGGACATAGGTGGGGAAACCAAACAGAGTGAAGACACTGTGGAGGGCTTTAATGACCGTGGCAGAAGTCATATCGGGGCATGGGATAGCGAAATGGAACCAGGAGTACTCGTTGACGACATTCAGAAAGTACGTGTTGTGGTCGGTGGAGGGGAGGGGACCTTTAAAATCCATGCTGAGGCGCTCAAAAGGGCGGGAGGCGGTCACCAGGTGCACTCGATCTGGCGGTAGAAGTGCAGCTTGCACTCTGCGCAGACCTGGCAGTCTCTGGTGACGGTCCTGACCTCCACAGTGGAGTAGGGCAGGTTGCGGGCCTTGATGAAATGGAAGAACCGGGTGACCCCCGGGTGGCAGAGGCCATCGTGGAGAGCCCGGAGTCGGTCCACTTGTGCACTGGCACATGTACCGTGGGATAGGGCGTCAGGGGGCTCATTGAGCTTCCCGGGGCGATACAAAATCTCGAAATTATAGGTGAAGAGCTCGATCCTCCACCTCAAGATTTTATTGTTTTTTATCTTGCCCCGCTGTGTATTATTGAACATGAAGGAAACCGACTGTTGGTCAGTGAGGAGAGTGAATCTCGTGCCGGCCAGGTAATGCTTCCAATGCTGCACAGATTCCACAATGGCTTGGGCCTCCTTTTCGACAGAGGAGTGCCGAATTTCGGAGGCATGGAGGGTGTGGGAAAAGAAGGCCACGGGCCTGCCCGCCTGGTTGAGAGTGGCGGCCAGAGCTACGTCCGATGCATCACTCTCGACCCGGAAGGGGAGGGACTCGTCGACCACGTGCATCGTGGCCTTGATGCGGTGGAAGGCCTGGTGAGCCTCGGCCGTCAGGGGAAAAACTGTGGACTGAATGAGTGGGCAGACCTTATCCGCATAGTTAGGGACCCACTGGGCACAGTGAGTCGTGGCATCGTTTCAGGGCCTTGGGGCAGTGGGGGAGGGGAGTTCCATGAGGGGGCACATGCGGTCGTGGTCGGGCCCTAGAATTCTATTTTCCACGACATAGCCAAGAATGGCTAAGCGGTTGGTGCGGAACACGCATTTCTCGTATTATACGTAAGCTTAAGGAGCTTGGCGGTCTGGAGAAATTTTAGGAGGTTAGCGTCGTGGTCCCGCTGATCGTGGCCGCAGATGATGACGTTGTCTAGGTACAGGAAGGTGGCCCGCAGTCTGTACCGGTCCACCATTCGGTCCATCTCACGTTGGAAGACCGAGACCCCATCAGTGACGCCGAAGGTATCCCAAAGGAAGTGATAGAGGTGGCCATCTGTTTTGAAAGCAGTGTATTGGCGGTCCTCGGGGTTGATGAGGAGCTGGTGGTCGGCGGACTTCAGGTCCACTGTGGAAAAGACCCGATACTGTGCAATCTGATTGACCATGTAAGATATGCGTGGGAGGGGGTACGCGTTGACTGCATGTACCGATTGATGGTCTGACTGTAGTCAATGACCATCCTGTGCTTCTCCCAAGTCTATACTACTACCACTTGGGCTCTCCAGGGCCTGTTGCTGGCCTCAATGATGCCTTCCCGCAGAAGCCGTTGGACCTCCGACCTAATGAAGGTCCTGTCCTGGGCACTGTACCGTCTGCTCCTGGTGGCGACGGGTTTGCAATCCGGGGGGAGGTTCGCAAACAAGGAAGGTGAATCAACCTTAAGGGTCGTGAAGCTGCATACGGTGAGGGGGGTTAGTGGTCCGCCAAATTTTAAGGTAAGCTTTGGAGGTGGCACTGGAAGTCCAAGCCGAGTAACAGGGCAGCGCAGAGGTGCGGGAGGACGTAGAGCCGTAAGTTGCTAAACTGTACGCCTTGGACTGTGAGGGTGGCGATGCAGTCCCCCGGATTTCCACGGAATGGGATCCGGAGGCCAGGGAGATTTTCTGGGTAACGGGGTGTACCGCGAGGGAGCAGCGCCTTAACATCGTGGGGTGGATGCAGCTCTGTGCTCCCGGAGTCAAAAAGGCAGGACGTCTTGTGTCCATCGATTTTCACCGTTGTCGTTGCGGTCGCGAGGTTGCGGGGCTGGGAGTGGTCCAGGGTGATCGAGGCGAGCAGCGGCAGATGCTGGGAGGCCCCGGGCTGGTCGTAGAACAGTACAGCACAGAACAGGCCCTTCGGCCCTCAATGTTGTGCCGAGCCATGATCACCCTACTCAAACCCACGTATCCACCCTATACCCATAACCCAACAACCCCCCCTTAACCTTACTTTAATTAGGACACTACGGGCAATTTAGCATGGCCAATCCACCTAACCCGCACATCTTTGGACTGTGGGAGGAAACCGGAGCACCCGGAGGAAACCCACGCACACAGGGGGAGGACGTGCAGACTCCACACAGACAGTGACCCAGCCGGGAATCGAACCTGGGACCCTGGAGCTGTGAAGCATTTATGCTAACCACCATGCTACCCTGCTGCCCAGCGGTGGTGGAGGTGCGGCAGGGCGATGAACGGCCAGACGAGCTTCCAGACGAGCAGGGGTCCTGAGGTGCCGTCCAAAATGGTGCCGCAGATGGTGGCGCCCACGGGGCGCACATGTCGGGTGGCATTAAAGATGGCGGCATCCACGGGCCGCACATGAATTGCAGGGAAAAAGATGGCGGCGCCCACGGGCCGCACGTGGCTTGCGAGGAGGAAAATGGCGGCGCCCCTGGTTTGCACGTGCCGGGTGTAGGAACGTTGGGCCTAGAAACAGCGGCGACCGACAGGGCCTGGCAAACAGAAACAAAGTGTCCCTTTTTTCCGCATCCGTTGCAGGTTGCACTCCGCGCCGGGCAGTGCTGCCGGGGGTGTTTGTTCTGCCTACAAAAATAGCATTTGGGCCCCCTCGGGGTTGGCTGGCTGCCGCGCGGCACAGGCTTACGGTGAGCTGGAGTCGGTAGCTGGTGGGGCCCACGATGCCCATGAGGGTGCCGCGCAGTCGGGGGTGTATGACTGGACATTGCGGGAGGCCACTGTTAACGAGTTTGTGAGCTGCCCGGTTCCCGCAAGATCAAGCGTACTCCTTTCCAATAGGTGCTGGCGGACGTACGCAGACCTCATGCCCGTAACAAAGGCTTATCGGATTAAATGTTCTGTGTGCTGGACTGCTGAAACTGCCTGGCAGTCACAGTTCCTTCCCAGGATGTGCAGGGCATTCCAGAAATCGTCTAGAGACTCACGGGGGAGTTGCTGTCTCGTGGACAGGAGGTGCCTGGAATATAGTTGATTGACTTGCCGAACGTAATGGCCCTTCAGGACATTACTTCGGAGTAAGTGAGCGCATCCCGGATGAGAGGAAAAATGTTTGGGCTCACCGGTGAATAAAGGACTTGGAGCTTCTGCGCGTCAGAGGGTTCCGCAGCGGATGTTCGGCGGTAGCTTTCGAAGCAGGTTAGCCAGTGGTCAAAAGCGGACGTAACGTTGGCTGCTTGAGGGCTCAGCTGCAGGCGATCAGGCTTGAAGCGAAGATGCATCGTTTAAAAAAAATCTTTGCTCAATAAATTGATGCACTATCAATTACCACAAAGACGAGAGTAGTGGAATAATCGAGGCTTTATTGAGCAAAGATGTTGTGCCTCCTGTAGCTGCTACCAGAATGGCTGCAGCCCCGGCGAGCACACAAATTTATACATTGCCTACTGGGCGGAGCCAGCAGATAGGTATTTACCAATGTACCTCTAGTATATGTGTCTTACCGTAATACATATAATACAGCTAGTGTGACTGCTACAATGATCTGGGGCTTGAACTAAGTTTTAATGTCACATGTTAAAAAAGGAACAGCTGGGCAGCAAGGTGGTGCAGTGGTTAGCATTGCTGCCTTACGGCACCGAGGACCCGGGTTCATTCTCAGCCCCGGGTCACTATCCATGTGGAGTTTACAGATTCTCCCTGTATCTATGTGAGTCTCACCCCCACAACCCAAAGATCTACAGGGTAGGTAGATTGGCCATGCTAAATTGCCCTTTAATAAAAAAATTAATGAAAATAAAATAAAGAAACAGCATTGAACTGCGTGCTTTCTTAAACATATGCCTGTCTGGGATAAGTGCAATAACTGTGGACAATGTCTGCCTAACAAGTTGTTTGAAATATTTTTATTAGTGTGTCTGTCATTTTAAATAAAAAGAAAACGATCCTCAAATGATCTGTGTAAACTGCCATTCTTGGCTCTGAGTTTGAAGAGGGAACTTGTTGGTTGTCCTTGACACTGAATATGATACTTCTCAGCTCTTCTGTTACATTTGTTGAAAAAGGCTACAATGCAATTTTTTAAATCAAATGCTGTAACTGAAATAAAAAAACAGAAAATGCTGGAAATATTCAGCAGGACTGGCAGCATCTATGTAGAGAGGAAGGGAATTTATGCTTCACGCCTGTGACCTTTGATCTGAACTGGGAAAAGTACAGCTGCCATCTGAAAGCAAAGACAAGAGAAACCAGATTAAGACTGAAACATGTAGCGAAAAAGAAACAAAATGGAGGCAGAAATTACGGCTTGAAATCACTGAAGTTGATGTTGAATTCAGAAGCCTGGAAAGTGCTTAATTTAAGATGAGGTGCTGTTCCCGAGCTTGAACTTAATTGGAACACTATAAAAGGTTGAGGATAATGATGTGTTGGGTATGCTGGGTCTGCGAGGACTGCGTTTACCATAGCAGTGAGAGAGACAGGCTACCAACACTTGTAGAAGTACAACTCTATTTTATTGAACTATAAGCTGTTAAACATACTTGAACTGTGGGTTGACACTATGTTGAGTTGACTGGAGACTTGAGGCTAATCTGACCAGACTATCCTGCTAGCACATGGTGGATGTTCATGTTGCTGATCACGGGCTCTGGCTGTCTCAGAGGCTGCATCCCAAGAGAGCGGGAAAACTAGTGCCCTCTGGCTTTATAGTGGCCGTGTCCTGTCTGGTGATTGGCTGCTGTGTTCTGTGTGTTGATTGGTCATTCAGTGTGTCAGTCAGTGTCTGTCTGTGCACCATCATATACTTGTGTGTATATTATGACAGATAGAGATGTTGGTGAATTAATATGGCAAACAACCAGAATATCAAGGTCATGTTTGCAGACTGAATGAAGATGCTCTGCAAAGCAGTCATCCATTTGGTATCCTCAATGTAAAGCAAACTATGTTGTGAGCAGCAAGTACAGTGTGCTAATTCATAGTCTCATCATCTGGTAGAGGCCATTCAGTCCATCATATCCATGCTAGTTCTCTGGAAAGCAGCTCACCTAGCCCCATTACCCCGCCTTTTCCTTATCGCCATGCAAATTATTTCTCTTCACGTAGGGGATAGAGGGTGGTGCAGAGATAATCTCCCTGGACTAGTAATTTTTATGCAGATTCTTTCAGTGTGCAAGCATCCTGGTTAAGTATTTAATCCTTAGACAGCTAATATTACTTATTCTTGTGGATTAGTTTGATTTGTGATATTCTTGTACTTGCTCAATATGTTTTTTTATTTGAATCAATATCTTTTTTTCTGCTTTCGTACCTTATTGACTTTGAGAGGAAATAGAATTAGACAATGAGGATTCTGATCATCAGGAATTGAAACTGAGGAAAGATTAGGGAAGTTTTCTTTCTGACACTGAAGACTCCCGGGTAATCTAACTGAAGTTTCAAGATTATGGAAGTAATTTCAGTAATTGTTCACCACGATGATAGGCTCCAAGCCCAAGGATATAAATTAGAAATGTGGAAACTTGGAGTAAGAGTGGAAGCAGGCAGAACTTTTTCATCAGAGTTTGGACTTGTGATATACATTACCGTGGGCTGCCTTTGAAGGAGATTGTGTTGGTTAGGTTTAAGATATTTCTGGATATGTTTTTGGAGTGAGATGGTGCTAAAAGATACTGTAGGAAAGCAATTTTTAGGACTTATTTTTCAAAGGACAGATGTTTTAATCTAATGGCCTTTTCCTGCTGATAATTCTTACCTTCATGTATACAAATAAGCAATATAAATAGACAAAATGAAACCATTATTCATTTCAAAAACTTTCAGTTTGTCATGCTGTTAATTATTCTTATGGCATTAAATGAACACTGGCAAAGCGATTCTGTGATCTGAGGACATTGGAGTGGAGCTCTTGACATCTGGGGTTTGAGGTGGTTCTGAAATTATGGAATGAAGTCTGGAAGCATTTGAACACAGTTGTGGATTCAGGGTTGGAGCACATCTAATGAGATAGTCCAGGGTTCATGGAGGACTCAGGAGGGGGTTTTGTAGCACTGAGGATACCCTCCATCGTGTTGTGTGGCACTACGACCATGCTAAATGGGGTAGACTTCAAACAGATCGAGCAACTCAAAACTGGGCATCCATGAGGCGCTGTGGGCCATCAGCAGCAGCAGAATTATATTCAACTACAATCTGCAATCTCATGGCCTGGCATATCCCCCACTCTATCATTACCACCAAACTAGGGGATCAACCCTGGTTCAATGAAGAGTACAGGAGAGCATGACAGGAGCAACATTAAGCATACCGAAAAATGAGGTGTCAACCTGGTGAAGCTACAAAACAGGACTACTCGTGTGTCGAACAGCATAAGCAGCAAACAATAGACAGAGCTAAGCAATTCCACAACAAATGCATCAGATTTAATCTCTGTAGTCATGACACATCCGGTTGATGAATGGTGGTGGACAATTAAACAAATCACTGGAGGAGGAGGCTCCACAAATATCTCCATCCTCGATGGAGGAGCCCAGCACATAGGTGCAAAAGTGAAGGCTGAGGCATTCTGAACAATCTTCAGTCAGAAGTGCCGAGTGGATGATCCATCTCGGTCTCCTCCAGAGGTCCCTAGCATCACAGATGTCAGTCTTCAACCAATACGATTCACACCACGTGACATCAAGAAAAGACTGAAGGCACTGGATACTGCAAAGGCTATGGGCTCTGACACTAGCCCAGCAATAGTACTGAAGACTTGTGCTCCAGAACTTGCTGCACCCCTAGCCAAGCTGTTCCAGTACAGCTACAACACTGGCAACTCCCCGGCAATGTGGAAAGTTGCTTGGGTATGTCCTGTGCACAAGAAAGAGGACAAATCCAACCTAGCCAATTACCGCCCTATCAGTCTCCTCTCCATTGTTTACAAAGTGATAGAAGATGTTATCAACAGTGCTATCAAGCGGCACTTACTCAGCAATAAACTGCTCACGGATGCTCAGTTTGGGTTCTGCCAGGGTCATTCAGCTCCTGACATTACAGCCTTGGTTCAAACATGGACAAATGAGCAGAATGCCAGAGGTGAAGTGAGAGTGACTACCCTTGTCATCAAGGCAGCATTTGACTGAGTGTGGCATCAAGGAGCCTTAACTATACTGGAGTCAATGGGAATCAAGGAGAAAACTCTCCACTGGTTGGAGTCATACCTTGCACAAAGGAAGATGGTTGTGTAGTTGTAGGTTAATCATCTCAACTCCAAAACATCATTGCAGGAGTTCCTCAGGGTAGAGCCCGAGGCCCAACAACCTTCAGCTGCTTCATCGATGACCTCCCTTCCATCATACGCTCAGAAGTGGGATGCTTGCGGATGACAATGTTCAGCACCATTTGTGACACCTCAGATAATGAAGTAGTCCATGTCAAAAGGCAGAAAGACCTGGATAATATCCAAGCTTGGCTGACAAGTGGCAAGTTACATTTGCGGCACATAAGTGCCAGGCAATGACCATCTTCTACAAGAGAGGATCTAACATTCGACCCTTGACATTCAATGGCATTACCATTGCTGAATACCCCACTGTCAACATCCTGGGGTTACCATTCATCAGAAACTGAACTGGACTAGCCACATTAATACTGTGTATAATAGGGCAGGTCAAAGGCTAGGAATCCTACAGCGAGTAACTCACCTCCTGACCCCCCCCCCTCCCCCCAAGTCAGGAATGCAATGGAATACTCTCTACTTGCCTGGATGAGTGCAGCTCCAACAACACTCAAGAAGCTCAACACCATCCAGGACAAAGCAGCTCGTTTGATAGCTCCCTCTTCCAGAAACATGCCAAGGTACCAAGCTGGCATTTTTTGTACGCTGGCAATCAGGCCTGGGGACGCTCACAAAATGCGTTTACGGGAGGTAGGGGATTGTGGTAATACCACTGTATATATATGTGTGTGCCTCTATTAGGGGATGTACAATAGTACCGGCTATTACAGGTTTGTCGGCAAGCCCCTGCATAGTTTGTCGGTAAGCCCCTGCCGGCTAGCTCCGCCCACAGGAGCAGTATAAATATCCATGAGGTCTCCAGAGCTGCCATTTTACAGCTCCACTTGAGGTAATAACATCTCACGGTAGTAAAGCCTCTTTTGTACCGTTTCGTGTTTCTGTGTGCAATTATTAGCGCAACAGGGATCACATTGGGGGCCTTGGCGATCATGATGCCATTTAAAAATGCCGTCCCAATCTTCCGTGACACTGAGGAGTTCTGGCGAGCGGAGCTTCTCGGTGCACAAAATGGGGCTATGCCTCAGCTGCGTGTTCCCAGCTGAGGCAGTCTATCAAATGTGAGTGGTGTTTTATAACCTTGTGTTCCTCAGCGCTGCTAGCGCCGGGAAATGTGGCTAAATATGCTCGCTATGGGACTTTGTTCCCTTTTAGTAAAATCGCACCCAGTTTGCAAGCGGGCTACGTAGAAAATAAACCAAAAGCAACTCTCTCTTGGATTTTAAGATTAAAAGCCATCTATTATTATGTATAAAAGTAGTTACTTAAAGCATTTTGTTGAAAATTAACCATAATTCACTATTTGGATTTTTTTCCAAATGTTTATAGGAAGCATATCCCAGGGTAAGCCATTGTCTACAATGAGAAGGCATGGTTTTAAGATGGCAAAATGAGAGTTAAGAAAACACCATGCAAAGGGGTGTTATTTGATTAATGTCACGTGGAAACTTGGCCTATATGGAAAGGTGATTTTTACATTTTACATGAGAAAGAACAGTTTAAAAGGTACATCACATCTTTTTGTTTTGCATTTGATTATTGAGCCCCATATTAAAAATTATCTGTGCCTAGTTATCAACTTGAGAGAAAAAATGAAAATGCTGCTGATGCTGAAAATCCAAAAAGATGCAGAAAATGTTGGAAATATTCATGTCTGGCAGCACCTGTGGAGGGAGAGTTAATGGGCAGAATGTTGCTGGTTTGCCAGTACACTCCCACCTCTGGGCCATTTTCCCAAAGGCAGAATTGGAGTTGGAATGTCTATCCAACCTGCACGTCGCCAATTTGAGTTAATGGCCTATTGAGGTCAATTGTTAGAGGTTAATTGGAATTTTTTCCCCCACATGGGGATCAGGTTGGTTGCCTGGAAGGGAGGCCTGCACTTGAGGCCGTCCATGCCAACCTGACCACAGGTTCCATTCTGGAGGGACTTCCCTCTACAAGGGTGGTCCAACAACTGTGGCCATGTTTAAATTTATAAGTTGTTAAAATTGCTGCGAGGCTACCTCAACATGGAGGCGCACTCACTCTTATTTGAAATGGCAGGCTACAGCTTCTTCTGAACTGGAGGGCCTGCCCAATTTCTTTAATTGGACAATGAGTTTACCCTGTGGTCACTAATTGATTAATTCAGCAAAATTCTCTGCTGGGTAACTGTTTCCCACTGTCTCCCAGTGTGGTTTCAAGGCCCCCCAATGGAGCCCAATATCAGGATTCCAACCCCAAATCCAACCTAATGTTTCAGTTCAACAGCATTTTCTACTATTGTCAACTTGATACTCAAAGTTTGCCCCTTTTTAGAAAGATAAAATTCTGCAGTGAAAGATGCTATGAAAATGTGAGGGTTACACCCTGAAGTATTTAAATAGAAGCTCAAAAGGTAGATGAATATGCCTGTTATTTGCAACCAGAGCCAGGACTAAGGGAATAATACCAAAAGTGATCAGCTCCTTCAGGTTGTACTTTTTGTTTCCCTCAGATCGTATTCACAGAAGCACCCAGGGAAATGTGCCTTTTCTAGGGGGCATATAAAACAAGACTCCTGTCATCTGCTCCACAATATCGATTTTCATGGTTGCGCTTATTAGAACAGACTTTTGACACATTTTGGGATCAGATCAGAGTGGATGCGAGGTTAGTCAGGCAAGGCTTTCTCTTAAGGTGTCTAGCCTGCAGCAACTGCTGGTGTGTGTATATTTGTGTGTAGCCCCTTCTCTCTGGAGTAGTATGCTGTCAATTGGTGAAAGACATCCTGCGGCTCCACAGGAGAAACATTTGAATCATAACTGCAGAAACCTCCCCATGAAACCTTGATAGCTCAATTGCCTTGGTACAAATCACGGAACTTGCTTTAGAATTAAAGTCTCCAGTTCCACATAATTACAAATTTGCAATGTTGAAAAACAATATTCTGAGAATGCATTACAACATGTTTTTCAAACTCACTTTTGCCAATCGGCTGATCTTTGGGACCCACGCCAGCCGACCTCCACGACCCACGCCGGCTGACCGTCACGACACACGCCACATTTGCTTACCTTTAATGCAAAAGGGGGGTTCCTTTTGGCTGCTTGGTCCTCACAATCTCACTCCAATCTGGTTCACAGGAGGAGAGGGCAACATGAATATCAAGTGCAGAGTTTAGCCAGTTCCTTTCTGCCATCTTCATCTTTGTGTGAATGAAAATTTCAACCTCACACATGTAGCTCATCGTGAAGGACAATAGCAACAAAATGCTTGTTTTATTCTGCACTAGATACTCCTGGAAGATGCTACTCTAGAATGCTGACAGCATCATGGACTTTTGGCATGTTTTAAATACATTGTCGCAGGTCAGGTACAGCAGCGTAATCTTTTCATTTGGAGTCATTTTTTGCGGCCTTGGGAAGTTTTTCCCTAGTCTAGCCCAAACTTTGAAATTTTTTCAGCAATGGGGGGGCTGAACTCACTGGCTTCTCAGAATTGGGCCCCACCTTGAAAGGGTGTCCCAATCTCTTAAGTGAGTCTGAAGGTCCCCCATTCACAGGCAATGTCACCTCCACATATATGAGCATTCCCCCCGACCCCCACCACAAGTGAGGACACCCCACTATGGGTCGCTGAGGGCCCCCTTTTCGGGCCCCCCCCTTTGAGGACCGTCCCCCCTTCACCTCCCGAACCGTACAAAGGCCCCTTCTTGCCTGCTTTTCACCCCCCTTCATTTACTCTTTATTGCCATGGCAGTGGCAAGGTGCCAGCCTGGCACCACCAAGGTGCACGGGTGCTAGAAGGAGAGCCAGGGTGCCACTCTGACCCTGTCCCTGATCACTTCAATGGTCTGGCATTTCATTAACCGTCTCCATTGTCCAAAAGAGTTGCATGGGCAATGAAAGAAAAAGTACTTTTGTTTGTACGGTACCTTTCGTACCCTCAGGATGTACAAAGTGCTTTACAATCAAGTATGTGTAATCAATCAATAATCAATTTTAAACTGAAATCTGTATCGTACAAAGTGCTTTAAAGCAAACAAACTCCATTTTTGCATCTTTTCCATCTACCCGAACAGGCAGAGAAGGCCTCTGTTTAACACACAACGCACCTCTGACAATGCAGCAAACCCTCATTGTTGTGCTGAAAAGGAACTGTGAACATATGAGCTTAATGTTCACCTTTAGTACTGGGAATTGTTTTTCACATTGACTTGACATTGGAGTGGCATCAAATTGAATGCCAAGTCAGTTCCATTGACTGTCTAACACTGCCAGATTTCATCTCCCGACTGTTGAGATGTAATAGTTGTCAGTCTCTGTTACAGACAAAACAATGTACTTGCAAATACAGGGCAACTGTCATGTTTTTCACGGTGTCACTGAATGGTTCACTCTTTATGCCCTCTAAAATGGCATTGCAGGTTGCTCTGTTCAGAGTTTAATGACCCAGTGGAAGCTGGCGGTAAATGACTTTTATCCTTGTTCATAATAAGCCCCAGATGGGTGGCCTCTGCTTCATATCTGGGAAGCTCGTACACCATGGGTCCCAGGGGGAGATCAATGGTGGTTTCCTCTTAAGGTTATGATACCGTCTCCCCCTCCAAAGTCCGAAAATCCTCCTTCATCTGCCAATGATGGGGGCTTTCTATGCCACTTTGCTCACGGCTGTTTTTCAAACTGTGGTGGCTCTGGGCCGGACTGAGTGTATCTGTTTGCTTACCGCCGTTTCCTGGTCGTCCATTGAAGAATCACCACCCGGGACCTCGGTTCCGGCCATTCCCTAGTCCACCTCGGATCCAGAGTCATCCTCCTTTTGTTGGACTAAGCGCTGTAACCTGGACGGCTGGGTACCCAGGCTGTGGGGTGGTTCCTGGTGCAGGGGAGGCACCACTACTCCCGGTCGAGTGTTCTGAAGCACGGGTTCTCGCTTCTGCAGGTGGTCCAAATATTCCTGTGGTCTTTCCCCTGAACTTGGACTTTATACGAAACTGGACCCATTTGTTCCAGCACTGCTTCTGGGAGCCACAACACTCCGCCACCAAAATTTCAAACATGGACAGTATCCCCAATGAGAAATGTCCATCCTGGTATCCTCAAGTCATGGTGCCATTTCTGTGTCGTCTGCTGCACCATCACTTTCCTGCCGAGACTTGGGAATGTCAGGCTCAGCCGGGTCCTGAACCTGCAGCCCATCAACAGTTCCGCAGGGGTGATTCCCATCTTCACATGCGGCAGCGCTTGCGATAGCTGAAAAGGAACCGTGCCAGCCATGTGTCTATGGACCCTTCTTTAATCCTCTTTTGAAGGTTTGGGCAGCTCTTTCTGTGAGACCATTGAAGAAGGGATGATACGGGACGGTCCGAATATGTTGATTACCGTTCCTCTCATGAACACAGCAAATTCCTCGCCAGTGACCAGAGAGTCCCGTTACCCATCACCAGGACCTCAGGGATTGCAATGTGTGCTAAAAGAGCCCCAGAGTTTCTCTATCTAGGCCCTAGATGTTGTGGAGGCCATTCTGCACGCTTTAAGTGGGCATCTACAATCACGAGGAACATGGACCCCATGAAAGGTTCCGCAAAATCTGTAAGTGAACCCAAGAGCGTCCTGACCATTTTCAAGGGTGGTGGTGGCGGGTATTTCTGATGCTTCTGGTACACCGGGAAGCTGTGCGTGGCCCTCTCAATGCCCCACCAATGCCAGGCCACCAGACATGACTATAGGCCACCATTTTCATTTTAGATGCTCCCCGATAGCCACTGTGCAGATCCTGCAGCAGGGCATCCTGACTCTGCGGGGGAGGGTGACCACACGAGCTCCCCATAACATGATGCCGTCTTCTAGACTGAGTTCAGAGAACTTCTGGGTGAATGACTGGAAGGTTACTGGAAGGGCTTCCATTTTCCCACAGCTTAACAGCATGAGGTGAAGCTTTGCCAATTTTGTGTCGTTTTGTGTCCACTCACGCACTTGAGCACTGTCACCAGTAAGGTGTCCAGAAAGTAGAGTGTCGCAATAGCCTCATTCACCACTGGTGGGGAGGGGCCGCTCATGGGCAATGGCAGCTGGCTGAGGGCGTCTGCATGGGCAATTCAGATACTCGATATGTACCGAAATGTATATTCGTATGCAGCGCGCAGGAGCGCCCAACGCTGGATCCTAGCCGACGCGATCGGTGCAATTCCCTCAACCTCCCGGAAGAGGCTTGTGGTCCGTGAAAATAAAAAAAGTGTTGCCCATAAACGTACTGATGGAACTCCTTCATACTGAAAATCACTGCCAAGCCCTTCTTTCCTTACCTGAGTGTAATGACGTTCGGCATCCGCCAGAGTCCAAGAAGCGAACGCAAGGCGGTCCTCTGTGCCATTATCCCGTGCATGGGGCAGCATCGCCCAGATGCCGTAAGGGGAAGCCTCACATGTCAAAATTAGAGGCCTAGCTGGATCATAATGCGTTTGAAGCTTCATGGAAGACGGGCGCTTCTTAACAGCTGCAAACGCTTTGGCCTGTGAATCGCCCAGCAACATTCCTGGTTCTTCCTTAAGAACGAACAGTGGCCAGCCAGATGGACAATGAATTTCTCATAGTAGTTGACCCATCCCAAAATGGCTGTAGCTCAGTGGCATTTTTCGGGGTTGAGGCCCCTTTTATAGTGTGAACCTTATTCTCCACTGGGTGCAGACCATCCTATAACCGAGAAGTCACTGCTCTAGTGTGGAACGCACACTTGCTCCTCTTCAGCTGGGTGACTTCACGGGGAAACTTCTGGAGCACTTCATGTAGGCTTGTGTTCCTTCTCTGTGGATCCCGAATGAGCCCGTTGTCCAGATAGACGGCCACCTTTGGTAGACCCTGCAAGATATTCTCCATCACCCGCTGAAAAATCGCCGGAGCCAACAAAACCCCAAATGGAGGCGGGTATACGCAAACATCCCCCGATGATGGTTGGTGTTGATGATTACGACCTTCCTGAACTCTGGATCAACCTCCAGCTTCAAATAAGTATGGTTCATGTCCAGCTTCGTGAAAGAGTATCATCCAGTCAATATTTATTCAAATCCTCTATCCGGGGCATCAGGTAACAATCCAAGTTCTGTTCATGATGAGCTTGAAATCACCGCGGGGGCAGACAGTTTTATTGGCTTCATTACTGGTACCACAGGCAGGGCCCATTCCGCAAACTGAACCGGGTGTATGACCCCCAGATTCTGCAGATGCTGAGGATCTGCGCTGACCTCCGCAAGAAATGGGTATGGGACAGGCCTCACCCTGAAATATCTGGATTGACCAATAGCATCCCAGTAGATATGGGCTTTAGCCCCCTTTATCCTATCCACACCCTCCTGCAACACTTCTGGGTATTTACCCAGCACATCATAAAAGTCGCTGGTGTCCATCTGAAAGACCTTTTGCCAGTTGAAACAGAGGACTCTTAACCAGTCATGGCCCAACAGATTTGGCCCCGGTCCCTGCACCACCACCAAAAGAAGGCAGACCGACTGCTCTCCGTATGTAACCTGAGTCACGATGGTCTCCACGATCTTTAAAGGTCCCTCAGTGTAGATCGGCAATTGTACTGTGACATCACATACTGTCAATAGCATAATCCCTGCATGAAACCGCTGAAATGTGCAGAGGTCCACAATGAGACGGTGGCACATGTGTCCATTTCCATTGTCACCGGATGACTATTCACCTACAAGGTGACTCATATCGATGCAACTTTCTGAGCCATGGCACAGTTGAACTGTATTAAACAGTCCTCCTCCGGGGTGCCCATGCGCATGGCCCTGGTTCACGTCAGCGGTTGGCGTGGGCGGTGTTCGCTGCGCTGAAATCGGCAGCCTTGACCATCATAGGTTCGCTGACTGCACAGTTGACAATGCGGCTGGTTCTCGCTATCCTCTGGAAAGGTATCCCACCAGTCAGAGATAGCGTCCGAGATTCGAACTCCTCCGCGGATCCGCCGTTTCTGGGACCCTCCCTGGAGGCAGGAAGGGTCCCAGAAGACTGGAAAGTGGCTAATGTAACACTCCTGTTTAAGAAGGGAGGGAGGCAGAAGACGACCATCCTGTGTTGCAGACAGAGTTCAAAAGAAGGACAGTCTAAACTACGGATGCCATAGTCCCTGGACTCCTGCATGCTTTTCCATGTGCTCTGGAGATGGGGAAAGCTCAGTGGCTAGTTTCAAATCAAGGGTAGTTTCCACCAACATCTCCATCTGTGTTGCTGTATTGTTAATGTTATATATGAGTCAGTCCCTCAACATCTCGGAGAGGGATATGCCCGAACTCTGTGTTCAGCTAGTTGTCACAGGTAATAATCTTTATTATTGTCACAAGTAGGCTTACATTAACACTGCAATGAAGTTACTGTGAAAATCCCCTAGTCGCCACATTCCAGTGCCTGTTCGGGTACACTGAGAGAGAATTCAGAATTTCCAATTAATCTAACAAGCATGTCTTTTGGGACTTGTGGGAGGAAACCGGAGCACCCGGAGGAAACCTACGCAGACACGAGGAGAACGTGAATACTCCACACAGACAGTGACCGAAGCCAGGAATTGATTCCAGTCCCTGCACCGTGAAGCAACAGTGCTAACCACTGTGCTACCGGGTGAATCAAGAAGCTCATGACTGACTTACCAGGAGGCTGCACCGCTGTATTAAAACAATACTGTTCCGTAATTACAGAGAGCTTGGGGTCATAGTGTTCCGAAACCAAAGCGACCATTTCATCAAACAATTTGGGAGTCCGGTGCAGCTGGGTAAGTCAGTCTCTTTATGATTCCAAACATCTGGTGGTCGGAAGAGGATTTTTTGTCGGTCTTCCCCCAAAATCCCGTTTGTCTGGAAAAAGTACATTATGTGCTCAGCATTCAGGTCCCAATCTTCCAGGCCTGTGTCAAAAACTTCCAACTTTCCGAAGAACGGCATCTTAAATGGTTTCGACGTGACGTTTCACACAGCGAATGTCCGGCGGCTAGGCAAATATACGAGCAAGTCTGGCATTTGTACAGTGCATGTCCAAAGGTCCCTGAAGGCAGCAAGCTAGGCAGACATAAGGTGGTTAAAAAGGCATATAGGATACTTGCAAAGGCATAGAATATAAAAGGAGGGAGATTATAATGGAGCTGTATAAAACGCTCGTTAGGCCACAGCTGGAAGTACTGTATGCGGTTCTGATCGCCACATTATAGGAAGGATGTGATTGCACTAGAAAAGGGCACAAAGGAGTTTCACCATGATGTTCCGTGGGCTGGAGCGTTTCAGTTATGAAGAGAGGCTAGATAGCTGGGGCTGTTTTCCTGAGGGGGACCTCATTGAGGTGTAAAAAATTATGGGGAATATAGCTAGGGTAGATGGAACTAACCTTTCCTCTTAGTATTGGTGTCAATAACCAGGGGGCATAGATTTAACGTAAGTAGCAGGAGATTTAGAGGGGATTTGACATACCTCTCCTAACTTGCCTTTCCACCTATTTTTGTGTCATCTGCGAATGTGGCAACAGTACATTTTCTTCCTTCCTCCAAGTCGTTAATACAAATGTACTGATCTTACTTCCTCAATAATCGATTCCAACATTTTTCCAACAATTGATGTTAGGCTAATCGCCTATAGTTGTCCGCTTTTTGCCTTTCTCTCTTTTGAATAGCAGTGACACACTGGCAGTTTTCCAATCCTCCAGTACTTCTCCAGAATCCAAGGAGTGTTGGAAAATTATAACCAATGCATTCTTTATCTCTGTAGCTATTTCTTTTGGGATCTGAGGATGCAAGCCATCGGGGCCAGTGAACTTATCTGCCTTTATCCTCATTAGTTTGTCTAATACTAATTCTCTATTGATGGCGATGGTATTAAATTCCTCCACTGTATTCTTTAGTATTAATGGGATGTTCCATGGTATCTTCCACTGTAAAAACTGTTGCAAAATATCTGTTTAACTTATCTGCCATTTCCTTGTTCCCCATAACTATCTCCCCAGATTCATTTCTGAGGGGCCAATGTTCACTTGACCTCCCTCTTCCTTTCTAAATATTTAAATAATCTGAAACTCCCTGCCTGAAAGGGTGGTGGAGGCGGGAACCTTCACAATGTTTAAGAAGCATTTAGATGATCACTTGAAACAGCATAACATTCAAGCCTATCGGTAAAGTGCTAGAAAATCGGATTAGAATAAATTGGTGTTTGATGGCCAGCGCAGGCATGATGGACTGAAGGGTCTCTCTCTGTGTCGTAAAGCTCTATGAATATGAGCTATAAAATGGAAGCTCCCTTTTTATGTACACTGAATACTGTAACCTCGTGCTTGAGTTCATATAAACAACTCCAGCCAGCTGGGCTGTCACTTTAGCGGGCTGAGGACATATCCAAATCATCAAGTCGATTTATTTGAATCTGGAAATGAATTTGCAGATCAACAGTTATAGCAAATCTCATGTTTCCTCAACTTATTGTAACAAACACTAGCATTTATATGGCACCTTTATCAGAGTAAATGTCCCAGGATGCTCCGCAGCAAAGTTGATAAACAAAATCTGTCACTTCTGATGGAATCTGATATTTCCAAGCCTGTATTTTTGAGACCAATCCTAATTGAAAAGGTAAAGCGAAACTGCAAAAGAAAACTGACCTTTCCAGTTTCGAAGGAAACTAAGAGTGAAACTGAGATTGGAAAGCAAAACTTCTGGGTGGACTGAAACTAGTGGAAACCATGGAAATAGGATACCAACCCATCAGAGCTCAGTTTGATGACCCCAGTAGTGCAGTCCAGGCAGAGGTAAGATCTTGAAGCTGAGATGAAGTAAATATACAGTTGTTGCAGCTGTTTCTGGTACTTGAAGATAACAATGGTTGGATCCACACCTTCTTGACTATCGAAAGAGTGGTAGACCACAATATGATAGAATTTACCCTGCAGTTTGAGAGGGAGAAGCTGCAATAAGGTGTAACGGTATTACAATTAAATACAAGTAACTACAAAGACTTGAGGGAAGAGATGGCCAGAGTTGATTGGAAAAGGAGCCTAGCAGGGAAGTCAGTGGAACAGCAATGGCAGGAGTTTTTGGGGGTTAATAGGGAGGCACAACAGAAATTCATCCCAAGGAGAAGGAAACATGCTAAGGGGAGGGCAAGGCATCCATGGCTGACGAGGAATGTCAAGGACAGCATAGAGGCTAAAGAAAAAGCATACAGAGTGGCGAGGATTAGTGGGAAACCAGAGGATTGGGAAGCCTTTAAAAGCGAGCAGAGGATAACTAAAAGGCAATAAGGCGGGATGAAGTATGAGTGCAAACTAGCTAGTAATATAAAGGAAGATAGGAAGAGATTTTTTCAATATATAAAAGGTAAGAGAGAGGCAAAAATAGACATTGGACCACTAGAAAATGTGGCTGGAGAAGTAATAATAGGAAACAAAGAAATGGCAGACTAGGTAGTAATATAAAAAAAGATAGGAAGAGTATTTTTCAATATATAAAAGAGAGAGTCAAAAATAGACATTGGACCATTGGAAAACGTGGCTGGAGAAGTAATCATAGGAAACAAAGAAATGGCAGACGAACTGAATAGTTACTTTGCATTAGTCTTCATGGTGGAAGACACCAGTGGGATGCCAGAGCTCCAGGAGAACCAGGGGGCAGAGGTGAGTGTAGTGACCATTACTAAGGAGAAGGTTCTGGGGAAACTGAAAGGTCTGAAGGTGGATAAATCACCTGGACTGGATGGACTACACCCCAGGGTACTAAATGAGGAAATGGTGGAGGCATTAGCGATGACCTTTCAGGAATCACTGGAGGCAGGAAGGGTCCCAGAGGACAGGAAGGTGACTAATGTAATGCCACTGTTTAAGAAGGGGGGGAGGCAGAAGACGGAAAATTATAGACCGGTTAGCCTGACTTTGGTCATTGGTAAGATTTTAGAGTCCGTTACTAAAGATGAAATCGCAGAGTACTTGGAGGTGCATGATAAAATAGGACTGAGTCAGCACGGCTTTGTCAAAGGGATGTCGTGTCTGATAAATCTGTTAGAGTTCTTTGAGGAGGTAACAAGGAAGTTAGACAAAGGAGAACGAGTGGACGTGATTTATTTAGATTTCCAGAAGGCTGCATAGGAGACTGTTAAATAAGTTAAGAGCTCATGGTGTTGAGGGCAAGATCCTGGCATGGATAGAGGATTGGCAGACTGGCAGAAGGCAAAGAGTGGGGATAAAGGGGTCTTTTTCAGGATGGCAGCCGGTGACTAGTGGTGTGCCTCAGGGGTCTGTGCTGAGACATTAATGATTTGGAAGAAGGTACTGTATGCACTGTTGCTATGTTTGCAGATGATACAAAGATCTGTAGAGGGACAGGTAGTATTGAGGAAGCAAGGGGGCTGCAGAAGGAATTGGACAAGCTAGGAGAGTGGGCAATGAAGTGGCAAATGAAATACAATGTGGAAAAGTGAGAGGTTATGCATTTTGGAAGGAGGAATTTAGGCATAGACTATTTTGTAAATGGGGAAATGCTTCGGAAAGCAGAAGCACAAAGGCACTTGGGAGTCCTTGTTTACGATTCTCTTAAGGTTAATGTGCAGGTTCAGTCGACAGTTAAGAAGGCAAATGCAATGTTAGCATTCATGTCAAGAGGGCTAGAATACAAGACCAGGGATGTACTTCTGAGGCTGTATAAGGCTCTGGTCAAACCCCATTTGTAGTATTGTGAGCAGTTTTGGGCCCCGTATCTACGGATGTGCTGACCTTGAAAAGGATCCAGAGGAGATTCACAAGAATGATCCCTGGAATGAAGAATTTGTCATATGAGGAACGTTTGAGGACTCTGGGTCTGCACTCGTTGGAGTTTAGAAAAATGAGAGGGGATCTTATTGAAACTTACAAGATACTGCAAGGCCTGGATAGAGTGGAGGTGGAGAGAATGTTTCCATTTGCAGGAAAAACTAGAACCAGAGGACACCATCTCAGACTAAAGGGATGAACCTTTAAAACAGATGAGGAGGAATTTCTTCAGCCAGAGGGTGGTGAATCTGTGGAACTCTTTGCTGCAAAAGGCTGTGGAGGCCAATTCACTGAGTGTCTTTAAGACAGAGATAAATAAGTTCTTGATTAATAAGGGGATCAGGGGCTGTGGGGAGAAGGCAGGAGAATGGGGATGAGAAAATATCAGCCATGATTGAATAGCGGAGCAGACTCGATGGGCCAAGTGGCCTAATTCTGCTCCTATGTCTTATGGTCTTTTGGAAAGCAGAGTTGATGTGTGCCATTTTTGTTGAAGATTGCCTGTGGAACTTGGGTTGGTTGTGTGCTGCCGTTGGTTGGATAAATCATAGAAGAACAAGAGCTGAAATTCTTTGTGAGGAAGACAGTGATTTGAAAGACTTTGTGACTGAGATTGATGACATAGACTGAATGGACTGCCAAGCCAATTTACAAGATCTGTCTTCGTTTTTCTCCTCATGATATAAAAAATACAGAAAGGCAATGCTGCACATTATCCAGTTAGCACGCTAAATAACTGCTTTCTGGGCTGTCACCTTTAAATTTGACTGACATTGAACTTAAAATAATAGAGTTCTTTGTCCCGAGGATGTCTCCCTCCCCCGTCCCTAACCACACTGCCACTATATCATGTGGTTTTTTTTATTCTCCTTCTGGATTTTTGATTAGTGCCCCATCAGAGATTGGTCGGCATGGTGGCCAAGTAAGCAAGTTGCTGTTCTACCCTGCCCCAGTTGTCGTCAGCATCTTGAAAGTAGTCATTGTAAGTTAAGACTTTCCAGTCTATTATTTTTTTTAAAACAAATATCAATTGTCTGGATAGATGCTCCATTCTGACTCATGATCTATATTTTTAGCAAGTGACTATCTGACGAGAGCAGAAAGTTACATTTCAGGATAAGTTGTACACAAACTTGTGTGCGAAAAATTCCAAAGTGTGACCTACCCCACTGTTCAAACATCCACCTAATGCTCATGGTCTATATGAAGGACGCTCACTTTGAGGAGACACTCGAGAGTGCAGCAAGCATCCCAGAAATAAGCTTACAACGTTGATGATGCCCATGGGATAATAAGGTCAGAGAGCAGATCGGTGTTAGTCTTACATACAAACTGTGGAAGTTGGTAAGGAACCATCCTACATGGTGCCAGTTTCTTGTCTTTGTTCTCTTCCAGTAAATGTTGTTTGCCTGTTGTGTACTCCTTTGGCTCTATCGTTAGATAATATGAGCCAGGATTGAAGTAGGATTTGTAATTGATCAGTTTTCTCTGTTTGATTCTCTATAAAAATATCTGGGGTCGACTGCCTCAGTACTGGGCCTCAAGAGTCCAGATTTTATGTGAACTCAGCCTGTGAAATGACATGCATGCGTGGGAGAAATTTTGAACTTGGAGACTTTTAATTAATTCACGGGGTGTGAACATTACAGGCTTCTTGCAGCCTGGCTGCACACCATCATGGCCTGGCTCACGTGCAGCAATTTGCAGTAAACCTCTCTGGGGGGTTGCAGAGGGTACTGAGGCACAAGCATTTGTTTGTCAATTAGGGTACACAGGTTTATGGCATTAGTACGCAGGTACAATACGTTTTTCTCCACTTCCTATTTTCCCTTTTACCTCTCTGGAAAGGATGATGGCAACTGTAGCAGGGCAGAATTCTGTTGTTGCAGCACTCTTACTGACCATGATATCTATTTGGCCCATTAATGATGGCTCGTATTAAAATGATGGACAGTGTGTGTAGGTTACCAAAATCTTCAGAAACTGCAACCCATCATAAATTTATTCAATATCCTAATTTTAAAATTCTCATCCTTGTTTTCAAGTCCCTCGGTGGCCTCGCCCCTCCCTATCTCTGTAATCTCCTGCGGCCATACAGCCCCTTCAAGACCTCTCCGCTTCTCCAATCCAAGCCTCCTAAGCATTACCAGTTTTAATTGCTCAATCATTGGGGGCCCTTCTTTCATTTGTCTAACTCCTAAAATTCTAGAATTACCTCCCTACTCATTGCTGCCTTTCCAACTTGCTTTCCCCCTTTGAAATACTCTTTAAAATCTACCTTACCTGACCTAACATCTCCTTTTGTGGCTTAGTGTCATATTTTACTCCTTGAATTGTGTTCCATTATGTAAAAGGCAACAGATTAATATATTTTAAATCAAGCCTTAGTTTCTTGTATTCGTACAGAAACTGGCAGATCCTTTTTTTCCATTGATGATTTGAATTACTAGCTTAGTATGAAATGTATGTGCAGGATCATACTGAAAGGCTGTTGAATTGCAAAACATGAGAAAACCATGTTGCATCCCATTTCCACTGACTGCTTGTGCACCATTCAGATGTATACTTCCTAACAGATTTTGTTTATCTGCGTTTTTGGATTGAAAAGAAAGATTACATATGAGCAACAAAAATCTGGATTGACTGCTCAATTGGAAAGTTGGATCTGAAGTATGCTGTTTTCTTGTGTGGTAGGGGTTTAAATTGTCTCTATGCTGCTGGAGCCCATAGCCTCTTTTTACCAGAACTATTTATATCAAGTATTTACACATTTGGACCTCAACATGAGGTAAATAAGAGCTTTTGCCCTATTCAAGATCTCTCCTTCTTCTCAGCCATGTGATCTGACATCATTATTCCATCAGCATCATGTCCCAGATGACCATAGGCTGCTTTCCCCTTTTGAGGGGGAGAGCTGACTGGAGGTGGTTTAACCTGAGGATCACCACACCTCAGGCGAGGGGAGCAAGGTTGAGAAAGGCAGGCCTTCATCATTGTTTACCAACATGCTCTACATCTCCCTCTCCCCAAGTCTTTATTCCCCCATCATATTTACATCCTCCTACATGATCTGCACTGCTGTAGCTTCCTTTGATCAATTAATCTTGCTACATTGGAAAACGTGAGTCATGATTCTACGGAAATAAAAGCAGAAAATGTTGCGAGACACCCAGTATTGTCAGGCCACGTCTTTGCATTGAGATAGGCCGATTTAGAGCATGCGTTCACCGTCTGTAAAAAGGGATGCAGCCCCAAAATCCTGCGACAGTCGGGAAATGGGATTCTCACCAGCGAGATCTAATTTCCTGATTTTCCGCACCCCTCACTGGTGACATTGAGGTCCTGGACGGGAACCTAATTTCAATATATTTCAATACAATGTAACTATTATTAAAGGGCTTTCCAGCCACATGATACCCACCCAACCTCTGTATATTCATACAATAGCTTTATAATAATGGGAATCAATCGAGGGGAACCCACTACAGTACTAAGATAAGTATAACCCCTGAGGGGAGAGGGACATGTGGGCACTGCCACCGGGCAGTGCCAACCTGTGCCACGTACAGAACCAGTTTGGGCACTCCGGGGCGGCCCATGGTGTGGGGGTTTCCTTTATGTGTGTTGGGCGAAGGGGGTGGCAGCTGAAGCCTGTGAGGTGGTGGGGAGTGCCCTGATACTTCCCCTGATGGTGGGGCGCAGGCGGGGACAGTATCCCTGATCTTCCGTGGTGGGCGGCAGGAGATGAGTGTTCCCCTGATGTTTGCGTTGTGGTGGGGGAAGGAGAGTGTGCCCCCAATTCTTCCGTGCTGGTGGGTTGGCGATCATCATTTCAGCGCAGTTTAGAGCTCTCTTTAAAGATGGTGCCACGATCTCTGTTGAGCCAGTCTTGCTGGCTCTGTCAAGTCTGCAATGTGCAAACTACGTTCCCAGATTTCTGTGCATTGAGTGCCAGTAAATCTGGTCTGGAAACTGGAGAAATACATGTCGGTTTTCAGTCTCAACCTGACATTGACAATTTGTGGTAAAATTCCATCCAGTGACATGGATAATGTTTCAAGCCAATGACCTTTGATCAGATTGGGTCAACTTGTTAACCTTAGCAGACAAATAGGAAAAGATTACCTAGATTAGACGTCAAGCTTTCTAGTCTCCTGACCTTAGTGAACAGAGTTGGATACTGCGTGCTACACATACGTTGGTGTTGACATTGACGAGTTAACTATAAAATTTCAGATATCTTGAAATACATTAGCAGAGGCATAGTGAAGAAAAGCTTCCCTATCTCATTACATGCAATAGGCTGTTGATGTCAATTACAAAGGGCTACAATATTACATGGAAAGCAATGGGCCACGCAGGGGCAGTAAGGTTAAAGTCTGAACCAACATTTCAGATGATGGCATCAATTGCAAAAATAAAATTACCGTGACTCTGCATCTGGGAGCAAATTGCAGCCTTGAAACCCTTTCTCGCGATGTAGTTTTTCTGCTATAGATTATTAAATAGTATCAAATTGTTGAAGATTTATTCTGTCCTATTTTTCAACATAATTATAATGATGCTGGTATTTTTTAGTTTTGAAATGGCCTCTGTTGTGTGCTATATTGCTTGGAGTAATATATGTTACTCATTTGTTTATACCAAGATGCTCTTAATCTTGATGTTGATAAACACTCGTAGTCATCCAAGGAAAGCAAATCATTTATTGAGTAACTGAATGATTAACTTGTGAGTTTGATTGTTTAATACTTTTACTAGCTATTAAATTAAACAAGATAGAATAAGAATAAACTATGATTACTATACTTGCATTCTGAGCTAACTCTCTACAACTCTGGGACGGGATTCTCCTCTACCCGGCAGGGCGGGGTGTCCCGGCGTAGCGGAGTGGCGCCAACCACTCCGGCGTCGGGCCTCCCCAAAGGTACAGAATTCTCCGCACCATTAGGGGCCAATCCCTCACATTGAGGGGCCAGGCCCACGCCGGTGCGGTTGGCACCACACCGACTGGCGCCCAAACCGGTTCCAGCGGCCTTTGAGGCCCGGCACATGTGCGCTGGGGGGTTCTCTTCCGCCTGCGACATGGTGGAAGCCGTGGCGGCGGCGGAAGAAAAAGAGTGCCCCCGCAGCACTGGCCCGCCCGCCGATTAGTGGGCCCCGATCGCGGGCCTGGCCACCGTGGGGGCACCCCCCGGAGTCCAATCGGCCCGCGCCCCCCCAGGACCCTGGGGGCCCGCACGCGCCGCCGATCCCGCCGCCACCAGAGGTGGTTCAAACCACGGCGGCGGGAGAGGCCTCCCAGCGGCGGGACTTCGGCCCATCGCGGGCCGGAGAATCGCCGCAGGGGGCTCGCCGATCGGCGGGTGGTGTTTCCCGCACCCGCCAATTCCCGGGTGGTGGAGAATTTCTGCCACTGCGGGGGCGGGATTTTTGGCGGCCCCGGGCGATTCTCTGTCCCTGCGGGAGGTCGGAGAATTTCGCCCCTGGTTTCTAGTCACAATACATACGAAGAGATGCAGGAAAGCAGATTGAGTCTGTTTTTATACTCCTTGTTAGTGCTGCCCTCTAGTGATCATTTAACTGTAATGACTATACATTAACCCCTAATGCACAGATCACTACTGGTGTGATGGATAAAGTGATAGATGAGCTCATGCATGAGAATGTTTATAGAAGAGATCTAAACTTGCACATGTGTCTAAGTGCCCAATTCATTTTTTCTTTCCCCAGTTAAGGGGCAATTTAGCATGGCCACCTACCCTACATCTTTGGATTGTGGGGGGTGAGACCCACACAGACACAGGGAGAATGTGCAAACTCCACACGGACAGTGGCCCGGGGACAGGATCGAACCCGGGTCCTCGGCACCGTGAGACAGCAGTGCTAACCACTGTGCCACAGTGCCACCCACGCAAACCTGGAAATTAAATATGGAATGGCAGGTATAACAAGACAGATCTCATGGATCTTATTAGCCGTCCACTCTGCCTATAAGGAATCAATTTCAGCCACATAGTTCTTCCAAACATGGACCTTCCTCGGGCAGAATTACAGTCTCTATCCTTATCCCTATCGCTTACCTAATTATCCATGGCAGCAGCTTCCATGTGAATAGGACTTCCACCTATGCGATCTTCTATACAGTGGTTAAATTCTTCTGGGACGTTCTCAACTCCCAGCTTCCGTTAAATCATGGCAGTATGAATTTGCCAGAACTGCCATTACCTTTGCATGGTTTGGCTGATCCTGGGAATTCAGTCACTCGAAAGTGAAATAATGGCAGCAATCCTACAGGTGCTTTCAGACCACTCGGGAACCTAGCTTTCTGGCTTGGCTTGCTGACCACCTCCTCTTCTTCTCTAGCTCCTCTCTTTCTTCTTTGTCTCTCTGCTAGGTGACACTGATATTTTTACTTGCTGTTGGTACCTGGAAGGTCCAAGGATAATCAGGTCTCATGGACCTGTATTTCTTACTATCAAAAAATGATAATGGATCCCTTTACAATTAGATTTGTAAAAGTACTTTTGAATCATTTTTTATAAACAATTACAGATCCTCCAAAATATTGGGGTCTGGATGGGGATTCTGGGATTGCCTATTCTCCCAAAGTATGTTATAGTTTCTCAGCCATTAATGACTCTTGTCATTTATACTATTGGACCTCAACACGATGTTAGAGGTTCTCCTTCCAGATCTCTCTTTCATCTCAGTTATGTGATCCGACATCATTATTACATCAGCATCATGTATTCTTCTGATTTAACCTTTCACTCTACATAAAGTCATTACAATTTTTCTTTACTGTTAATGCTCCTGAGTAAAAGGCCATCACTCCGTTTGTATTTGCAGTGTTGATTTAGTTTAAAATAGTAACTTAGGCATTCAAGGTGTAGGAGTTCAAAGGAGCTATGATCTGGCCAAAAGCCTGATTGTGGTGGAGAAAGTTCTTGGGTTAGATTCTCCGTCAGCGGGATTCTCCGGTTCGCCGGCAGCGCACTCACACCAGTGGATTTCCTGAAATCGTGGGGGTGCCCACAATAGGAAACTCTATTGGCTGCCTGCTGGGACAGAGAATCCCGCTGCTGGCGGGAGGGCGCCGCACCGTAAAACGGGTGCGGTGGGCCGGAGGATTCTGCCTCGTGTATTTCTCACAGTAGTTCTCACCACCTTAGTCCCTATTTGATGCACTTGATCACATATCTTTAATTTGAACACACGAGAGATTCCCATTCACTGTTGATTTGAATCTGATTTTCTTCTGGCTCTTAAGAGCAATATAAAATAGCTGTCCAGAACAGAATGCATTTAACTTTTGTTCTGCCAGCTCAATTGGTGAGATGCCTAGTTTCTGAAACTGTGTGAGTGAGATTGTGTATTCAGCTGCAATAGCATAGATTTGGTGAAGGGAATGAAGTGTGCACTGCACGGGAAGAATCCCACTAGCAGGACGTTGCCTGTGATAAAGGATCAAGTATGGCTGGCGAAACGCATGGAACGTACAAAGCAGTTCTCTCTTACTAAAGCTAGACAAAAAGTTTTAAGCTTTGATGCAGAAAATCCTAAAACTAAAATACTGCTTTACGACTAAGTTCTAGAAATCTTCCCTACAGCTCTGCCTTGCTTTCCTTTTCTAAAACAGTGAAAATTATCTTGTTAGAGATAATGGACGCGATAGAGCGGTCTCGTCACACCCGACTTGATGACGCCGTTACTCATGAGATTTGCAACGTCTGAATGCTTTGTGAGATATCGCAATCTTGATTTCACTCTTGCTGGGCATGATCCAATTTACATATTTAAATGAACCATTAGGCTAATTTAAAAATGTCGCCCCTCCCCGATTCACCCAAGGCCCGGGAACGAACGTCCACGCCTGGAAGACTTCGCCATGGCACCATTTAGCACTGGACCAAGCGTAGCAGCACCTGGGAGGTATCCCAGGCCATCAGAAGCCCTCAAGTGGTCAGGCTCTGGGCAGAGTGGTACCCTGGAACTCGTGCTGGAACCCGGGCACCTTGACACTGCCATCCAAGCACTCTGGCAATGCTACTCTGGCACTGCCAGGATGCCTGAGTTCCAGGATACCACTCTGGCCACTTGAGGGCTTCCGATGGCCTGGGAGACCTCCCAGGTGATGCCATGCTTGGTACAGGTTTGTATGGACCAGTGCTAAATGGTGCCATGGCACTGCTGGGCTGGCAGGGGCACTGCCTGGGTGCCAGGCTGGCAGTGCCAAGGTGCCAGATTGCCTGTGCCAGGGATCGGGTTCAAGGGAGCCCTGTTTTTAAGAGATTGGGTGAGGAAGGTGCTCGAGGACACTCTGAGAGGTAAGTTGGGGGGTCCGGAGGCCACGGTGGGAAGTCCGAGGGTGGGGGGGGAGGGTGCAAGATCGGGGAGACCTTTGCAAGTAGCACAGTGGTTAGCACTGTTGCTTCACAGCACCAGGGTTTCAAGTTTGATTCCCAGCTTGGGTCACTGTCTGTGCGGAGTCTGCATGTTCTCCCTGTGTCTGCATGGGTTTCTTTCGGGTGCTCCAGTTCCATCCACATGTCCCGAAAGACGTGCTGTTAGGTTTCATGGACATTCTGAATTCTCCCTCAGTGTACCCGAATAGGCACTGGAGTATGGCGACTAGGGAATTTTGACAGTAACTTCAAGGCAGTGTTAATGTAAGCCTACTTGTGAGAATAATGATTATTATTAAAAAGGGCGCAAGCTGAGCTAGTCAGTTCAGGATGTGAGGTAAGTGCGTTCCTCGCTGAGGCCCAAAACAACCAGCCCCGTTTGATAGTGGGGTCGCTTGCTTAGAAATACCCCATTATTCACACCCAAAACAGGTGTTTTTTTGCCATTAAATCACACCCAATACCTACTATGTTGCTCAGTTTCATACTTTATTTTATAACGCTCCTCTCAAGTTCCTTGGGCAATTTCATTACACTAAAGATGCTATATATGAACATAAGAAATAGGAACAGGAATAGGCCACACTTTGGACAACGCCTGGAGTACTGTGTGCAGTTTTGGTCTCTTTATTTAAGGAAGGACATACTTGTACTGGAAGCAGTAACGTGAAGATTCATTAGATTTGGGGTTTTATATTGAGAGGCTGGATAAACTGGAATTGAATGAGATGGGACCTTATTGAAAGATACAAGATCCAGAACGAACTGGACAGGATAAACAGCATTTAACTGGACTGGGAATCTAGAAAATGGGAGGCACAGTTGTTGGATAAAGTGTCAACTATTTAGGACTGAGATGAGAAAAAATCTCTTCACTCACAGCACTGTGAATTATCTCTGCCCCAGAGGGTTGCGGATTTTTATTATTGAGTATATGTAAGATTGGGATAGGCAAATATTTGGTTTCTCAAGAAGTCTTGGGCCATGTGGAGTAGATGGGAAAGTGGAGTTGAAGCCAAAGACCAGCCTTGATTTTAAAGATTTTTATTGAAGATTTTTCATAATAAACAGAATAAAGGTAAGTATGAACGTACATTGAAAACAAAAGAAAAATATATATACATAGGTTGTCTTCTGTTATTTTACATGGGTTATCTTTCATTATTTAGGTTCTCCAGTAGGCACTTAATTCTAGCTCGTTCCTCTGTTTTGCTCTTCCCCATTTCTTTCTAAACCCCCCCTCCTCTTCTGGCCGTCTGGCGTGCCTTCTTCCGTCATCAGCTCTTCTATCCAGTTGTTAATGGGTTGGTGTGATGCTGTGTATTTTGTTATTTGCTAGGCATTGTTGGGCTTCATGCCTCTTTAACACAAGTCGTCCAGTTGTGTGTTGGCCCTCCCCTAATCGTCCATACAGGTCGCCGTAATTCCCCTTTTCCTAGAATGTCCGCTTCCAGTAGGTCCTCTAACAATGATTGTTGTGATGGTCATGGATATGTCCTCGTTTCCCTATGTAAGAAGATTTGACCTGCATCTATCTTAGTTCATTCCTCCCTGTCAGCTTGAACTTCTCTGTTAGTTCCTAGAGTGTTGTCAATCTGTTGTCAGTGTAGAAGTCCCTAACTGTCAGCATTCCCCGTCTTGTCTCCACCTTTTGAAGGTTGTGTCAATTGTCGCGGGCGTGAACCTGTGGTTGTTGCAGATGGGGGCCTTTTGCCCCCCCCCCCGCCCCCAATTATCTTTTTTT
Organism: Scyliorhinus canicula; assembly: GCF_902713615.1. Taxonomy (NCBI): domain Eukaryota; kingdom Metazoa; phylum Chordata; class Chondrichthyes; order Carcharhiniformes; family Scyliorhinidae; genus Scyliorhinus; species Scyliorhinus canicula. Next base: position 178,687,067 of record NC_052151.1, read on the forward strand.
TCTAATTAGTTGAAGAAGGCCTTGGGGATGTAGATCAGAATGAATCTGAACAGGAAGAGGAATCATCTTGATCGTCTGCACCCTCCCCGCCAGGCAGAGTGGGAGTGTGTTCCATCTCTGCAGGTCCTTTTTTATTTCTTCATCAGGCTGCCCAGGTTCCATTTATGGATCCCTGTTCAGTCATGAGCGATTGGGATCCCTGGGAAACGGAGTTTGTTTTGGGCCTGTTTAAATGGCAATCCTTCCACCTCTGCCCCTCCTCCTTACAGGTTCACCAGGAAGACCTCACTTTTGCCCAGGTTGAGTTTGTAGCCTGAGAAGGCTCCAAACTCTTTCAAGAGCGCCATGATGTAGAGAAGCAGGTCATCTGCAAAGAGCGAGACTCTGTTCTCTGACTCCTCTCCGGATCCCCTTCCAGTTCTTTGCTGCCCTGAATGCGATTGCCAGTGGTTTGATAGATAGGGCGAACAGCAGCAGGGACAGTGGGCATTGCTGCCTTGTACCTCTGTGAAGGTGGAAGTACTTAGAACTGGTAGTATTTGTCTGTACGCTCGCTGTGGGAGCGTTGTACAGGAGTTTTACCCAGGCGGTGTACCCTACTCCAAGCCCAAACTGCTCCAGTACCTCTGTAGAGGTACTTCCATTCAACTCTGTTGAAGGCTTTTTCGGCGTCCAGGGAGACCATCACCTCAGGTGTTCTCTCCCCGGATGGGGTCATGATCACGTTTAGAAGGCTCCTGATGTTCGATGTTAGCTGTCTACCCTTAACAAAGCCCGTTTGGTCTTCTGCTACTACCTCTAGTAGGCAGTCCTCTCGCCTTTTCGGCTAGGATCTTGGTCAGTATTTTCACGTCTGCGTTTAACAGCGAGATGGGACTGTAGAACCCGCATATAGTTGGGTCTTTGTCTTTCTTGGGTATCAGCGAGATTAAGGCTTGTGCCAGCGTAGGTGGCAGGGTGCCCCTTGCCAGTGAATCTGTGAACATCCCCCACAGGTACGGGGCCAATGCCATCGCAAACCTTTTGTAGAAGTCTGCCGGGAATCCATCTGGTCCCGGTGCCTTTCCCGCCTGCATAAAATTGATGCTGTCCATGACTTCTCCCAGTTCTAGTGGTGCTTCCAGTCCCTGTCCCTGGTTCACAGTTAGCAAATCAACAAATAAAGACTCTACCGATTATCTCTTCACTGCTGTCCTTGCTGCCGTTTCTTGAGCTCGTTTACCAGGACAAACTTGTCTGCTTCTGTAGGGGCTGTGAAAAAGTGCACCCTGCCTTGGAATGTGACCCAGAATTTGGCTGGGTTCAGCATCCCAAAAGTTACACCATTCTTGTACAGGGCCGCCTTTGCCCTGTTGAATTCTGCCCGGCGCTTGGCCAGGTCAACCCCAATGTCCTGGCAGATTCTAATCCGGTGACCTTCCTAGTTACAGTTCTTTGTCTGCTTTGCCCAGCGCAGGATTTGTTCCCGGTCTTGGTACTGGTGCCTTTTGGCGATTATAGCCCTCAGCTGTTCCAGGCTCTGGGATTTGGACAAAGTGACTGGTGGGCTCTGACTATTTCTGGTAGGTTGGCAAAGCTATCCCTAACCACCAGATTGGGCCACATAGTCCGTGGGGTTCCTACCTTCTATCTCCACCAGCAGGCTCACAATCCGCACGTTTTGGTACCTCAATTGGTTTTCTTGGTCGTTGATTTTCCCCTTCAGATCCCTGTGTCGTGACCAGCCTTGTTGCTACTTTTTTTTTAGGGCGACAATCTGGTCTGTTGCGGCCTTCTCCAGCTCTTTAATGGTGTTTTCTTGAGCTTCCAGTCGCCTCTCCACCTTGCCTAGGGCCACCTGCATGGTGGCCAGAGCTTCCACAACTGTACCCTGACCACAGCTTGAATGTCGGTTTTCGTCTCTTCCCTGTGTTCTCTTAGTTGCCTTGAGAGAAGCATCCTCCACCGATCCCCTGGAGTGGAGGTGGGGGGGCTCCTTGTGTGGCGGGTCAGTCCTTCCCGTTCTGGCGAGGCACTAGATTCGCCGCCTCGTACATCAGCCGGCTCAGCCTGTTGTTTCTTTCCCGTTTACACGCGGTCTCTGGCTGTTGTTTGGCCTTCGTATTGCTGCTGGTTGAGGAGTGGGGATGTTTTATCTTCTGCATTAGTGGGCTATTTCGGCTGAAAAGAGCCTATTTACAGGTTGGTGGGAGGAGAGCCACCTGATGTGTGACTTCTCAGCACATCCCCGTCACCAGACGTCTTCGATCAGCCATGATATTGAATAGCAGAGCAGGCTTGATGGGCCATCTGGTCTATTCTTCCCACCTCTTGTATTCCTGTGTGTTATTGACTCTGAGTTTTACTTGTTTTCTATGCCTGTTGTGAATTTACTGTTGTTAGAAACGGTTGACGCATAACCCATTTATTTGCATATACCCTTCCATTTAATTCTTCTTTTATTTTTCATAACATACATTCATGCTCGTGCTCTGAGGCTTTCCACTTCAAGAACTCATTGTCAAGTTGGAGTACTCCCAACACAGTTGCAACCACTAGCAAAGTAATGCTTTCTCCTCCACCCACTCTCCCTCAGTCCAAAATTCAGAAAAACACGCTTGATGTAATGTATACTGTTTGTCTGCACTGAGCTATTTTGGGCTTGTCAGAGTAGCAAAAGGCCTTTGTTCAGAATTAGGGCTGCTTTGTGCTGTCGATCCAAAGCCGTTCACACAAGACCAATACAGGAGACTTTTCAGTATCTTTCTTTTTGAAAAAAATATTTTATTCAAGGCATTTTCAGATTATATACATAACACACAATATAAAAGACTTTGTACAAGTATTTCTCAACAAAACCCCCTTTGTCTTAAACCCTACTCACCCCACTTTGTAACTATAAAGAATAGATTTTTTTTAAACCCCAAAAAGTTACACCTCAACTCATTCCCCCCCCCCCCCCCCCCCCCCCCACCCTCCCCAACTCTGCTGGCGTTTACCAATCCTTAAAGAAGGAGATGAACAGCCTCCACCTCGAGTGGAAACCCACCTCTGATCCCCGCTTGGCAAACTGTATCTTTTGCAAATGGGGGAATTCTGCCATATCACTCACCAATCCCAGTGCCTTGGCGGCTTTGAGGCTCGCCATCCAAACAAGATCCTCCTCCGGGCTATCAGGGAGGCAAAGGCTAATACATAGAACAAAGAACATACAGTGCAGAAGGAGGACATTCGGCCCATCGAGTCTGCACCGACCCACTTAAGCCCTCACTACCACCCTATCCCCGTAACCCAATAACCCCTCCTAAACGTTTTGATCATGAAGGACAATTTATCATGGCCAATCCACCTAAACTGCACATCTTTGGACTGTGGGAGGAAACCTGAGCACCTGGAGGAAAGCCACGCAAACACTGGGAGAACGTGCAGATTACGCACAGACAGTGGGGAATCGAACCTGGGACCCTGGTGCTGTGAAGCCACAGTGCTATCCACTTGTGCTGCCGCTCTGCTTCCGTGCTGCCCCTGCTATACGCCAGCCCCCTGTCTGCACTCTCAGATCCTTCAAAACCCCGAAAATCGCCACTTGGTGAATGGTGCTCCATTCTACCCTAAAATCTCTGATGTAGTCCTCACAAAGGATTCCCAAAATTTCACCAGTTTCAGACAGGACCAAAACATTTGAGTGTGGTCTGTCAGAGCATTGCCCACATTTATTCTCCACCTCCGGGAAAAAATAGACTCATGCGTGACTTTGTCATGTGCACTCTGTGCGCCACCTTAAATTAGATTAAACTTTACCTCACGCATGAGGAAGTGAATTAATCCTCCTCTGTGCCTCACTCCAAATCCCTCCTTCAAAGGTTCCACCTAACTCTTTATCCCATTTCCTCTTTATCTGTCCCAACGAGGCTTTGTCCCTTTCCATCTGCTGTCATAAATGTCAGAAACCTTGCCCTCTCCAATCGCAGACTTCTGACACAATCTTTTCAATCAGTGAGGGAAGTGGCAACTGCAAAAAAATGGCCAACCCATTCTCTCTCTTCTCTCCCCCTGCCCCCACCGATGAAATTTCTCCACAAGCTCCTCTAATTCTGCAAGTCTCCCTTCCACAAAAAGGTCTCTAAACCACTCTATCCCCTCTTGCCACCACGCCTTTTATGTTGAGTCCAACTCTGCTGGGGTAACTCTGTGATTATCACAGATTGGAGCCCACAATGACATGCCCTCTGTCTTAACATGTTGCCTGAGCTGAACTCAGATCCTCACATGGCGACGACTACGGGACTTTAGAGTACCTCGCTGGTGAGAACAGAAGGGGCGCCAGCTCTCAGACTTGTCCCACCTGCATGAAGCCTCCTCCATCCGTCTCCACACCGACTCCTGCTCTGCAGCCCATTTCCGAATCTTCTCCACGTTCGCTGCCCAATAATCATTTAGCAAATTCAGTAATGTCAAGCTACCCGCCAAATTATCTGCCACACGGATTCCTCAATACCGAATGCTCGTTCTAACCAGCCAAAACGTCAGTATCTCCAAACCCTCCCATGTATCTGTGCATTAACTGGGAATACCTTGCTTTTTCCCACATTGAGCACATATCCCGAGAACGAGACGAATTTCGCCAATATCTCCAAAATCAGATCTATACTGCAAACTGGGCCTGTAACATATAACAATAGTTCATCATCATACAGGGAGACTCGGTGACCCATATTGTTATCTCAATTCCTCGCCACTCCGTCAATGCCCTAAGTACCATTGCCAGTGGCTCAATTGCAAATGCAAAGAGCATCAGGGACAATGGACATCCCTGCCTTGTTCCTCGCTGCAAGTTAAAATAACTCGAGCTGTGGGGGCCCTATATAATAGTCTAATCCAGCCAACAAACACTGGCACAAGACCAAACCGACCCATTCAACTGGATGAAAAGCCATAGCACCGATAGATATTACTACCTCCGTTTCCTGGCCCGACGGGGGCGTCAACACCACATTTAACAATTTCCTGATATTTGACAATAACTTCCTCCCCTTTACAAACCTATCCGGTCAAGGCAACTTGCATTTATATAGTACTGGACACAGTAAAATATCACAATTGTACAAAACAAATGACAGAGCCACATAAGGAGACATTAGGATAGGTGACAAAATAACTAGGTCAAAACAATAGGTTTTAAGGACTGCTTTAAGGAAGGCGAGAGTGGTGGAGAGGTTTGGAAAGACAATTCCAGAACTTGGGGCCAAGACAGCTGATGGCATGGCGAAGAAATCTGAAAATTTGCGAGATCAGAATTTGAAACCAGAGATGAAAGTTCAATGTCTTGCCCACTGTGCTCCCCAGTTTCCCCACTTCCATCCTCTACTTACTGTAATGTTTGATTGCAGCACTAGCATGGAAGATTGATCTGTTTAATTTGGGTCATTCCAAGTGATATCACAGTTCAAATCAGTAGAAACCTAAGAAATACCCATGCGGTGAAGCTAGAGAAACTGCAAATGATTCAAATTAGAACAAGCATTGCAGTGAAAAGTCTGCTCAGTATTTAAATGGTTCAGCAAGCCATTTGATGCTTGTGCACATACAGAGCTTATGCTGTTCTTGACAACCTATTTCTCAGTTCCACATTATGCTCTTGCCTACTCTAAGCTGCTGCACTGTTTCAAGCTCATCCCCTGGTATTACTGCCAGTCTGAACATGGCTTTCATCCCCGCTGCTCACCAAAGTTTTCAGCAGCTCTGTAGTGCAGATATCATCATAATTCCTATCTTTGTTAATTATAATTTTATTACAGTATAATTTGGGATATAGCCCTTGGCTTCAGAAAGTGATAGTTGTCTGTATTGCACAGTGCCCCCTGGGTCGTACTATTTCTGACAACTCAATCCTTTCTTGAGATGACTGCCTATCAAGTGTAAGTTGGTAACCATGGCAGCATCGAGTTCTGTCAGATGAGCGAGGAGCCCTTTATCTCTCTGGTATTACAGCAGCTGCTTTGTGTGTTGTTTTCTGACGTCACCTTTTCGTGCCGTGCTAGTCTGTCTGAAAGTGAATGAAAGAGAATCCAACCAGTCAGATTCTGCTTCACTGCGCTTCTACTTTGCAATCTATAAATGGCCATTTAGCCAATATTTTGACATTCTGCAAGCTTCTGCCAGTTAGATAATTTTGTATTTCTTCCCTCTCTAGAGTTAGAACTTGGATGGAAAATCCCAACATTAATATTTCTGCCCTGTTTACACTATCACTGTAGATTTAGGTCATGATTGACATGGAGATTGGCAAAATTAAAGGTTCAACATGCTTTGCTCCAATCTAAAACAGCAGTGAATCAGGCTGGTATAAATAGCCTTTTGAAAATCTGTCATTTTCTGCTGCAACAAAAACTGAAGTATGCAGTACATGCATTAGCTAGTAGCAGAATGCTGCTTTGCACTGTCGCTGATTCTGGGCAGGCAACATCACAAAAGCTATCTGGTTCACTAATGTCCTTGGGGAAGGTAATCTGCCGTCCTCACTTGGTCTGGCCTACATGTGAATCCACATCCACAGCAATTTGGTTGACTCTTAAATTACTTCTGAAATGACCTAGCAAGCCACTCAGTTCAAGTGAAATTCGGGTTGGGCAATAATACTGGCCCAGCCAGCGATGCCTATATACCACGAATAAAAAAAGTAATTAAAGCATTGATCCTAAAGCCATTGGTTATAGGCAGCTAGGATTCCAATTAGGTGTGAGCCTGTGCTGACAGTGAACCAGTGGAACTGACGGTGAATCAGTGTTACTACCAGGTCACTAATTGTCACCAAAAGCTGCAATCTACCCTATAGAAAATGGAGTAAATAAGACATGTTCTATCGGGGGAACTGTTGGAACCTTCCTTATGGTTCTAACACTGTTTAATAACGTACCAGAAATAGCCAAAGGGTGGAATTCTTCCAACCTGCCTGTAAATGGCTGGCGTAAAATCCTGCAAATCTCCTAATGGTGGATCACTCTTCCCACTGGGAAGTGATGCAAATTCAATTTGCATCTCACAAATGCTCATTAAAGCAGCTGCCTACCAGCATCACATCAGACCTTTCAATCTTGCGTCACACCGGCGGGAATTTATATCAGTACCAAACCCGATTACTAATGAGTGGCATGCACAAGGCTGTCTTAATTCACCAGAGACTTCGAGTTGAGTGCAGCAATCTTTTGCCACTGTACCTGCTCCTGAGGCACTGTGACCTATCTTCCTGTTTGGCTTTTGAAATGCAACCAATTTGATTGACATATCTAGCTTTCCATAGTCATGTGATTTGCCATGAGACTACCTCCGGAGACGGACATGAGCAATTCAATAAAGCCTCTCAGAAGACTGAAGAAAACTGCTGTCCTTCTAACATGATGGATAAAAAGTAGACTTGTGAACCTGACAAAAGAAGCAGAGAAAACACAGAACTCAGGAATACCAATTCAAATCTGCAAAAGAAACTGCTGACTGCAAACGAGACAGCTCAGAAAGGCACACAGAAATGTACAAATTTGCAACAAAAAAAAGCTGTTGAAAAGAAAATACAAAAGAAAAGTACACACAGGCCACAAGTGAAATTACTGGCTGCAGCCAAAAAGGACATAGGAAACATAGAGACTTCAAGAAAATTATTGGGTGAGTAAAAATGGCTACAGTAAATGTTCCAATCCCATCTCTAATTCAGTTGATGCCTGGAAAACTGGCAGTCTTTTCACCTGCAATGGCAAAACTATGAGATTGCATATTTTGTTCAATATGAAAAGGAAGCTGTTTGGGTTTTGAAATGTAATTTGCTTGATTGACATATCTAATAGACACATTCTATAATAATGTGACTATGACACGAGGCTGTCTCTGGAAGCAGACATCTTAAGAGCAGTTCAATGAAGCCCCTCACAGAAACAGACAGTGAAGATGACTGCTGTCATTATATATGTGTCTGGGTAGCAAATACCCTGCAAGCATGTAGATGGGTAATCCATGCTGCAAAAAAAAAAACCAGAGAGGGAGAAAGAAGTTAATTGCGCCACTCTCATCCCGCTGTCTGTTTGAGCTACATTGAGAGCATTTATTTATAAGATGCAGCTAGCTGTCACTTCATGGCGGCACAACCCCTCTACAAATGCATATACTGGAGATTTTCACTTACCACCAACTCTTAAGTCCAATTGAGTTGAGTTCTGTTGTACCTCTTAGCAGAGGCTGTTGCACTTAATCTTGGTGAGAGTTGAGGAGGTCTTCAAATATAAAAGAAAATGAATTAACAAAATTTAAAATTTCTTCAGTATTTTTTAATAAATATTTTAATTGAATTTTGCATTTGTACACTATACAGGAGATGACTACAGACCTTGCTGCTCTAATTCTGCCAGATAGCTTTTTGTGAGGGGAAAAATATTGGCTAAGACATCAGGAGAACAACTCCTTTGCCCTTCAGATAGTGCCATGGGATATTTTATAACCACTTGAGGATAGATGGATTGTTGATTTATTCCTTCATCCCTAACATTTCTCTCAACAATTCAGCATTCCCTCAACACTGCAAGGTTAGCATAAATTTGTTGTTTAAATTGGGAATGGGGCCTGGATGCATGGCTATCTACGTCAGCGTTCACAATGCCATTAGAGCTACAACTGACAATTTAGTTTGGGGATGGGCAGCACGGTGGCACAGTGGATAGCACTGGGACTACGGCGCTGAAGACCTGGGTTCAAATCCCGGCCCTGGGTCACTGTCCGTGTGGAGCTTGCATATTCTCCCTGTGTCTGCGTGGGTTTCGCCCCCACTACCCAAAGATGTGCAGGTTAGGTGGATTGGCCATGCTATATTGACCCTTAATTGGAAAAAAAATAATAATTGGGTCCTCTAAATTAAAAAAAAATTTAGTTTGGGGATATGACAGCTTTAAAAATATCCTTGATGTTGTCTATGAAAGTGCCTCTCACATTATCACTACTGCTTCAGGAAATTCTGGCACTTGTTTGGAGATTTTTACTTTGAGGTACTGATCTAATTTTAACTCAAGCCTCAGCAAGTACTAAATATAACAAAGGGAAACGAGCTGAAAATATTTGTAATATTTCATGGTTGATTTTATATTCAAAATGATAAAATTCTTTGTTTATTCCATTTCATTTATCAATGTTATTTATATGTCTATATAACTATGTCAGAAATAAATATGTATTTTTTAATAAGGACATGAGGAGTCCATAACAATTAAGAATAACAACCTTTGTTTCTTTTATAATTACATTATATACAACTCCCGATAGGTCCCTACCGGGTCTCTCCTCGATGGATGCCTTACTCGCTGATCTTTCATACATAGTTGAATGGAGTTCCCCTGCCCCTCAACGGGGGAGCTCGTACTCCGCGAGAACCTTGGGGAAGATAATCATTCCCACTCCGTAAGATCCTGTCGGGATATTACATCCCCCCACCCCCTCTCCCCAAAAAGTCTGAAGACACTCACGACAGCCTGTGAGGTGGAGAAGGAGAACTTTGGGACCTTCTTTGGCTGCGGTGAAACATCACTCATCCGATGAGACAGGACTGCCCCAATCCCACATGGTGCTGCGCATCACATGTGCCAAATAATGGCTTTGAAGGATCAAAATGTGTCAATACCTCTGAAGAGGACAACCGCCATTTAATTTGTTTCAACGCCTAATCCTGGGCCTTGCTCCACACCCAAGGCTTGTGCTTCTTGAAGAGCAAATGAAGGGGGCCAGACAATCGCCAAATTCGGAATGAATCTGCCATAAATAACCAATCCAAGAAAAGAGTGAAGCTTCATAGCGTCTCGCGGGGCAGGGGCCAGTTGGATGGCTTGCACTTTCTCAGCGACTGGTGCAGGCTGTCTCAGTCTACCTGATACACCAAGTAGACAACTTCTTTTGCGTGAAACACGCAATTCCCACACTCAGAAAAGCGATGCAACACTGCTTCAAGATTCCGTAAATGCTCCTGGTCCGTGGTCCCCGCAACTAGCGTTGTATAAGTATACTGCAATATACGGTGAAACACTGCACACGCTGACGATACTCGTAGAGATTGTTGTGCGTATTGTTCGTGACATACTTCTATGAGGACTCATCGAGCTCCAGCTGTAGATAACCATAGATCATGCCTAATTTTGTAAATGTGCAGCCACCAGCCAATGTAGCATAACAATTCTCAAAGCGGGATATAAAGGATAACGGTCTAACCTTGAAGCCTTGTTCACTGTCAGTTTATGGTCTCCGCAGAGGCCGACTGTCTTATCCGGCTTCATTATGGGGATCACCAGCGCCACTCAATCGGCGAAGCGCACAGGTCTAATGATGCCCAAGCGACAATGTTCGTTCTCAACTTTTTCCACCAAGGCAAATGGAACGGGGCGAGAACAAAAATATCGGTGCTCGGCTTCCGGGTCCACCTGGATCTTGGCTGTGGCCCCTTTAATTTCCAAGCCTGGCTGGAAAACTCTCTGGGAACTTGCTCAGAACCTTACACAGACAGTCAGGTTTCACATGGAGTTTATGCTGCCAATCCAACATGCATCTGGGGTAACCACACGTGGCCCGACTGGCTAGGGCCGCTTTCTTGCATGACAATGAGGTGAAGGCAAACTTATTGGCAAACATAAACTACCAAAGTAAGCATCGTCCCCACAATATTCAGCCGCTCCCCAATCTAAGTGGCCAAATGAACCGCCGTATCAGCCAATGTCTGCACACCCTGCCTAATAAGATCAAATGTGTTCTGCCCCACCACAGAAATGGCAACTCCAGTATCCAGTTTGCATTTGGAACATATGGCCACTTACCTTTATCAGAACTTGAATGGGGCCCAAATGGGGCGCTGTCAAACAGTTTAACTCCATCTCAACCTCATCTCTGTCATCCAGATGCAAGGCTCGGCACCGGGACTGACGCCCACCTTGTCCGGGCGCCTGTACCGGTACCCACACATCGTACAAGGGCCGGAAGCTCCTTCAGCCGAGTCCAGAGACTTCTTTCGTCTCGATGGCTAGCCTTTTGTCCAGAGGCCAGAGTTGCTGTGGCAATTGGTCAGGGATGTGGGGATACCACATGAGGGGTAATGCCTCAGAACGTTCAGCTCCATCCCTTATATTTCTTGAACACCGTGTTCCACGCTATCTCCGAACAAAGAGATATGTAACGCATGTTGAAAAGTCGGGGAGGTTTTGCCCAAATGTTTTTAGTGTCGCCATATTATTTATACCGCAGACCACATGATTGCAGAGCATGTCAGATAAAGTAGTTTCATACTCTCAGAACTCGGCTAGCTTTTGTAGCCGTGATATGAATTTGGTGACGGACTCACTGGGGGACCCCGCTGCCATATTAAAACGATACCTTTGAACGATCACTGACCAGGTCGGGTTAAAATGTTGTGCCACAAGTTGGTCAAATGAATGTGTACCTGACGCCAATAGTACATAAGAGTCCTAATCACTTTGAAAATGTGTATCCCGCAGGCCATCAACAGTATGACCGTTGATAGATTATTGATTTATTGATTCATTCATGGTTTTAGGTGCTAATTAAATACATAGTAAGGAGTCAAATTGTTAAAAATGTCTTTACTGTGAGAATACAGTCATTGTTTTAGATAATGAATCAACTATCAACTTTGGTGCCATGTCTCTAGAAATTCTAAACATTGTTTCATGGCTGTAGAAAGTCAAAACGTTGTTTCATGAGAAGTTGCATAAAATCCCATTGGAATGCTTAAAATGTATCAACAGCAAGGTTAATGCAAGCACCTTACCTTTGTAGGAATGGCATACAAGGTGGATGCGCGTAGGCATTTAATTAATTTGATAGCTATTAATGAAGCTTAAGTAATAACCAATCCTTGGATAACAAATAATGCTCTAAGTGACAGACAGTTATTTGACCAAATCAGGGAGCCTCAGCTGAGAATTAGAAACAATGCGAGTAAATAATGGGTTAAACCATAAATATGGATTCCCTTCAAAGTAAGACCTTGTGGGCCAGGTTTCGTTCTTGAATTCCGGCCTTCCTGAATTGCTGAATCATCTATTTCTTATACTTTTCTTATTGTGCTTTTATGTTTAACACTTTTCGCTATATTCTGATCAATTTATGTATTATTTGATCTAAGTTTTGATTCAGTTCTTATGCAAGTGTATTAAGTGAATTTTAGCGATACAAGGGTGTTTTGGACACTCCCAGTCAACCAGACTGGGTACTTTATTTTTGGGAGGAAAGTAAGAGGTCCTACAACTGTCAGACGCTTGTGTGATGTTGTTGGCCCGGAAGAAGTATTGCATCCTTTCTGTATATTGGGTCCTGTCTTCAACACTGACGCCAAATGCATCCAATCGCCCAAACAGAGGCATGGTAAAAGAATAGGTTCCAACCTGGGTCCATAAGATCGGGGAGGTGGCTCAGCTGAGTAGGTTACAGCATTGACGGCAAACCAGTTTACTCCTCATTGCCAGTTTAATAAGGACACAAGGAGTCCACACCAATTGAGAATAACAAACTTTGATTTATTTACAATTATGTTATATACAACTCCCGGTATATCCCTACCGGGTCTCTCCTTGGTCAGTGTTTTACCAGCCAACCTATTTTTATATAGTTTAATAGAGCTTGTACTCTGCGCGAACCACGGGGAACATAATCATTCCCACTCCGTAAGTCCCGTGTGGGATATTACATAATTCGATTGCAAAAAACGGGCAACTTTGAAATTGAAGACAAAGTTGCATGTTTTCCTATCGATATCTGTGACCTTTGCTGATTTCTCACATTGCTGTGTGCCGTTAAGAGGATTTTATGTTTGCCCTTTTGATCCATTTGCTGTTCTGTTCCATAGTACCCATTAAGCTACTTCTAAACCTTTGCTTTTTGGTCTGTCACTATTCTTGTGTCCTTTTGTAATTAAATTTAATAAATACAATATACATCATAATATAGCCTAAAATAAATATTTGCATTAGTTCTTCAGCTCTGTTAATAGTTTCTTTCTTACTGTCCCATTAGTCTGTAAAGGAAACTTTTGATGCATTTTTGTTTTTAAGTATAAAATGTACTTTACAGGGGCTGGTTTAGCTCACTCGGCTAAATCGCTGGCTTTTAATGCAGACCAAGCAGGCCAGCAGCACGGTTCGATTCCCGTACCAGCCTCCCCGGACAAGCGCCGGAATGTGGCGACTAGGGGCTTTTCAGAGTAACTTCACTGAAGCCTACTCGTGACAATAAGCGATTTTCATTTCATTTTTTACTTCACAGGTAAAATAACAAAATACTTGTTTTGTTGTTTTTCTCTATTAATAATCAATGTTTTTACCCATGTTTAAGGAATCAAAAAATTGGCACTTGTAATTTGGTGTGGAAATAATCTAAACAACCAGAATAATTATGGAAGCCTCCATGCCATTTAAAAAACTTGATTATTTATATCTGTCAGCCAGTGAGCTGGATGCAGGTTGGGACTAAGCGGAGGATGGTTGCATAATACAAATTAAGACCTAAAAATCAATCCCAGACACTGACAGCACTGTGCTCTCCAGGAGTGATCGATGAGGGAATTACCAAATCATCTTCATTTTGGTGAGGAATAGTGCAGCCATTCTGTGCAACCAAGATACCCCATGAGATGTTTGTTTGAATTTCTAGCATTGAGGATGAATCACTTAGTGTTCCAGAAACTCATCAGGGAAACTGTGCATCTGATCCTGTAAATAAAAACTAAATGCCAAGTTCAACTTTTTGACTAGTTCTAGCTTTCTTGTGTAGGTTGTACACTTGTCAATCACAATGCTACAGAAAAGACATTGCAATGAAAATGAATAGCTATAACTGGAGGATTTACAAAGGATAAGTGCAGTTTTCCAAAGCTCCTGAACAGTCCTGGAGTCTTCTGGATCGAACATAGAACATACATTGCAGAAGGAGGCCATTCGGCCCATCGAGTCTACACCGACCCACTTAAGCCCTCACTTCCACTCAATCCCTGTAACCCAATAACCCCTCCTAACCCCACTTGTGCTACGTGCTGCCCTTGAAGGTACTCCAGTAATCCTAGAGAGAAATTAAAAATACAATATTTTCCCTTGTTTCTATCCAACCTGATTCATAAGGTTGTAATGCACCGAGGATGCAATACTTAATACGTGGTGGTAGAGCAGATCCAGGAGACTGACGATTGAGAGTATGGTTTCGACCATTATTGGCTGACTTGATGGATAACCAATGTTGGGGGTGTAGGGTGGTGCAGCGGTTAGCACAGCTGCCTCACTATGTCGAGGACCCGGGTTCGATCCCAGCTCCCCGTCACTGTCCATGTAAAGTTTGCACATTCTCCGCGTGTCTGCATGGGTCTCACCCCCACAACCCAAAGATGTGCAGAGTAGGTGGATTGGTCACGCTAAATTGCCCCTGAATTGGGAAAAGGAAATGATGGAGGTGTGTTAGCTGAAGACGGGAAGCCATGTAATGAAATCAACCATAATGTGATTCACTTGAAGTTGGCAACTCTCGGCATGAGAGAAACAGATAAATGACACTGTAATTGTAAGGAAATTTGAAAATCTGGCCAGAGTAGCTTATATTCGGATGTGCCAAAAAACTGGTTTGTGAGAAGACCTTTGTAAATCAGTCATTCGCAATCCAAATCAAAATCCTTATTTGTTCCCTCTGTAATCTGTTTCTTTGAAGCATATTAATCTGAATCAAATTAAACTTGGAGAATTTAAGAAAGAGCAGTTGGCAGACAGGTACTTTGTTATGTACACAGTGCGACATATAAGCTGTTTCAGGACAGTCACGTAGGCTAGGGCATTTCTGAGTTATAATGATTTCATTTCACTCTGCTGAGAATAGTGTATACTATCAACAATTTTGACCACAGTAAATGAGCTCAGGTGATCTGATTGAGTTATCTCCTTGCCTATGTAAATTGAATAAATTACTTAACAATGTGATTCTTCTTATCCAGTTAGTGACCAGAGGCTGTGAAACGGCAGAAATGACTTTGAGAAGAAATGGCCTTGGACAGCTAGGATTCCACGTTAACTTTGAAGGTATTGTGGCAGATGTTGAACCATTTGGCTATGCATGGAAAGCTGGCCTGAGGCAAGGGAGTCGTCTCGTTGAGATTTGCAAAGTAGCTGTGGCGACCTTGACCCACGAGCAGATGATTGACCTGTTACGCACATCCGTGGCAGTAAAAGTCGTGATTATTCAGCCACATGAAGACGGATCACCCAGAAGGTAAAATACTTGGTGTTTTTGTGACATGTTGTCTAATGATTCATGATGTATGGCTTTTGACAGGTGCTTTAAAAAGGTTTGGACAGTAGCTAAAGTGTTGAGAGTATCTTTATCCTGCTCATAAACTGTAGGAAAATGCAATGATGTCATTGCCATCAGCCAGCAATTAATTTTATCCTGGTTTTAATGAAACATGATGTCTTTACAAAGTTACCAAAGAAAACTGAACAATGCTCTAAAAGGTTTTGCTGCAACAGCCCAAATGTTTAAAAATAGGCTGTAGCTGGGACTGAACCTGCTTTAACAAATTACTATGGCAGTAACACCCCGCAACTGAATTTGTTTCATTTACAAAAGGCAGCAACTGGACTGGAAAAATTGCATGCTTTTGTTTTCAAAGTCCTTGTTTACCTCAATTGTTTCATGCTAGTTTGGATGAGATTGGTTGTAAAGATGTAAAAATTGGCAGCTACTGGTTCACAGTTGAATAATATATTGAAGCATAGCATGGATTCTCCTTTTGTTGGAAGTGGTCAGGGGTACAATTTTGATGAACTTCCTAAGGTGTAATTTCAGCTCTAGCTTTGGAACATGTTTTTCTCAGTTGTATCATTCCACGATCTCTCTGCCTCCTCCAACCCTTATAAAACATAAAGCTTTTGTAGAAACAAACATGCCCTGCTTTAAGGATATCGTCATAATTTAATAAATTGGCAAAAGTTTTTATGTATTGCAATTTTTATGTAACTAACCTCTGTAACTTGTGATTTCTTTGCATCCATTCTAGTGTGCATATTTTGACTTGCTCCGGGCCTGATCCCATCAACCCATTTCAACTTTTGCTCTTTCTTTTTTTAAGTCCTTTTCTCTTCATGCTTCCTAGATTATCTTCTGTGAAAAAAGACACTCATCAGGATACTTCATAAAAATACCAATATAAGGGGAAACCATCAATTTGGACTGGGCGACATCTATCCAAATTGCAACAGAGTCCCGTGACAAGCGCATTTAGCCGGTTATTTCCTACCACTCACAGTGCCGAGAAACAGCATGCTGTCTATCAGGACTTTGTTGCAATCTGGAGCTTCAGCGGGAAACGCCCCGCCAAGCCGCACCTCGTCCCATTTCCCGCACTGAGGAGCTCCGCTCACCAGAACCCCTCAGTCCAGGAAGAGATTGGGACACCATTTTTATATGGCATCTTATCCCTCCCTCTCCTTACGCGAGAAACCCCCAAAGCCGCAACTCACCTACAAGAGGGTCCTTTCACCCCACCTCACATGGGCATGGCACCCCCGATGCAAGAAAAATGCCAACCTGGCAACTTAGCACTGACAGCCTGGCGCACTGACAGTGTCCCTACTAGTTGCAAGTGCCAGCTGAGAACCTTGGCAGTGCTTTGGTTTTCTGTTTTGTTTTGACAGGGTACCTGGCTGGCAGTGCTAAGTTTCCCAGGTGGCACCAGCAGTGCCAGGGTACCACTGCCCAGAGGGCAGCCACCTGGAGGCCTCCGATCGCCTGGGAAACACACTTCTACCCCCAACTGCAGTTTTATCTGGTCCCCGTTTGTGGGGACTAGCAGGTCTCCAAGGCGAAGTGGTTAGATCCCAGGATCTCGGGCAATCAGGAGAGTGCATATTAGAGTGAGACTAGCTGTCTCGCTCTAATTTGCAGATTACTGATCCTGCCATCAATGGGCGGGATTCAAATTTCGACATATCGTGAGATTATGTTAGATCTCGCAAGGCGTGGCAAGCCGGGTAGATTCCTGAAGACGGACCTCCCGGCATCTACCCACTGCGCAGCGCTGCCGTTCGTATGAGACGAGATTGCTGATTGATTGACGAGTAGATTCTGATTATTAAGGCTTTGCCAGTGTAAGTACCCAACCAGCCCATGCTTGCAAAACTTAAAACAGTGTTCAACATTAGATTTGATTCCACGATTGGACACTATTTGCTAAATAATCCTCCATGTGCTAAGACTTATGCTGACAACCAACTTAAGATTGCCAGTTGGGCTCGCAGTGTGGCGCATTTGCATGTACTGGAAGCTACATATATTAATACACAGGGCCCAGTTCTTAACAGACAGAAATAATGTGTACACACATTCTAGTTTTGTTTCAGTTAAACAAAAGAAGTGTTCATAAGTGTTAAGTGAATGGACATTCCCTGACTCATTCCTCAGGGCAACACTTTGACCCAAGCTGCCTGGTTTAAATTATAAACATTGCATGGCAGTTAACTGTTGATCACCATCAACTGGTGCATTCTCCATGACAACACCTCTACCAATCAGTCCACTTGCTGACCAGTCAGCGTTCTTATTTTATTTCCCCTTTTAGTGGTATTCTTGTCAAGTGTTCAGATGAGTGCAAGTTGAAAAACTTTGACAACATGCCCTTTTTTTCAGCAATGCTGATGTTCAGTACTATCAAATGACTATTAGATTCTCTTTTGTTGCCATGCCATCGTTCATGCTCCATAATCAGATTCTCTTCCCCCTCAAATTTCTACCCTAACCCTTCCATACTCCTCTCTTACCTTCCTGCTCTCTTATCGCCATCCAAGGCATAACCCTTCTGTGCCTTTCTGACATTCTCCAATGGGCATTGAGGCATATTATTACAAGCAGCAGCCACAATTGCCACATCCAACTCTCTCATTGACCTTCTCACTCAGTGTTCCCACTGGGGCTGACCTTGCCAAACTCCTTCTAGTCTAACTCATCCCTCCCACTGCTGGCCTTTTGGGCTCTGTCAGCGGATCAGCTCTCAACCACTCCTCTATGCATCACCTTCCAGAAAGTCTGTTCACTTGTGAACAAGGCCTTTGCCATTCATGAACCTATTGTGGATGATTACATTAACATCATGGCCTTAACAGAAACCTAGCTGATGGGTGCTGATACCTTTCCCCATAATGAAGCTTTCTCGCTTGGCTATGTTTTCACTCATTTAGCAAATCAAGACTGCCATTAAGAACATAAGAACTAGGAGCAGGAGTAGGCCATCTGGCCCCTTGAGCCTGCTCCACCATTCAATGAGATCATGGCTGATCTTTTGTGGACTCAGCTCCACTTTCCGGCCCGAACACCATAACCCTTAATCCCTTTATTCTTCAAAAAACTATCTATCTTTACCTTAAAAACATTTAATGAAGGAGACTCAACTGCTTCACTGGGTAAGGAATTCCATAGATTCACAACCCTTTGGTGAAGAAGTTCCTCCTAAACTCAGTCGTAAATCTACTTCCCCTTATTTTGAGGCTATGCCCCCTAGTTCTGCTTTCACCCGCCAGTGATGCCACCTGCCCGCATCTATCCTATCTATTCCCTTCATAATTTTATATGTTTCTATAAGATCCCCCCGCATCCTTCTAAATTCCAACGAGTACAGTCCCAGTCTACTCAACCTCTCCTCATAATCCAACACCTTCAGGTCTGGGATTAACCTAGTGAATCTCCTCTGCACACCCTCCAGTGCCAGTACGTCCTTTCTCAAGTAAGGAGACCAAAACTGAACACAATACTCCAGGTGTGGCCTCACTAACACCTTTATACAATTGCAGCATAACCTCCCTAGTCTTAATCTCCATCCCTCTAGCAATGAAGGACAAAATTCCATTTGCCTTCTTAATCACCTGTTGCACCTGTAAACCAACTTTCTGTGACTCATGCACTAGCACACCCAGGTGTCTCTGCACAGCAGCATGCTTTAATATTTTATCATTTAAATAATAATGCCTTTTGCTGTTATTCCTACCAAAATGGATAACCTCACACTTGTCAACATTGTATTCCACCTGCCAGACCCTAGCCCATTCACTTAACCTATTGGTAATATGGTACTTTTCTCCACATCACACTTTGGCCTGACATCTATGAGTATGTCAACTTGTTCCACCCCTCTCAACTGTCTTTCAAAATTATTGTTCTCCTTCAACCTCCCAAATACAGTAAAAATGTTATCATCAAGACATCTACATATTTTCCTCCCTTAGTTTTTGTACCAAATGTCTTCTCATCCTCGTGTAATTCCAACGTCTGTCTCAACTAATTATGTTGTCTCTGCACTTCTGTCCTCTTCTCCTCCCTAAATTTCTCCCTCTGTGTAAACTCTCCATCCACATTAAACCTCCCCCCCCCCCCAGACCTTCTATTCCACCTCGTCTTGTTAGTCCCATCGTATCAGATACAGCTAAAGCTATCACTGTTTGCTTCCCTATATCATTCACCAGCCACGCTCAAACCCTACATCCTTCTTCATCGCTTCCTAAAAACAATTCCCCAACTGCTCTTTAAAAATCTGAACTATCGAGCCTTTGATCTTCATTTTGCTACAGGATTTCTACAGCTAATGATATACAGTCACATCTCCATCTTTGTCTTAGTCAATTAAAGCATTACTCACTCTCACCCCTGATACTACTTTAATCTCTGCTTCCTTAAGTCCAAGGAATGCAGACTTGAAAGAATAAAGTGGACAACTTTTCTTGCCATTGTGGTACCCTGACCACAAAGTGGCAGTCAAAATACATGGTAAAAGTTAATCTGTAATATGTAAAAATAACAAAGTTTAAACTACAGTATTAAAAAGGGAGCAGCTAGCTAAACATCGCAATAACTGTAACGGAAAAGAATCAGAAAATGAAATGAAAATCGCTTATTGTCACGAGTAGGCTTCGATGAAGTTACTGTGAAAAGCCCCTAGTCGCCACATTCCGGCGCCTGTCCGGGGAGGCTGGTACGGGAATCGAACCGTGCTGCTGGCCTGCTTGGTCTGCTTTATAAGCCAGAGATTTAGCCTTGTGAGCTAAACCAGCCCCTTTCAGAACAAACGGTAGTTAAATATTAATATACACTGATAACAACAATTAATGATGTCACAGCATTTTCCAGCATTGGATTTTAAAAAGAGGATGCATAATTAAAACACTTCACCCCACCCCTTAAATTTTAATTCCCCCTTAAAGACAGAAATACAATTAAACTAATGCCTGAATTATAAGTCAGTCTTCAGGGGTTTTGCGACCATGCTGTGAGCTGCGCACTAACACTAGTGACTCTGTCAACTCCTCCTCCACTTTGCCTTTCATGGCCTACGACACGCCTCAGTATTAAAAAGCGAGGAGTAGCCCGAGAATCAACGAATAATTGAACTGTAGTGCTCCGCAATACACCCTGTTCATCTTTAAAACCTCAGGATATTTATGAGTGACAAACTCTTTTGTGTGCCCCAGTTCAATTGAATTTTTGGGAACCAGTCATGCCCGAGTAGACTAGGCCCATGCCCTTTCACCACCAGGAGCCATACCCTTGCTTCTTGGCTGTTATATGCAATGTTCACCTCTAATGAACCAAGCAATGGTATAATCTCAGTGGTGTATGTCCGGAAGTTGATTCTTGCACGAGTGAGGGCAGGTGTCAGCTTAGAGTCCCAAATCTTCCTGAAGGTCTCCTCACTCATTACTGATGCAGCGGCTCCTCCTCCATATTGATTTTCTGTTCATCGACCTTCACTGTTGTATAAATAAGCTCTACGCACCCTTCACTCATATTAAACATGTTGTAATAGTTACAATAGTTGTAAAAACCATTTTCATAAGACCCCTTGGCCCTGCCACCCTCCATGCCTTTGCCATGCCCTTCCCTTTCACCAGCTCACCTGGCAACACTTATTTAATGCACCCCCTGCCCTAGTCCTGAATTCTCATCTTTCTCTAATGTCCTCCTATCTCACCTCATGACCTCCCTTGAGCTTATCTTGTTCCTTAGACCCAAATCTTGATCCTTTTCCCACTGAATTGCTGATTACCAGCTTCCCCTCTGACCCCCATGTTAGCCGATATTATACAGTTCTATCTCTTAAAGTGCCTCTCTCCTTTAAATCTACCATTGTGAACCCTTCTCTTAAAAAAACAACCTTTGACCCCACTACCATTGTAGACTACCGTTGTATCTCCAATCTTCCTTTCTTCTCCAAAGTCTTTAATCGTGTTGTCAGCTCCCAAATTATTTCCCATGTTTCCCAGAACTCCACCTTTGAATCTCTTCAATCAGGTTTCTGTCCCGCCCCATACCAAAAAAGCTCTTTTAAAAAGTCACAAATGGCATCATTTGTGACTTGTGACAAAAGTAAACTTTCCCTCTTCGTCCTCCTTAACCTGTCTGTAGCCTTTGACACCAACACCTTTCTGTTGTCCATCTGAGTGGGGCTCCTCACATGGCTCCATTCTTATCGTCTTAATCGTACCCAGAGAATCACTTTCATTGGCTTCTCTTCTTGCTCCCAAGCCACCTCTGATGACCCCCAAGAATCTATCCTTGGTCCATCCTATTTCTCATCTAGGTAGTACCCTTTTGCAAACATCATCCAAAGGCACATTAACAATGATGTCACCCCAGCTCTACCTCACCAGCATCTATATTGACAATTCCACTGTTCCTAAGCTATCAGGCTGCTTATCCGACATCTATGGGTGACCAGAAGGTATTAATTATTAGGAACACTGAAGCCATTCAAGCCCTGCTCTAAACTCCATTCCCTAGCTACTGACTCCATCCCTCTTCCTGCCAAGTTTAAAATTAACCAGTCTGGTCTTAACCTGGGTGTCAAATTTGTTCCTAGAATGATCTCCCAATCTCATTTTGGGCCTTCATGCTATCATTAAATCCACCTCATCCAACTTTGCCCATGTTTCAACTGCTGGATCTCTCAATTATGCCTTCATTACTTCTAGCCTTGACTATTCCAGGCCATTTCTGGCTGATGTCTCACATTCTAACCTCTGTAAAGCCTAAGATTATTCTCAATGCACAGCAGGTCCCATTCATCTCTGTGCTTGCTGACCTTCATTGGCTTCCCATCAAGCAGTGCCTGGATTTTACAATTCCCAACCTTGTTTTCAAACTCCTCCCTTACTTCTTCCCTCCCTATCTCTATAATCTTTCCCAGTCTGCTAACCTCTTAAGGTATCTGCGGCCCTCTAATATTGTCCTCTTGTGCATCCCCAAATTTGATTGCTTCACTATTGATGGCTGTGCTTTCAGTTCCCGGGCCTCAAAGCTCTGGAATACCCATCCAACACCTGTCTACCACTTTAGCTCACTTTCCTCCTTTAAGATGTTCCTTTTGTAAGACTTCTTACTGTGTTCCTTAAAACTGACCTCTTTGACTAAGCTTTTGACCATCTGATCTAACCTCTCCCTATGTGGCTTGGTAGCCACATTGTTTCATAATGCTCATGTGAAGCACCTTGCAATGTTTCATTGCTACATAAATATTTGTTGTTGTGAGCAGAATATTGCCCCTCTTCTCATGGAAGCTTCTGGATGCAGAAATTCCTTCTTCAAGCCCATCATCAGCCTGTAGTTGGTCCTATTGTGCCAGGGTCTTAATGAGTAAAATCTTAGTTTTTGGAATGCCAAGGTGAGGAGTGGATACTTTGTGAGTTTGTACTTGATTGTGATTTCGGATGTGCCAGGACGCCAAGCTGTGACTATGTGGTAAACACCACTAGTGAGATATTGTATGTATTAAGGCACTGCCCGTATATAACAAGTACAACGGTAAATCCCTGTCTGCTGGCTCCTCCCAGCAGGCGGCGTATAAAAGCGTGTGCGCTCCTGCGCTGCTCCCATTCTGGTTCCAGCTGTAGGAGGCACAACATCTTGTGCAATAAAGCTTCGATTGTTTCACCATTCTCGTCTCGTGGTAATTGACGGTACATCAATTTATTGCACAAGATTTTAAAAGATGGACTTCCTAATCAAGCCTGATCGCCTGCAGCTGAGCCCTCGCGCAGACAACGCCACATCCACCTTCGACCACTGGCTAGCCTGCTTCGAAGGCAACCTCAGAGCAGCCATTGAAGAACTCTCAGACCCACAGAAGCTCTGAGTCCTCTACTCACGGGTGAGCCCTGAAATTTTTCCCCTCATCCGGGGTACGCCCACCTACACAGAAGCGATCACGCTCCTAAAGGGACATTACGCTAAACCAGTGAATCAAGTGTACGCCAGGCACCTCCAGGCCACGAGATGGCAACTCCCGGGGGAGACTGGACGATTTCTTGCGGGCCCTACAGATCCTCGGTAGGAACTGTGACTGCAGTCTCAGCAGTCCAACACACCGAACTTTTAATCAGAGACTCTTGCGTCACGGGCATGAAGTCTACGTACGTCCGCCAGCTGTTACTGGAAGGGTATACGCTCGATCCTGCGGAGACTAGGCAGCTGGCGAATTCACTAAAACTGGCCTTCCATAACCTGGAGGCCTACACCCCCGACCGCGCGGCACCCACGTGGGCATCGTGGGCCCCACCAGCTGCCGACTCCAGCTCACCGCAAGCCTGCACCATGCGGCAGCCAGCCAACTCCGGGGGGCCCAAGTGTTATTTTTGTGGCTAGAGCAAACACCCCAGGCAGCGCTGCCCAGCGCGGAGCGCGACCTGCAACGGGTGTGGGAAGAAAGTACACTTTGTTTCTGTTTGCCAGGCCCGGTCGGTCGCCGCTGTTTCCAGGCCTGGCATTTCTACCCCCGTGCGACCCGGGGGCACCGCCATTTCTCCACCATAAGCCATGTGCGGCCTGTGGGCGCTGCCATCTTTGATGCTGCTCGCCATGTGCACCCTGTGGGCGCCGCCATCTTCGGCGTCATTTTGTACCGCGCCGCAGAACCCCTGCTTGTTCTGGCCGTTCACTGCCCACTGATGCCTCCGCCACCGCTGATCAGCCTGGGACCTCCCAACATCTTCTGCAGCTCGCCTCCATCACCCTGGATCAGTCTCGGCCCCACAACCTCACGACCGCCACGATGATGGTGGAGATCAATGGGCACGAGACGACCTGCCTTTTTGACTCCGGGAGCACAGAGAGCTTCATCCACCCCGCTACGGTAAGGCGCTGCTCCCTCCCGCTACACCCCTTCACCCAGAAAATCTCCCTGGCCTCCGGATCCCATTCCGTTGAAATCCGGGGGTACTGTGTCCCGACCCTCACCGTTCAGGGCGTAAGGGTTCAGCAACTTCAGGCTCTACGTCCTCCCCCACCTCTGCGCTGCCCTGTTACTAGGCCTTGATTTTCAATGCCATCTCCAAAGCCTTACTTTGAAATTCGGCAGACCCCTGCCCCCCCTCACCGTCTGCGACCTCACGACCCTTAAGGTCGATGCCCACGTGGGTACCGTGCAGTTGGGGGTGTAGGCCTCCAGGTTACGGGAGGCCACTTCTAGTGAATTTGCAAGCTGCCTTGTCTCCGCAAGATCGAGCCTACCCCCTTCCGGTAACCGCTGGCGGGCGTACGTAGACTTCATGCCCGTGACGTAAGCGTCTCTGATTAAAAGTTGGACTGCCGAGACTGCCTGGCAGTCACAGTTCCTTCTGAGGATCTGTAGGGCCCACAAGAAATCTCCTCCGGGAGTTGCCGTCCAGAGTCTCCCCTGGGAGTTTGCGAACCTCACCCCGGACTGCAAACCCGTCGCCACTAGGAGCAGGCGGTACAGTGCCCAGGACAGGACCTTCATCAGGTCAGAGGTCCAACGGCTTCTGCGGGAGGGGATCATTGAGGCCAGTAACAGCCCCTGGTGAGCTCAAGTAGTGGTAGTGAAGATTGGGGAGAATCACAGGATGGTCATTGACTACAGTCAGACCATCAACCGGTACACGCAGCTGGACGCGTACCCCCTCCCACATATATCTGACATGGTCAATCAGATTGCACAGTATAGAGTCTTCTCCACAATAGACTTGAACTCCGCCTACCACCAGCTCCCCATGGCCGCCCAGAGGACCGCCAATACACTGCGTTCGAAGCAGCTGGCCGCCCCTATCACTTCCTTAGAGTTCCCTTCAGTGTCACCAATGGGGTCTCAGTCTTCCAGCGAGAGATGGACCGAATGGTTGACCAGTACGGCTGCGAGCCACCTTCCCCTACCTAGATAACGTAGCCATCTGCGGCCACGATCAGCAGGACCACGACGCTCACCTCCAAAAATTCCTCCATACTGCCAAACTCCTTAACCTCACCTACAATAAGGAGAAATGCATGTTCCGCACCAGCCGCTTAGCCATCCTTGACTACGTAGTGGAAAATGGAGTCTTAGGGCCCGACCCCGACCGCATGAGCCCCCTCCTTGAACTCCCCACTGCCCCAAGGCCCTGAAACAATGTCTGGGGTTTTTCTCATATTACGCCTAGTGGGTCCCGAATTATCCGGACAAGGTCCGCCCACTCATCAAATCTACAGTTTTCCCTCTAAAAGCTGAGGCCCGGCAGGCCTTCAACCACATCAAGGCAGACATCTCCAAGGCCACGATGCACGTGGTCGACGAGACCCTCCCCTTTCAAGTGGAGAGCGATGCATCGGACCTAGCTCTGGCTGCCATCCTCAAACAGGCAGGCAGACCCGTGGCTTTCTTTTCCCGCGCCCTCCATGCCTCTAAAATATGGCACTGCTCTATCAAAAAGGAGGCCCAAGCCATTGTGGAAGTTGTGCGACATTGGAGGCATTACCTGGCCGGCAGGAGATTCACTCTCCTCACTGACCAACGGTCGGTTGCCTTCATGTTTAACAATAGACAGCGGGGCGGACTTCCGGCGGTGATGTAGGAAGCCGCACATTTGGGAGCTCCCGTTTCAAACGGACTTTTCAGCTCTTTTTAGAGCCCAAAACGGAAATTTTGCGACGTCTCCCGGTGGGAGAAGGTGTGCTGATCAACTTTCCCCGCAGTTCATGACTCGAACTAGGAGTGGAAAGGAAGAAAAAATGGCAGCAGCCCCCCCAGAGAAAATGGGGGAAGGAATCCAAGATGGCGGCCGCCGGAGCTCCAGAGGAGTGGAAGCAGTGGGCCCAGGAGCAACAAGCTGCTCTCCTGCGCTGTTTTGCAGATTTCAAGGCTGAGGTACTGAACTCTCTGCAGGAAACGAACAAAAGGCTCTCGGAGTTTCAGACGACCCAGGATGCTGCCATCAAGGAGTTGCAGACACAGGCCACTGAACGAGAGGAGGAGGCCGGGATCCTCGTGAGTAAGGTGGAGGGACACTAGGCACTCCACAAGAAGTGGCAGGACCGCTTCGAGGAGCTTGATCACCGCATGTGGCAGAAAAATCTGCGGATCTTGGGCCTTGTGGAGGGGCTGGAGGGGTCGGACCTGACAACCTAGGTGGCTACAATGCTGAACTCGCTAGTGGGGGCCGGGTCTTTCCATCTGCCCATGGAGCTGGAGGGAGCACACAGAGTACTGGCCAGGAGGCCTAAGGAGAATGAACCCCCGCGTGCGGTGCTGGTGAGGTTCCACCGGTTCAGTGATCGGGAGTGTGTGCTGCACTGGGCCAAGAAGGTGAAGAGGAGCAATTGGGAGAATGGGGTAGTACGGATCTACCAGCATTGTAGTGCGAGGGTGGCTAAGCGGCGGTCCGGGTTTAATTGGACGAAAGAGGTGCTTTACAAGAAAAAGATAAGTTTGGAATGTTGCAGCCTGCGCGCCTGTGGGTAACTTATTCGGACCGGCATTATTATTTCGACTCCCCGGAGGAGGCATGGGCCTTCGTGCGGACGGAGA
This sequence comes from Scyliorhinus canicula, assembly GCF_902713615.1. Taxonomy (NCBI): domain Eukaryota; kingdom Metazoa; phylum Chordata; class Chondrichthyes; order Carcharhiniformes; family Scyliorhinidae; genus Scyliorhinus; species Scyliorhinus canicula. The sequence continues at coordinate 178,713,888 of NC_052151.1, forward strand.
AACTGGACTTGAACTAGGGGTTGGGAGTTGCGGGGTCGGTTGTAATACTTTATTGCTGGATTCTGCTGTTGCTGTGTTCTCTTTTTCTGTACTTTTGCAATTTTGATATGGTTATTTATGGGGGTGTTGTTCTGTTATTTTTTTTTGCTGTGGGGCATTGTTTGAGTTTTGTATCTTGCAGGGAGGGTCGGGGGGGTTTGTTGTATTCTATGTCGGGTTGGGGGTATGGAGTGGGGCTGGTAATTGGGAGCTGCGTCAGAAGGGTGTGGTGGGGCAGTGCAAAAGTGCGGGCTTTCCTCTGGTTTCCCGCGCTGCGGGGCTGGGGGGTGGAGACGATGACGGGGGAGGCGGGGCCTTAACTGGTTCTTCCCCGCGCTGGAACGGTGCCTGGAGGAGGGATAGGTTGGGGGATGATCCCACTTTGGGAGGGGTCGGGTTATTGGCGGGAGTTTCCGGGGTCAGCAGAAGTTAGCTGACCCACGGAAGTACAATGCAGGACGGTTCGCGGCTAGGAGGGTTCCTAGCCTGGGGAGGAGGGAGGGGGGAAAGGGGAATACCGGGTTGCTGCTGGCAGGGTCAGGAAGGAGCTGGTGGGGGCCGGGGGGACAGAGGTGAGGTGTTGTCGTTGTGGGGACTGGGTCGGGCACGGGGTGCTGGCCTGGGGCGGGCAGTCGACGGGCTATGGCTAGTCGACGGGGGAGGGGGGCGGGTCGCCCTTTGATCCAGTTGGTCACCTGGAATGCGAGAGGGTTGAATGGGCCGGTGAAGCGGCAATGCTTCAGGAGGCCCACCTGAAGGTGGCGGACCGGGTCCGTCTGAGGAAGGGATGGGCGGGGCAGGTTTTCCACTCTGGGTTGGATGCGAAGAACCGGGGAGTGGCGATTCTGGTGGGGCAAAATGTGTCGTTTGAGGCATCGGAGGTGGTGGCGGATAAGGGGGGTAGGTATGTTATGGTTAGGGGCAGGCTACAAGGGAGGGAAGGTGGTACTTGCTAGTGTGTATGCCCCAAATTGGGACGACGCGGGCTTTATGAGGCGTATGTTGGGACGGGTCCCGGATCTGGAGGCGGGGGGTCTGGTCGTGGGGGGGGATTTCGATACGGTGTTGGATCCTTCACTGGATCGGTCCGGCTCTAGGACGGGTGGGAGGCTGGCGGTGGCCGGGGTGCTGGGGGGGTTTATGGACCAGATGGGTGGGGTGGACCCATGGAGGTTTGTGAGGCCGAGGGCACGGGGAGTACTCTTTCTTCTCCCATGTACATAGGGTCTACTCTCGGATAGACTTCTTCGTGGTGAGTAGGGGACTGATTCCGAGAGTGGAGGAGGCCGAGTATTCGGCCATTGCAATCTCCGACCATGCTCCGCATTGGATGGAGTTGGAGATGGGGGAGGTGCGGGACCAGCGCCCGTTGTGGCGGTTGGATGTGGGGTTGTTGGCGGAGGAGGAGGTGTGTAGGAGGGTCCGGGCAAGTATTATGGGGTACCTCGAGGTGAATGATACGGAGGAGGTTCAGGTGGGGGTGGTCTGGGAAGCCCTGAGAGCGGTGATTCGCGGGGAGTGGATATCCATCCGGGCACACGGGGAGAGGAGCGAGAGGGGTGGGAGGGATAGACTGGTGGGAGGGATGCTGGAGGTGGACAGGAGGTACGCAGAGGAACCAGGGGAGGGACTGCTGGGGGAGAGGCGCGGCCTGCAGGCTAGGTTTGATTTGCTGGCCACTGGAGGGGCGGGGGCACAGTGGAGGAAGGCACAAGAGGCAGTGTACGAACATGGTGAAAAGGCGAGTAGGATGCTGGCTCATCAGCTCCGCAAGCAGGATGCGGCAAAGGAAATTGTTGGAGTGGGAGACGGGAGTGTGGTGCGGAGGGGGGTGGAGGCGGATGGGTTCTTCGGGGACTTTTACGGGGAACTGTACCGGTCGGAGCCAACGGGGGAGAGGAGGGGAATGAAGAGGTTCCTCGACAGGCTTTCTTTCCCGAGGGTGCAGGAGGAGCGGGTGGAGCGGTTGGGTGCGCCGATTGAGCTGGAGGAACTAGTTAAGGACTGGATGGGTTCCCGGTGGAATTTTGTGGAAGGTTTGTGGACCTGGTGGGCCCCTTGCTGGTGCGGACACTTAATGAAGTGTGGGAAGGGGAGACTTTGCCCCCGACGATGTCGCGGGCGCTGATCTCGTTAATCTTAAAGAGGGACAAGGACCCCCAGCAGTGTGGTTCATACAGGCCCATATCTCTCCTCAATGTAGATGCCAAGGTGCTGGCAAAAATCCTGGCCACCAGGATAGAGGACTGTGTGCCAGGGGTTGTTCAAGAGGACCAGACAGGGTTTGTGAAGGGAAGGCAGCTGAACACGAATGTGTGAAAATTGTTGAATGTCATCATGATGCCGGTGATTGAGGGGGAGGCAGAGATAGTGGCGGCGCTGGATGCGGAGAAGGCCTTCGATAGAGTGGAGTGGGGGTACTTATGGGAGGTGTTGGGGAGGTTTGGATTTGGTGAAGGGTTTATTAGATGGGTGAGGCTGCTATATGAGGCCCCGATGGCGTGTGTGGCCACGAATAGGAGGAGGTCGGAGTACTACCGGCTTTACCGAGGGACCAGCAAGGTTTCCCCCTGTCCCCCTTGTTGTTTGCACTGGCAATTGAGCCGCTGGCGATGGCGTTGAGGGATTCAGAGAGGTGGAGAGGTTTGGTGCGAGGTGGGGAGGAACATAGGGTGTCTGTTACTGTATGTGGCGGACGCGGTGGGAGGGATGCCGGGGGTGATGGAGCTGCTAGCTGAGTTTGGGACCTTTTCAGGTTATAAACTAAATTTAGGCAAGAGTGAGGAATTTGTGGTGCACCCTGGAGACCAGGAGGAAGGAATTGGTAGGCTCCCGCTTAGGAGGGCAGGGGAGAGTTTTAGGTACCTGGGGGTGCAGGTGGTCAGGGACTGGGGGACTCTTCACAAACATAATTTCACCAGACTTGTAGATCAGATGGAGGAGGAGTTCAAGAGATGGGACATGCTGCCATTGTCGTTGGCAGGGAGGGTGCAGTCCGTCAAAATGACGGTGCTTCCGAGGTTCTTGTTCTTCTTTCAGTGCCTGCCCATCTTTATCCCCAGGACCTTCTTTAGGAGAGTGACTAGCAATATCTTGAGCTTTGTGTGGGCACATGGGACTCCGAGAGTGAAGAGGGTTTTCCTGGAGCGAGGGAGGGATTAGAGGTGGGCTGGCGTTGCCCAACCTTTTGGGGTACTATTGGGCGGCCAATGTGTCAATGGTGCGTAAATGGGTGATGGAGGGGGGAGGGGCGGCGTGGAAAAGAATGGAGATGGCGTCATGTAGAGGTACGAGCCTGGGTGCCATGGTAACGGCGCCGTTGCCGCTCTCCCCTAAGAGGTTTACCATGAGCCCGGTGGTGGCGGCAACCCTAAGAATCTGGGGACAGTGGAGACGGCATAGGGGGGAAACAGGGGGCTCGATGGAGGCTCCATTGGGTGGCAATCATCGGTTCATCCCGGGAAACAAGGATGGGGGATTTAGGGGGTGGCAAAGGGTGGGCATCAGTAAATTGAGGGACCTGTTTATTGGCGGGAGGTTTTGCAGGCCTGGGGGAACTGGAAGATAAATTTGGGCTTCCCCAAGGGAACATGTTCAGATACTTGCAGGTAAAGACGTTTGCTGGGCGACAGGTAGAGGGATTCCCTTTGCTGCCCTCGCGGGGGACGATGGACAGAGTGCTTTCTGGTGGTGTGGGTCGGAGAGGGGAATGTGTCTGACATCTATAAGGTAATGCAGGAGGTGGAGGAGTCGTCAGTGGAGGAACTGAAGGCTAAATGGGAGGAGGAACTCGGGGAGCAGATAGAGGACGGGACTTGGGCGGATGCCTTGGAGAGAGTCAATTCTTCCTCTTCATGTGCGAGGCTTAGTCTCATCCAATTCAAGGTGCTGCACTGGGCCCACATGTCTGGGACTAGGATGAGTAGGTTCTTTGGGGGTGAGGACAGGTGCACCAGATGTTCGGGGAGTCCAGCGAACCACGGCCATATGTTCTGGGCATGCCCAGCACTGAAAGAATTCTGGAAGGGGGTGACGGGGACTGTGTCGAGGGTGGTTGGATCCAGGGTCAAACCAGGGTGGGGACTCGCGATTTGTGGAGTTGCGGGAGAGCCGGGAGAGCAGGAGGCGAAAGAGGCCGGTTTCCTGGCCTTTGCGTCCCTAGTAGCCCGACGAAGGATTCTGCTGCAGTGGAAGGATGCAAGGCCCCCAAGTGTGGGGGGGGTGCCGAGGGGGGAGGGGGGGAGGGGGGATGGGGGGGGGGGGCGAGGGGGGGCGGGGCCGAGGGGGGGAGGGGGGGTGGGGGGGGCGAGGGGGGGCGGGGCCGAGGGGGGGTGGGCGAGGGGGGGCGGGGCCGAGGGGGGGAGGGGGGTGGGGCCGAGGGGGGGCAGGCCCGGAGGGGGGGGGGGCGGCGGACAGAGGGGGGCGGAGGGGGCCGCCCTGGGGGAGGGCGGCCACCGCGCGTGCACTGGTTGGCACCGGCCCAACTGCGCATGCGCTGGTTGGCACCGGCCCAACTGCGCATGAGCGGGACCCGAGTCTCTGGATCAGTGACATGGCGGGATTTATAAAATTGGAAAGGGTCAAATTTTCCCTGAGAGGATCAATACAAGGGTTCTATAAACGATGGCAGCCTTTTCTGGACTTCCTGGCTCAGAGATAGGCATCTTGGTCAATAGCAGCAGCAACCCTGGGGGGGGGGGGGGGGGGGGGAGTTCCTTATTGTAGTTTCTATTATGTAACTTAATATTGTGTTAATTTTTGTTGTTGTTAATATGTTGTGTTCTTCATTGAGGAGGGGCGAATGTGTATGATTGCTATTATTATTGTTATTTTTGGTATTTTATTATGGTTCGAGGTTGTTGTATAAATTCAAAATTTTTCAATAAAAATTATTTTTTAAAAAAACAATACACAGCGGGGCAAGATCAAAAATGACAAGATCTTGAGGTGGACGATCGAGCTCTCCATCTAGAAGTATGAGATCTTGTATCACCCGGGGAAGCTCAATGAGCCCTCTGATGCCCTATCCTGCAGTACTTGTGCCAGCGCACAAGTGGACCGACTCCGGGCTCTCCACTATGACCTCTGCCACCCGGGGGGGGTCAACCGATTCTTCCATTTTGTCAAGGCCCGCAACCTGCCCTACTCCATTGAGGAGGTCAGGACCGTAACCAGAGACTGCCAAGTCTGCGCAGAGTGCAAGCTGCACTTCTACTGGCCAGACAGAGCGCACCTGGTGAAGGCCTCCCACCCCTTTGAGCGCCTCAGCATGGACTACAAAGGGCCTCTCCCCTCCACTGACCGCAACGTGTACTTCCTCAACGTAATTGACGAGTACTCCTGGTTCCCCTTCACCATTCCATGCCCTGACATGACTTCTGCTACGGTCATTAAAGCCCTGCACAGCATCTTCACTCTGTTCGGTTTCTCCATCTACATCCACAGCGATCGGGGATCCTCCTTCATGTGTGATGAGCTGCGTCAGTTCCTGCTCAGCAAGAGCATCGCCTCGAGCAGGACGACCAGCTACAACCCCCGGGGAAACGGGCAGGTGGAGAGGGAGAACGGGACGGTCTGGAAGGTCGTCCTGCTGGCCCTTCGGTCTAGAAATCTCCCGGTCTCCCGCTGGCAGGAGGTCCTCCCCGACGCGCTCCACTCCATCCAGTCGCTCCTCTGCACCGCCACTAATGAGACCCCTCACGAACATGTGTTTGCCTTCCCCAGAAAGTCTACCTTCGGGGTCTCGCTCCCAATATTGCTGACAGTTCTTGGATCCGTCCTCCTCCGGAAGCATGTGCGGAGCCATAAATCGGATCCCTTGGTCGAGAATGTCCACCTTCTCCATGCCAACCTGCAGTATGCCTACGTGGCACACCCCGACGGGTGCCAGGACACAGTCTCCCTCCGGGACCTGGCACCCACTGGGACCACCCACGACCCCCGACCTGACATCGCCCCCCCCCCCCCGTCCCCCACGTTGCCTCTTTCACCTCTGTGCCACCTGCCCTCCCTCCAGTGAACCTCACTGCAGCCCCCACCCCAGCACGATCTGTCCTCCCACTGGATCCACTCAGGAATGACGAAGAAGAGGACAACATGCTCCCGGAGACGTAGGTAACTACATAAACGCCCACATCACCACCAGGACTGAGGCGATCGTGGCGGAGAGCCAAAGCTACCGACAGACTTAATTTGTAATGTTTTTGTCACCCCCGCCGGACTCTTTTTTTTAAAAACGGGGTGAATGTGGTAAACAACACTAGTGAGATATTGTATGTATTACGGCACTGCCCGTATATTACAGGTACAACAGTAAATCCCTGCCTGCTGGCTCCTCCCAGCAGGTGGCGTATAAAAGTCTATGCTCCCCTGCGCTGCTTCCATTCTGGTTCCAGCTGCAGGAGGCAGAACATCTTATGCAATAAAGCCTCGATTGTTTCACCATTCTCGTCTCGTGGTAATTGACAGTACATCAGACTACAGGTGCATGACATAATTTTACTTCTTAATTGCTCTGGAGACATTTTAATTCAGAGTAATTCCTCTCAACTAGCTTAGTGATTTTTTTTGTGGCCATATGCTTCAAAACTTTATTAATTCATTTGAATCCCATGGTTGTGATTTGTGATGTACTGATCTGCAGCAAAATGGGTGATGAAAAGTGGATTTAAGCTCTTTGGTATGTTCGGTAATATGCCAGTAAGATTGTAATATTATCCAACCTTGCTTTTCTCCATTGTCGTTTGTCGTCTTATTTGAAAGAAAATATACTATCCACAATTTGCCACTCAGCAAGGCCCTGCAAGAGCAAGGGAGTCTTTAGCAGAATGCAAACTGTTTGCTGCTACAAATAGTTTGAACCTGTTGAAACAGTGAGAACCAAAAATCTGATTCTGTAATTGAAATGACACAGGAACACAGCGTGATAAACTAGGAATCAAAAGGGTGTTGAATACATGTACCAGCGTGCAACCTCTTGAAATAGCATGTGCATTCCATTGCTCCCTCATGCAATTACACCTCTATCAGATGTGGGGATGTTCGCTGATTGGACAATGTTCAGCACCAAAAAAGAAAATGGTGGAAATTCTCAGCAGGTCTGGCAGCATCTGACAAGGGGGTCACCTGGACTCGAAACATTAGCTCTTTTCTCTCCTTACAGATGCTGCCAGCCTGCTGAGATTTTCCAGCATTTCCTTTTTTGGTTTCAGATTCCAGCCTCTGCAGTAATTTGCTTTTATCCAAAATTCGGCACCATTCGTGATTCCTCAGACAATGAAGCAATCCATGTGCAAATACAGCAAGACCTGGACAATATCCAGGCTTGAGCTGACAAGCGGCAAGTAGCATACGTGCCACACTATTACCAGGCAATGGCCATATCCAATAAGAGAGAATCAAACCATTGCCCCATGACATTCAATAGCATTACCATCACTGAACTACCCAATATCAACATCCTTGGGGGTTATCGTTGAGCACTTTTATTGCACTTCAGTCAGATTGGGTGAATTAACTTGTTGCAGTCACCAGCAGCAAAGCTTTCGTTGAGGTAAATACAGTAAGTCTCTAATGGGATAGAGATATTAAAAGACTGTTCGTCATCTCAGTTGATGAAGCATGACCCTCTTGATATTTTCCTCTCTTCCAACGAAAGCCCCAAATGCTATTTGAAAAAGAGGTGGGGAGTACTCTCGGTGTAATGGCCAATATTTACCCCTCAGCCAAGTTACCCAAATCAGATTACCTGGTCATTCACCTCGACTTTATTTATGGGATTTTGCTGTATGCAAATTGGTGGCCATATTTTCCACAAAACAGCAGTGGCTACACTTCAAAAATAAGTAATTGGCTGCAAAACATTTTTGAACATCTTGAGGATATGAAGAGGTGTTCCATAAGTACAAGTTCTTTGCACCATTAAAAGGGAAAGGTTTGAGGATCTTTGTTCACACATAGAGTAATTAGAATTTAAATTACATAGTCTCGTGGCTATTGAATTAGACAAGACCATGATTTTAAGAGGTAAATAAACACTTGGAACAAAAATAATAATTCTTGGGAAAAGCAAAGTAGAATTCGAGTAAGTGGTTTTGATGTGAGGCTTGCATCATCACAGATATGAAAAGTCAAATGCTCCTACCTGCTCCTACCAAAATATTGATTACCAAATCGTTTATATTAATGGTGACCCTGGCTGTGTGAGACGGTCAGGGAATAGCACAGCTAAGCAGACAGGAGTGGATTTTCAAAAATTGACGATCAACCTTCAATTAATGAATAAATTCCAAGAGTAGCAACTAGAAGGATATCAGTACGTTAATGGAGGAGCAAGCTTCAGTGAACTAAACAAGTGGACATCAAAACATTAATGCAGCAGCAGCCAAGAGTGATTCAGTAAAGGCGATCATGGGCAAAGTAATGCATAAATAAATTAGTCACAAAGTACAGAAACCATCATATTAATAAATAAATACAGCAGCAGGCAGGAATAAATTAATAGAGCAGTGGCCACAGGGTGCACAAGCAAATTAATAGGAAAGCTACCTCTTACAAGCCCATCTGAGCTACTGTTAATCTGTACCTTTGTGATGAGCCTGCTTTGGTGGAGAAATTCTGAGAGCGGTCAAGAGAATACAATCATGGGAACAGTAATTGCTCATCTTAAAATTGGCCACTGCAAGATGGAAAAGGACATCCTTGAGAGCTGAAAGATTAAACAGTAAAGAGTAATATCTTCAAATAAAGGCTTAAAAAGCCACAGGAAGTGGGTTATTTAAATTTAAGACAATTATAGTTTTTAACAACCAATTATTCATTAAACTTACCTACTGTTAACTTAAGCCATTCTAAAATACTAAAACTACGTAAATTGCTGTAATTATACCCACCTGCCGGTAATGGTGATATAGAAAATAATCCTCGATCCTCTAAACTCACCTCATGAGAATCACATTTGTTTTTGATTTCCCATGAGAATCAGCTCACATTATATTTCTCTATTGGGCAGAATTCAATATATAAAATATAACGTGCTTGTAAGCTTGTTTGGCAGTAAGCAGAAAAAGATTGTGACATAGTCGTAAGAAACTTTTCAAAGATTGCTTGACAGACCACTTAGTGACCATGTTGTACAAGTGACAAGTTACCATGAGGAATTTCCGTTATCAAGCAAAAACGGAAGTTATGGACTTCTGGTGATGTCACAGGTGGCAAGGAAGCTCACATCGTAGCTCCCACCAGGGCCCTCTTTTTAAAGCCCTTTTCACGTGTTTTTTTTCATGAAATTCCTTCATCAAAAAGCTTTCTATTGTTTATAAAGGATCTATCCCTAAGTCACTCCCAAGAGGCATAAGCAACTTACTGAAAGAAACTCGTCGACTGACTTGGAGGCGTTGCGCAGTACCTCGATGGAAAAATGGCGGAGGCTGCATCAGCAATGGCGGCGTCCCTGATTACTTCTCCACCCCCCCCCCCCCGGTCTCCGGCCTCCCTCTCAAGCCTTGGATACTTTCCCCTGATTATTGGCTACCTGGCTATTCTTCTGCTTGTACATTGGCCACGAGGTCCTGGAACAGTCGGGTGAATGGCTCCCACATTCTGACCCTCGGATGGCAAATTTGATTTTCTCCATTTGGAGAGATTCTGAGAGGTCGGACAGCCAGTTTTCAGCTTTGGGTGGTGCTGCCGTCCGCCAACCGAACAGGATTCTACGGTGGGTGATCAAGGAAGCAAAGGCAAGGGCGTCCACCCTCCTCCCCAGGAATAGATCTGGCTGGTCCGATACCCCGAAGACCGCCACTTTCGGGCAGGGTTCCGCCCTCATCCCCACCACTTTGGACATTGCCTCAAAGAAGGCTGCCCAGTACCCGGTAAGTCTGGAGCAAGGCCAGAACATTTGGGCGAGTTTGGCCGGGCCTCCTTGGTACCGTTCACATCTATCCTCCGCCTCCGGAAAGAACCTACTCATTCGGGTTCTTGTTAAGTGGGCTCCATACACCACTTTTAGTTGCGTCAGGTTGAGCCTTGCACATGTGGAGGTGGAGTTGACCCTATGCAGTGCTTCGCTCCAGAGTCCCCAACCTATCTCAATCCCCAGGTCTTTCTCCCATTTCTTTCTTGTTGCGTCCAGTATGGAGTCAGCCCTTTCTACCAGTCGCACATACCTGTTGCTACAGTTCCCTTTATCTAGGATGCTTGTGTCCAGTAACTCTTCCAGTCATGTCTGTCGTGGCGGTTGTGGATACGTCCTTGTCTCCTTTCATAGGAAGTTTTTGAATTGCAGGCACCTTAGCTCGTTCCCCCGGCTAGCTGGAATTTCTCAGTTCATCCAGTGTTGCGATACTGCCATCCGTATATAACTGTCAGTATGCTTCCGTCCTGTCCCCACTTTTTGAAGGTGGTGTCAGTCAGCGCTGGTGTGAACCTATGGTTGTTGCAGATGGGAGCTTTGTCTGACATTTTGGTCAGGCCAAAATGCTGCAGTAGCTGGTTCAAGGACTGGCGGATAGCTTTCACCACCGGGCTGCTGGTGTGTCTTTTGGGTGCGGATGCGAGTGCCGCCATGGCAAGGGCCCGGAGGGAGGTCCCCTTGCAGGAGGCCTCTTCCGCGCGCACTCACTTGGCTTCTGGCTCTTTGATCCATCCCCTTATTCGTTCGGCTGCCACCACCCAGTGGTAGAATTGGAGGTTTGCGAGGGCTAGCCCACCCCTCGGATTTTGTTTTTTGTAGGACCCCCCTGCCAATATGAACACCATGATTAGTTTGTTGAGTGCTTTGAAAAAGGGCTTGGGGATGTAGATCGGAATGGATCTAAGTAGGAAGATGTACCTGGACAGTACGTTCATTTTGATTGTCTGGATTCTCCTCGTGAGGGAGAGTGGGAGTGTGTTCCATCTTTGCAGGCCCTTTTTTGCTTCCTCTGTCAGACTGGTGAGGTTCCTTTTGTGGATTCCTTTCCAGTCATGGGTTATTTGGATCCCCAGGTAGCGGAATTTGTGTCGGGCTTATTTAAACGGCAATCCCGTTAGTGCTGCCCCCGCTCCTTGTGGGTGCACCGGGAAGATCTTGCTTTTGCTCAAGTTGAGTTTGTAGTCCGAGAAGGTGCCAAACTCTTTCAGGAGCGCGATGATTCCATCCATGCTGCTTTGTGGGTATGTAGAGGTGCAGGTCATCTGGATAGAGTGAGACTCTGATCCCCCTCTAGCTTTTTGCTGCTCTGAGAGCAATTGCGAATGGCTCGATCGCTAGAGCGAACGGTAGCGGGGACAGTGGGCATCATTGTCTGGTGCCCCTGTGCAGCCGGAAGTATCGGGAGTTGGTGTTGTTGGTCCGTACACGCTCCATGGAAACGTTGTCTAGGAGCTTTACCCAGGACGTGAACCCTGTTCCAAGCCCGAGCCGCTCCAGTACCTCTGAGGTACTTCCATTCAACCCTGTCAAAGGCCTTTTCTGCATCCAGGGGAGACAATCACCTCTGGTTTGCTCTCCCCAGATTGGGCCATTATCACGTTCAGCAGGCGCCTGATGTTCAAGGTTAGCTGTATACCTTTGACAAAGCCCTCTGCGATTATCTCTAGTATGCAGTCCTAACCGTTTGGCTAGGATTTTGGCCAATATTTTGGCATCTGCATTCAGCAGTGAGATGGGTCTGTATGACCCATTTTAAAATTTGAGAAAGTTGAATAAAAATAATTGTTTTAGAAATAAATGTTTCTATTAAATCGCACCCAAAATGTTAAAGATCACACCAGAAAATAGCTTAACAGTTACCCCTTAAACAATAAGGGTTTAAACTAGTTTGGCAGGGGGATGGGAACCAGAGCTATAGATCAGAGGATAGAGTAGCTGTTGATCTGGCAGAAATAGTATGCAGCGAGTCTGTTAGGAAGGATAGACAGTTGATAGGGCAAAGTTGCACTCAGTGGGTTAAGGCATGTCTGTTTCAATGCAAGGAGTGTCAGGAATAAGGGAGATGAACTTAGAACATGGATTAGTACTTGGAACTACGCTGTTGTGTCCATTACAGAGACATAGATTTCACAGGGGCAGGAATGGCTGCCAAATGTGCAAACTTTCATTCCAAGGCCGTCACCGTAAGTCCCTCATTGAATTCTTTGAGGATGTGATTAGTCACGTTGATGAAGGTCAGGCAGTGGATGTTGTGTATATGGATTTCAGTAAGGTTCCCCATGATAGGCTCATTCAGAAAGTTAGGAGGCATGGGATACAGGGAAATTTGGCTGTCTGGATACAGAATTGGCTAGCCGAAAAAAGACAGCAAGTAGTAGTGGATAGAAAGTATTTCGCCTGGAGGTCGGTGACCAGTGGTGTCCCGCAGGGATCTATTCTGGGACCTCTGCACTTTGTGTTTTTTATAAATGACTTGGATGAGGAAGTGCAAGGGTGGGTTAGTAAGTTTGCCGATGACACAAAAGTTGGCGGAGTTGTAGATAGTGTCGAGGGCTGTTGCAGGTTACAACAGGCCATTGATAGGATGCAGAGCTGGGCTGAGAAGTGGCAGGTGGAGTTCAACCTAGATAAATGTGAAGTGATTCATTTTGCAAGGTCAAATTTGAATGCTGAATACAGGGTTAAAGGCAGGATTCTTGGAAGTGTGGAGAAAAGAAGGATCTTGGGGTCCACGTACATAGGTTCCTCAAAGTTGCCACCCAGGTTGATAGAGTTGTTAAGAAGGTGTATGGTGTGTTGGCTTTCATTAACAGGGGGATTGAGTTTGAGAGCAGCGAGGTTTTGCAGAAGCTTTATAAAACCCTAGTTAGACCACACTTGGAATATTGTGTCCAGTTCTGATCGCCTCATTATAGGAAGGATGTGGATGCTTTGGAGAGGGTGCAGAGGAGATTTACCAGGATGCTGCCTGGACTGGAGGGCATGCCTTTTGATGAAGGGTTGAGGGAGTTGGAGCTTTTCTCACTGGAGAGAAGGAAGAGAGGTGACTTGATCGAGGTGTACAAGGTGATGAGAGGCATGGATAACCAGAGACTTTTCTGCAGGGCGAGAATGGCTGGCACGAGGGGACATAATTTTTTATTTTAATATTTTTATTTGCAATTTTTTATAATAATAACAACAGCGACGTAAACATGGCACCATAAACATTTCCACTCCCATCACAAACTTCACACCCCCTAATAATAAAACAACAGTTCTGCCCCCCCCCCCCCCCCCCCCCTCCCCTTATTGAATTCTGCTGCTGCTGACATTTTAATTTTCCCTGAGAAAGCCGACGAACGCCTGCCACCTCCGGGTGAACCCTGGCATTGACCCCCTTTAGGCAAACTTTATTTTCTCGAGACTAAGAAACCCAGCCATATCACTAACCCAGGTCTCTACATTCGGGGGTTTCGAGTCCCTCCACATTAATAAGATTTGTCTCCGGGCTACCAGGGAGGCAAAGACCAAAACGTCAACCTGGAGTCCGAGTCATTAGGGACATTTAAGCGACTCTTGGACAGGCACATAAACAGCAGTGAATTGAAGGGGTGCAGGTTAGGTTTATCTTAGATTAGGATAAATGGTCGGCACAACATAGTGAGCCGAAGGTTCTGTTCTATGTTCTATGTAATACTACTCAATGCAGTGAATACAATACCCCTAACTGCTATCTCTGTTCCCACTTCAACAACAAGAAAAAACCATCTCTGCTCTTAAAGCACTTTCACTACCAATGGCATAAGGAATACTTCCTTTACAGAGATGTTCTTTGAGAGAGAGCTCCTTTGACACTGCTTTAAAGACAAGATCTGACTCTTGTCAGATCCTTGCAGAAACTCTGACTATATGTCTTCAGAAGATGCTTATCAGCTTGACTCAGCTTCCCTTATTCTCAGACAATTGCACTGATTTAAAGGTTGTTAATCTCTTTTAACTGAACTACAGTGAGAGCAAACTGTTCGACTTCTAGTCACAGCTTCATTCAGATCAGAAATGCACTGAACTGCTTTCTGCAAAATGCCTGACGCCTTAGCTCCACCCAACAACGACATCATCATACCAAACTGAAATCTAATTAACTCCACAGGGAATCCCCTTAATCAAAACAAAGTTCCATTAGCTCAAGCTTTTTAGGATGGTTTAATTGCATCTCTCGCTCCCAAACTTTCAAACTAGGATTTATTTTAAAAGCATGACTACAGAAGTCACGTACACACACATACGAACCCAGGCTTTTAAACCTTACTGTACCAAATACCAGTAATACAGTACATCTGAAATTCCTGCATTCATCACACATTGTCTTTAATGGAGAGCTGGGAAGCATGAAAGAGATTTCAGTCAAGCGAAGGATTAAGGACGAAAGCCAATTAAGATGCTTTAAGGCTAGATCAGTCTCATACACCATCAGGCCTAAGGTCCAGGCAGAATTTGAGAGACTGGCCAAGACAGGGGTCCTCGTAAGTGATTGGGCCAAGCCGATAGTACCCATGATGAAGAAAGATGGTTTGGAACACAAATGTGGTGACTGAAAAGCCTCTGTCAATACGGTACGTGTGCAGAGCAGTACCATCAGCTTTTAATGATTTATTTGCTGAGTTGGTTGGAGGTCAGCATTTCAATAAAGTTGATCTTAGTCAAACTTACCAATAGATAAATGTTTGACAGTCAAGGGCGATTCAGGCATAAAAGACTTCCATTTGCCGTCCTATCTACACCTGCATTGTTCCAAAGTGCCATTGATCAAATTCTAAGAAAACTCGAAGATGTCCAGTGACAGTCTGATGCCATCTTAGTTATTGGAAAGAATGAAGAAGAGCATCTTCAAAATTTAGATACTACACTCAGAGACTAGAGAGCTGAAAGTTGCCTTTGGCTGATAGTTAATGACTAGAGTCGCTGGCAGGTTGTTTCGCTTCGGCCACAGGCTCGGTTTGCGGGTGCGCACTTTGATGAAAGTTGTGTTGTGTTGGCTGCGCGTTCCGTACGGAAATGCTGGTCGTGTGCGAGGAAGCCTGCTCTTTTATTTTCTAACTGGTTTTATGTAATTGTGACATGTACAGAAAGAACTTCGGGATGACAGCTCCCCTACCAGTTTGGAAAGTGTTGTAGGCCTCCTTTATCCTTGCTGGCACTGTGCAGGATGTTTGGGTGCTATGGACTGTTGAGCTGGGTGTTGTCTATAGTCATCCCCCACCTGGTTCGTCTGTGGTTGGAAAGACTGCTGCACCGATTGGGCCTTGGATTGTTGGGTCCGACGCCGTGTTGCGCAGCGTCCCCAGTTTGACTGCTGGTGACTTTGGCTCCTGTGCAACTAGTGGGGATGTTGGCCCAGATGTAAAGATGCAGCGGTGTGTACGCTGGACCGTCGTGCTCCCCAGTTCTGTAACGTCTTGTTGGAACCAAAGCACTGTTTGTTTCTAACCTTCTGTCGGCCGGCTGCTGCAGTTTTGCACCTGTTTTTGTCCTCTTGACCTTTTTCCCTTCATAGCCTCCTCTCCGTTGTCTTCCTTTCAGAGGGTCTTTGGACTTTGGGGGGAAGGGATGTAATGACTTGCAGGGGACACATCTGGCTGGGTATGATTGTTTCCGTATGCTCATTGGTGCTGCAAGCTATTCCATTATTGGCAGGGTAGCCAATTAGCACTGTTTTAAAAGCTCAGCCAGTGTGGGGCTGACCAGAAAGGACAGAGGGCTCAGTGAGGTGTACCCGGCCTCGTGTAGGTAATGTTGTTTGCTGAATAAAGAGACTTTTAAGAAACTCCCCTCACTTTACTAAACAAAGCAACCCCTTTTATTTGGAGCGTGAGTGGAGTTATAGGCAAAGTTGTTCAATGGAAGAATTAGTTCAGCCAGACAGTGAACGTGGTGGTTGATGGGGACTGGTTGCACCTCCATCCCAGGAAGCATTAGAGAATCTTCAGGTTGTCATGTTGGGTATGGCATTATAAAGAGTTTGGATGTCTTTTTGCTTTCCGTGATCGTCCCTTTTATCATTTAATTCCTCTTGCTTTCTACCTATCACGGACCTTTCCATCTGTTCGTATCACCCTTCATCCCTTACCGTGCCTGTTTAAAAACTGTTATATCTCTAAGCATTCCCAACAGCCTGAAACATTAACTCTGTTTGCCTCGCCACAGATGATGCCAAACCGGATAAGTATTTCCAGCATTTTCATTTTCAACTTTAAAATTTGGAACTATTTCCATTAGACCACAAAATTACCTAGTGATTTAGTCGAGGTTTGTAATTTTATAAAGGAATGGGACAAAGTAGATAGAAATGGACTGCTACCTGTGATTGAAGGGTCGTGGATAAATAACAAGGAAAGACCAAATCTCAGTCTAGTACATGAAAGAAATTTAGAGCACTGTGCGGGAGAAACCTTTACATAGAGGGTTGTGAGACTGTGGAGTGCATGACCAGAGTTAATAATTAAAGAGACTATGTTAGCATTATAAACAGGGATAGAAAAGTGGGTTGAGGGAAGCGGATTGAAGGACACACCGGATTGATCATGTTGAAGTAGAGGGCATACACCCATACCGGCTGGTTCAACTGATGACCCTTTTGTGAGTGTTGGAAGATCTTTTTTAAAATATGTTTATTTAAAAAATTTCACGAACAAAATCATACAAAACAATTAACTAAAGTTGCACAATAAAAGAGCAAGATTAACCAGCAATAGCATATATTAACTTAATCTCAAAAAACTAAACTAAACCTCTTAACAGCTAACGGTAACTAGCTCCTTAAAAAGGAGATAAATGGCTGCCTCTTAGGTAGAACCCTTCTACCGACACTCTAATAGTGCACTTAACCTTCTCCAAATGCAGGGAAGACATGAATTCCCCCGACCAGGCCGAGGCACTGGACGGAGTAGGAGACCTCCGCCCAAGCAGAACTCATCTCCGGACTATCAACTAAGTGAATGCAAGGACATCCGCCTTCACCCCCATCTGAAGCACCGGGGATACCCCAAAAATGGCCACCAGCGGACATGAATCCAAATCAACATTGAGTATCTCTGACATGGTGTTGAAGAAAGAGGCCCAAAAGCTTACCAACTTGGGACAAGTCCAGAAATGCGGTTAGGTAGCCCCCGAGAGCAACGTTCACACTTGCCCTCCTCCAGAGAAAAAATCCACTCAAACTCGCTTTAGTCAATGCACCCAGTGAGCACTTTGAATTGGATTAGACTTAGCCGAGCACATGAAGACGTGGAGTTGACCCTGTTAAGGGCCTCACTCCATACCTCATCATCCAGAATGGGACCCAACTCACCCTCCCATTTCACGTTCACCTCATTTAACAGAGCTGACTCCGCTGAGAGGGTTTGGTCATATATGCCTGAAATAGTCCCCCCACCAGGCCTGGCCAAAGACAACATCTTCCTCAACAGGAAAGAAGGTGAGTGAAGGGAAAGGAGGGAAAAACCCTTGTGTGAAATATCGTGAATTTGAAAGTATCTGAAAAGACTGGAACCAGAGCGTTGAAATTTATCCGTCACCTCCTTACAACTGGCAAACCTCCTCTCCACCACTTCCCTCCCATCACTCAAATGCCAAGTCCAAACCCGCTGGTAGGAAATGGTGATTATTGCAGGTGGGCGCTAGCGAAGACAGGGAACAGAGCTTAAAATGCTGCCTGAACTGCTTGCAGATTCTCAGAGTGGACACCGCCACTGAATTCAGGAATAATCTTACCGGAGAGAAAGACATTGATGTGGTTACCATTGCACCAAGGCTAGAACCCTGCATGGGCTCACTTCCATTTGTCCCCATATGGAACCAGGATCACTGAATCATGACAATACCTTCTGAATATTGGCTGACCAATAGTAAGATAATAAATTGGGTAAAGCCAAACCCCCAGACTGCCTATCTCTTTGGAGCAAAGCCTCACGGATCCTCAGGAGCTTACTCACCGAAATAAAGGAGGACATTAATTTATTTACTTTGATAAAAATGGACCTGGGGATAAAAATGGGGGATGTTGAAAAAGGAATAAAAATCTCGAGAGTATGTTCATTTTAAACCCTGCTCGCCAAGGACAGGGGACGGTTATCCCACCTTGAATCTGATTTGACACCATCAACCAGGCTAGTGTGTTTTAATTTATGAAGTGAGGCCTAATTGTGGGCCACCCGGACCCCAGCTAACGAAAACTAGTCTTGGCAAACCGAAAAGGTAGCATCTCTAGTTGGGCTCCCCTCCCTGGGGGGTTAACCGGGAAGCATTCGCTCTCATCCAAGTTGAACTTGGACGCAGAGAAGGAACTAATCTCCTAAGTAGATTCACTATCTCGTCCACAGATGATACGGGGTCCATAATATAGAGAAGTAATTCATCCTCGAAAAGGGACACGCGATTCCCCACCCCTCCCTGATTTATCCCCACCACTTAACAGAGAACCTCGGCGCTATTGCAAGCTATTCTGTTGTCAAAACAAACAGGAGCGAAGACAGTGGACACCGTGTCTCATGCCCCTATTCAATGGGAAGTAGTCGGAGTTCAAGACATTCGTAGGAACACTAGCAGTGAGCATGATCGATTACTCAACAGATACATAAAGGTTCAGCAACCAGGCCCTCCCAAGATGGTCACTATCCAAATCACAAACTCAACAAAGAAAAATCTGCAGGTTCGGTCAGCAAACTATTCCCCCCCACGGATACTACCACAACCAAGTACACATACAATTAGAAGCAAGGCCAACACAACCAACTAAAATCTACTTCTAACAAACCCAAGCAAAAGAACTCTAAGCTCATTATCTAACAAAAACTAGTATAATGATCTGCAATCAATCCTTCAACACAGCATCCATTAGCTAACTCTTAAGTTGCAGTGAGGCTCTAACTAGAGTGAAGAAAAATCGTTGCAAACAGCAAAATAATAAAACCCCAAAAAACCATTGTGCTTCAACAAGGAGCTATATTTTCATAACAATCAGAACATAACCCCACATAAAACTAAACTCCAAACCTAAGCCCAAATTATAAACATTCAACCCCACAAGAACAGGAAAATCCAAGAAGAAGTATAGAACCCCAACAATTCCACAAGCCTATCCCAATACCCAAGAAGCTCATTCGCACCAGAGCCAAACCGGGTTTCTTAACAAAGGAGTCCGCCTCTCCCAGCGCATCGAACACGGGCAGCATGGTAGCATTGTGGAAAGCACAATCGCTTCACAGCTCCAGGGTCCCAGGTTCGATTCCAGCTTGGGTCACTGTCTGTGCGGAGTCTGCACATCCTCCCCGTGTGTGCGTGGGTTTCCTCCGGGTGCTCCGGTTTCCTCCCACAGTCCAAAAATGTGCAGCTTAGGTGGACTGGCCATGATAAATTGCCCTTGGAGTCCAAAATTGCCCTTTGTGTTGGGTGGGGTTACGGGGTTATGGGGTTATGGGGATAGGGTGGAGTTGTTGACCTTGGGTAGGGTGCTCTTTCCAAGAGCCGGTGCAGACTCGATGGGCTGAATGGCCTCCTCCTGCACTGTACATTCTATGAAATAGTCCTTTCCCTTAAAAGTCATCCTTGCCGGTGGATAAACCACACCATTTCGGACACCACTTTTGTATAGGGCAGTAATGATTTTATTGAATGCAGCCCTCTTCTTCACCAGATCCGCTCCCATACTTGAGTAAAACCTGATGGCATGACCTTCCCATTTGAAGTCACGATGCTCCTTCGCTCATCTCAGAACCCGCTTTTTCCTTTGAAGCTGTGAAATGTCACTATTACTGCATGCAGTGGATCCTCAGGGCGAGGCCTCTGCCGGAGCTTGGTCCAACTCGGGCGGGACTTGAATCCATCTTCCCGAATATCTCTGCAAAGTACTCCGTCCCCTCTGGCAGCCCCACAATTAGGATGTTTTGCCTCCTGGACAACTTCTGCTTGGCCTTCAAATTTATCTTGGCCTTCAACAATTTATTTGCTTCAACCACCAGAGACATCTCTGCTTCCACTGAGGCAATCTGATCACTATAGAACAGTACAGCACAGAACAGGCCCTTCGGCCCTCAATGATGTGCCGAGCCATGATCACCCTACTCAAACCCACATATCCACCCTATACCCGTAACCCAACAACCCCCTCTTAACCTTACTTTTATTAGGACACTACGGGCAATTTAACATGGCCAATCCACCTAACCTGCACATCTTTGGACTGTGGGAGGAAACCGGAGCACCCGGAGGAAACCCACGCACACAGGGGGAGGACGTGCAGACTCCACACAGACAGTGACCCAGCCGGGAATCGAACCTGGGACCCTGGAGCTGTGAAGCATTTATGCTAACCACCATGCTACCCTGCTGCCCAAAAACTATGTTTTTTCTCTGCTGACAAGTTCTGAGAGGCCTCCAATTCTGTCAACGGGCCACCTTCGTTCCCCTGACTTTTCAGGACATTTCACTTATATAGGATCCTTGTCCCATTAATTATGTGGGGTTTCAAAAGAAAATACCCCCTTAAACTAAGAAAAAAAAGAGCAAAAAGTGTTGTACACTAATGGGAGCCACCTTGGGTTTGGTGTGAATGAACTGCTGAAGTAATTTCCATTTCTCCATCTCTCACCCTAAAATTAAACAATATTTTTCAACTCAGTCTTGAAATATGTACGAGCTGAGCTATTGCTGTCCATTTCACCAACTATCCAGGGAAGTGAATATTTTGTTTTACTTTGGAAGAGAATTGGATAAATACTTGAAAAGAAAAAAGTGTAGGGGGCTGTGGGAAAGAACAGGGAAGTGGAACTGATTGGATTGTTGGTTCAAAGAGCTGACACAGGAACAAATAGCCTCTATCTGTGTTGTATCATTTTATAAAGTCAGACGTTATGAGGTTGTTTATTTCTGTTTTGGAGCAGAGGATTTGTGGTTTGCTATGTATAAAAATGTGTGTTCAATTATCCTGTGGTGCAGTTTTTCACCATGGACAAGTGTTTTTGTGGTAACATAGTGTTTATGAAACAGCCTGGTACTTCTTCACTAAGTTGGATTCATTTTCCTTTTGCACAGTTGTCACTTTCGAATTGCCTTCACTCTGTTTGTGTATAACACATGTTTGAATAGTTTGATTTCAGAGAAAGAGCTTTAAGCTTCAGTAATCATAGTTTGGCCAGAATTTCTCCAGTCGTTGCGATTCACTTCTCCCGTCAGCAGCACATCCCCGCCAACCGGTTTCGCAGCGGCATGGGATGGTTACGATAGAAAATCCCATTGACAAGCGGTGGGAGGGTCGAATCCCGCTGCCAGCAAACGGCACGTGACTGAGAAACACACGGCTGGGGGACCGCAGAATCCAGCCCTTAATCTTTCAACATTTGTCTTTGGGAATAATTCATATCTGCCTAACTAGGGATGGGGGAAGGGAATGATTTCTCCCTGTTCCTGATCCACTGGCGCATTTTAACAGAATCTGACTGGTTAATAGATTTCAAGAATGGAGGCGAGGCCTGTTGGTATACTGCTGATATTGAACTATGTTCCAGAAATAAGTCTGTCAAACTAAGTCACACATGTTGTATGGGATACTACTAATCTAATTAACTCACACATATTATGTGCTATTTTCAGATAGAAAGTATCTTGGAAACACAATTCTGAAGCAGGCTTAGTACTTTAAATACTACTCCGTTTTAAGTACTGCCAGACTTGCATCATATATGGCAATCTTAACCCTCCATAAAGTTACCTTCCCCCACTGCCCACCACTTGCCTGCCTAATTGTGACTGCAATTGTAATTTACAAATTAGGCCTAACCTCATCTATAGATTCCACAGCAAGTGTTCAAATCTGTTGTATGAGTACTTCCAGCACATGTAAAGTTATTTTCAACAGTCGTATTGGCAGGAACCCGGTAAAGAGTAATGTTATATCTGCTGAATTAAATGCTTTGATTTATTGTGCATTATTCAAAAGATTAAATCTGCTTGCAGCTATGGTCCCTGCAGTACAGTCAGATCATTGAGCTGCATCTGGTAGAAGTAGAGAGAAGAGCTGCTTTAATCATGAAAACCAAGGTCACCTTTATTAGCCAACAATGCCAACTGTATTTTATATTTAATTCTTTGCCTCTGTTTTTTTTTTGTGTCTAATTTTGATTCTGCACTTAAAGATTATTGTACTCTCAGTTTAATAAACCAAATATTCTTTTTGGGCAGAGGCTGCTCAGAACTGTACAGGATACCAATGGTCGAATATAAAGTGGACAACGAAGGAACTCCTTGCGAGTTCAAAACCCCCTTCAGACGAAACACTACTTGGCACCGAGTGGCCACACCAGCGGGGCAGCCGCTCTCCCGATGCTCCCCAATACAAGGGGCAGCCGACAGGCTTCAATCGCAGCAAATGTTACAGCAGGTCCGTGCAGCTATTCCTCGCAGTACATCCTTTGACAGAAAACTGCCAGATGGTGTGAGGTAATGTTCTTCTTAATTCCTCTTAACTGCTGAAATTCTACCTCTGAAATTCCGGCATCAATACCAAGGGGCTGCACACTTCCTAATTGAATGCAACTCCAAAGCGTGAATACTGCTTTGAGGGCAGATTTAATGCAGTATGCCTCCGAAGCTTACAGATTGAAATGAGTGTTGTTTGAATGGGAGACAGCTGTGTGCTGTCTAACTGCAGTACAGCTTTAGGGGGTAGCATAGGTAAATCTTTGACAGCAATTGCACTGATGATTTATTTAGCTCTCCATCTTCCATTGAAAATATGAAAATGTTCTCAGATATTTTATATATTCATTTATGAATGTGCTTGTTAAGTGAGCCTGCAAGTGTAAATATTTAACTTGCTATAATTGTCTCCATTTCTGTCTAAGAAAAACACTCAGTGGGATTCTCGGCAGCGCACCCATGCCCCGCGGGCTTCCCAAAGACGTGGGGGTGGCCACAATGGGAAACGCCATTGGCCAGGTGTGAGAAAGGGCCCTGCTGCCGGCGGGGCCGCGCTGCGACGGTAAATGAGGCTGGTGGGACAGAGAATCCCGCCCAATCTATATACTATTAGTCAGGGAATGATTTAAATGTATCGGTACCATACATGCCAACTGGCAATTTGAGGGTTTGGGCTGACAAGATTCGGTCTGTCCTCGATGCTTCCAGTCCTCACTTTCCCAACCCACCCCCCAGCAGCTGTCTGTTTCTCTCCTTCAAAACTGGTACAAGCAATGATCTCAGCCATTGTACGAGAAGCAAGTATTCTCTTGAGAGCAGAAATTTCAGACTACAGCTTATAATAGTCAGAATTGCTGCTATTAGTAACAGGAACAGTGTTGTACTCTGCCTGATTGCCTTGAACATTTCAACATACCCTGCTGTAGCATATTTAATAATAGCTTCTAACATTCTTGTGAAGAATCCATATCCTCACAGTTGATTTACCATTAGCCAGTCCAATAGGAGAGATGCACAGAGAGATTTAAAAGCAACAGCTTTTGACCTCCACGATGTAGACTTGTCATTAGTTGATGGGAAAGAATTGATTGAAATGCAACAGACCAGAAAGCAAATGTATATGTAGCTACCATCCAACATGAAGATGATAATTTTGAATGATGTACGTTTATATAATATTGAGCCTCATTAACAACACCATATGCAGGATCAGCCAGATAATCCCCGTTTGCACCAAAATCGGGGGAGGATGCAGCTTTTGCGATGCTCCACCCCCTCAAAAAACAGCATGCTCGCCGTCGGAGCGGCCTCAGGACGTCACCTGAGGCCCTCCCCAATGCTCCTGTCCCGATGGGCCGAGTTCCCGATGGCGAGGGACACATCCTTTTTTTTGTGAACCCGGCGTGGCGGCTGTGATCTGAGCCCAGCGCCACCACAGTCGGGGGGGAGCCATTCTGCTGGCAGCCGGCCTTCGTCGGGGTCTGGGGGACTGGTGGGGTGGCGAGGCTGGTTATGGGGCGCAGTTTTTGGCAGACCGGGTCTGCGCGTGGCTGGCACCATGTTGCACGTTGCTGCCGCTGCAGGCTGCCGCCGTGTGCATGCAGGGCCACGGACCCGGCAATTCTCCGGCCGTACCGCGGGTAAAGCCTTTACGCTGCACGGCTGCTCCCCCCCCCCCCCCCCCCCCAGTAGACGTAGGATCGGTGCAGCTTTTGTGCCATTTTTTCTGGCATAAAACACCACTGTTCCCACGCCGGCGTCAGCACTTAGACTGCAAATCGGAGAATCCAGCCCCTTATAGTTACATAGCACCTGTAAGGTGTAAAAAACATCTCAAGGTAATTTGCAAATGGGTATTATGAAAGTAGATTTCTCAAGGAAGAATAAATTTCGACATGACTAAAGGATCAGTTGAAGAGATGAATTTCAGAGAACCGTAGGGTTGAATTTTCCTCAGTTTGGGTAGCTGGGAAAATAGGGGGGTGCCACATGGGACACATTCCCTCTGCTGGAAAACTTGACCAGGTTGGGCTGGAAATTGTTGGATATGCTATCCACTCCATGGCAACAGACAGCCAGATGCACTTTTTTAAGGCCAAATTAGTGGTGATTTAGTGGCCTCATCATAAATTAAAGGTTTAATTAGTTGTGATATTACAATACTTATCCTGAACTGTATTCTTAATCCTGTGTCAAAACGGTTGAGTGACATGATGGGAAACTGTAGTTTGAGCTTTCATTGATTGACCAAATGTTTTATTCACCCAGAAGGCGTAAGGCGTAAAAGGAGTTAAAAAAGGGGTCAAAAAGTAAACATCAAAGTGTGAAGACAGACAGTGGGAACTGAAACATAAACACCTCAGCAGAATCTCAGAAGCCAACGTGCGGATTAGAGCCAGTACAAATCAGCTGGGTGCCAAGGCAACCATGCTTTCTGTGTTTTGACCAGGCACTAGAATTGGAATGGTTGAGCTACTGGGCGTTGGAGCATGGGAACCAGAGATCTTGGGCTTGATTCTCTGGGCGCGATTCTCCGCCCCCCACACCGGGTGGGAGAATAGCGGGAGGGCCTCCCGACATTTTTCACGCCCTCCCGCTATTCTCTTCCCCACGCCACGAATCGCCGCTCGCCGTTTTTTACGGTGAGCGCCGATTCTCCGATGGGCCGAGCGGCCGACCCTTCACACCCGTTTCACCACGGCAGCAAACACACCTGCTCGCTGCCGTCGTGAAACGGGCGCCATATGCCCGTTTGGGGCATCTAGAGGCCCGATTGGCACGGGAGCACCACGACTGTGCTCGGGAGGGGACAGGCCCACGATCGGTACCCACCGATCGTCGGGCCAGCGTCCAAAACAGACGCACTCTTTCCCCTCCGCCGCCCGGCAAGATCAAGCCGCCACGTCTTGCCGGGCGGCTGAGGAGAAAGACGCCAACTGCGCATGCGCGGGTTGGCGTTGTCCAACCTGTGCATGCGCGGCTGACGTCATCGGCCACGCCAGCTGCCGTGACGTTTGACGTGCGGCCTTGACGACCGTCGTCAGGGCCGTGACGCACGGGGCCGCGCTCCTAGCCCCACCCGGGGGGAGAATCTGCCACGGAAGTGGCCGTGAAGGCTGCCGTGGGTCACAGCCTGTCCCACGGCAGCCTTTACGATTCTCCGCATTTGTGGAGAATCTCGCCCTCTGTTTTTGGGACTATGTCCCCACGCCGGCGTAAAAATTGTGGACTTTCACGGCAGAAAAACCTTTGCTGCAGATACGGGCCGTCGCACTTCCGGGTCGGAGGCCGCACATGCATACGGGGGCGGCCTCCAGCGGCCGCGCCATGGCGGACTCGGAAAATAGAGCTGGATGCTGAAAATAGACCTCCCGATCGGCCGTGCACCCGACCCTGACCGCCCGCCCAAACATTGGCCGGCTGCGTGTAAGTTCCCCCCCTACCCTCTGATCGGCCCGCCCCTAACCAGGGAAGCCGCGGACTGAGTCGCAGCCGCCACATTAGTCTCCCGACTGGCAGGACCATGAGTGGCCATTGGGACTTCGGGAGGTCGGGGACGGAGAATGGTGGAGCGGGTTTTCCAGCAATGGCCCTGGTAGGTGCTGAGCAGCTTTTTGGGGCCCACAAAATTGGGGAACAGGCGCCGGTCCCGATTATGTGCGAATGAATTTCAGTATCGTCGTTCAGAGAATCCAGCCCCTTGAAAGTTTGACTTGGTGTGGGTCCAGTTACATCTTTTGCAATAATTCAGTTGAGTTGGTTTGTAAATTGGGAAGCACGGTGGCTCAGTGGTTAGCACTGCAGCCTTACAGCGCTGCTGACCCGGGTTCGATCCCGTCCCTGGGTCACTGTCTGTGTGGAGTTTTCACGTTCTCCCTGTATCTGCGTGAGTTTCACCCCACAACCCAAAGATGTGCAGGTTAGGTGGATTGACCACACTAGATTGCCCCTTAATTAGAAAGAAAATAATGGGGTACTCCAACAAAAAAATGTTTTTAAAGTTGGTTTGTAAAGAAATATAGGAGGAAATTGACTCAGCACAGAAATTATATACATTTTATGTGTCTCATTGGCTGATGCAATGGCACCTGGGACCTGACTAGAGTAGTTGCATGGAAATTGCACTTCTGCATAGGGTGTAATGGGAATGTTCTTGAGCTTTAACACTACAGTTCAGACATCAGCGTGTTTCAAGTCTTATTTATAATGAATAAAATATAACCCTGTCACCAATAAGGGTATCACGTCAAATCATTTCGGGCCTTAGAAAATAGGGTTATAGAGTTCATTAACTCTGCTACTCTGAATTCCAACAGGTCCCGGGAGTGTCAATATTAAGGGAGGTTCCTGGGAGCAAATGAGTGTTTGTTGAGGTCTCAATGGAATGTGCCAATGTTTACATGGGATCGCTCCTCCAACTACAAGGTGCAAGTCAGGAGTGTGATGGAATACTCTCCACTAGCCCAGATGAGTGCAACTCCAACATACTTGAGAAGCTCCACACCATCCAATACAAAGCAGCCTGGATGATCAGCTCCTTATCCACCAACTGCATCCCACTTTCTCCAAATCCAAAGTGTAGCAATATGTACCTGCATGGGTCCTAGCTCCGCTTCCCTTTTTATGAGGTATGTAACACATTCCTTGTTCCAGGCCTACCCGGGTCCCCTCCCACAACTCCTTTACCGGTACATCAATGATTATTTTGGTGCAGCTTCATGCTCTCATCCAGACCTGGAAAAATTCATCAACTTCGCTTCCAGTTTCCACCCCTCCATCACTTTCACCTGGTTCATCTCAGACACTTCCCTTCCCTTTCCTTTCTTGACCTTATTGTCTCCATTTCGGCAATCTACTAATCTACTAATCGACCATCTACTAATATTCACTACAAGCCCACTGACTCCCACAGCTATCTGGACTACAGCTCTTCACACCCTACACCCTGTAAGGACTCCACCCCTTTCTTTCAGCTCCTTCGTCTCCGTTTAATTTGTTCCGAAGATGCCACTTTCTAAAGTGGTGCTTCGAAAATGTGTTCCTTCTTCCTCAACCGTGACTTTCCACCTACAGTTGTTGACCGGGCTCTCAACAGCATGCGGTCTATCTCCCACGCCACTACCCTCGCCCCCTCCCCTCCCAGAACAAGGCTAGAGTCCCCCTCGTTCTCACATTTCACCCACCAGCTTCTGTAATCCTCCGCCATTTTCGCCAACTCCAGCGTGATGCCACCACCAATCACATCTTCCTTTCACTCTCTGTCAACATTCCGCAGAGACCGTTCCCTCCGAGACAATCTAGTCCACTCCTCCGACATACCCAAAACCTCTCCCATCACCCATGGCACCTTCCCAAGCAATCGCAGAACATGTAACACCTGTCCCTTTACCTCTTCCATGCTTAACAGCCCAGGCCCAAAACACTCATTCCAGGTTAAGCAGCGTTTTACATGTACCTCTTTCAATTTGATCTATTGCATTCGCTGCTCCCAATGTGGTGGTCTCTATATCGGAGAGACCAGACGCAGACTGGGTGATCGCTTTGCTGAGCACCTTCGGTCTGTGGACATTCAGAACCCTGACCTTCCCGTTGCTTGCCATTTCAACACATGACCCTGCTCCCATGCCCACATGTCTCCTCTTGGCCTGCTGCAATGTTCCAATGAAGCTCAACGCAAACTGGAGGAACAACATCTCCTCTTCCGGTTAGGCCGCTACAGCCTTCCAGCCTGAACATCGAATTCAACAACTTCAGATGATGAGCTCTACCCATCTCGACCCCTTTGTTTTCATTCCATTTCATTTTTAACTGTCTTTTACCTTTTATTCTTTCTTATCTTTCTTCATATATATCCCCCCATCTTCTCCCCCCCCAAGCCTTACCTTTTCTCCCTTTTGCTTCTCCCTTCCCCCCAAC
Source organism: Scyliorhinus canicula (assembly GCF_902713615.1). Classification (NCBI taxonomy): domain Eukaryota; kingdom Metazoa; phylum Chordata; class Chondrichthyes; order Carcharhiniformes; family Scyliorhinidae; genus Scyliorhinus; species Scyliorhinus canicula. The sequence continues at coordinate 178,742,209 of NC_052151.1, forward strand.
ATCTGTCACAGTTTATGCTGTGATGTTAGTTTCTCTGCTGTTTGGTCTTTCACATCTTTTATTCTCTCTGTGGACTACCATTAGCACTTTTTCCCTTGGTTTATGTGGCTATGACTCATCTTTCATTCCCTCACCCCACAGTATAAATATCTCCCATTTTCTATGATTTTTTAGCTTTGACAAATGGTCATCTGGTCTCGAAACATTCGCTCTTTTCTCTCCCTACAGATGCCAGATTTGCTGAGATTTTCCCACATTTTCTTTTTCTTTTAGTGATGTTGGTTGAGGGCTAAATATTGACCATAACACAGGATAGAGCCATGGGATCTTTTGCCTTTCTGAGAGGGCAAATGAGGCCTTGGTTTAACATCTCACCCAAAGGGCAACACTTCTAGCAGTGCAGGCACCCCCTCATTTACTGAATTGCTAGCCTAGAGTATATGCTAAAGTCTTTAGTGGGGCTTGAACCCACAATGTCTGACATAGGCAAGAGCGTTACCACAATGGTCAAGACTGACAACAATTCTAGCAATGCTGGTCCACAGGTGACCCTACAGATGTATAAAAATGATGTGTGTAACAATACAACAGGATTTTTAAGAATTCTGTTATCTGCAAAGAATTTAAAGAGCCACAGGAAAATTAACAACAGATATATTAAAAACAATATGACATTGGAGTGCATTGAAGTTATTAGTATTTGAGCTTGGGATTAGCAGTACATTAATGGGATGCAATCTTTTTAAAGAAGGAATATTTTACTTTTCAGTACTTGTCACGTAGACATTTGAGAATAAGCATGGGGGAGAAACATTCCCAAAATAGAGAAGTAAGTGTGGTATTCAAGAATTGGCTCCTCACCATTCATGACCACAGCTGTAATTACTGTCTCAGACTTAGAAACAGGTATGAAAGGAGCATAATGTTATGAAATTGTATCTAACTAAAGTGCTGACAAGCTTCAAATAAGCATCATAATCCATGGATAAGATTAATTAGAGGCTGTTTTGAGAGCCTAATATTTAATCATCAAGGTTTTAACTATTTAAAAACTGGCTTATTTGAAATTCACACCAAAGTACAATAAAAACAAAAATGCTGGAAATACCCACCATTCCAGGTCACCCATTAATAGAGAGCGACTGTCAACATTTCAGATTTATGAGCTTTCATCAGAATTCAGGGCATCAAATTGAGATGTTGGACCAGAGGCAGGAAGCTTAGCCAAGAAATTTCACAACCTGGTAGACCTGTCTGCTTTAAAAGGGACCCTAGATGCCCTATTTTTATTCTGGGAAAGGCAGTGTTGGGATACCATCAGGCCCACTGTCCTTGGGCAGTTCAGAGGTGGCTACAGAGGCAGGTAAATGCCGAGGCAACTTCTTAGATGTCCCATTTTGGTTATCTGAGACTTTTGCCCATATGTTTGGCTGTTAGGCCATCTACCACTCACCCCAATGTTCCCATACTCCCATGCCACTTCCATAACCACTTACCCAGAATCCACTTTGGTCATAGCTCAGGAGCCATGGGGAGATGAAAAGAACCAAGACTTCTAGTAATCTAAGAGCGCTCTCATTCATACACATTTGATACTGAAAAGAAAACCTAATTCAAAATATTTGAATTCCCTCAAGTGGTCAAATTGAAGTAAAAACAGACAAACTTCTATTTGCTAAACATATCAAAGACACACCATCTCCAACAGCAGCTTAAATCTATTGATTAAAATATCAGCTCGGTCTCTGCTGAGATGAGTGGTGTTTAACTTTTGAAACTCAGCCAAGCATTCATAATGGGTTCACCTATAATAGCAAGCCTTGATAAATGTCAACAATAAGTCTATTGAAACTCGGAAAAGAGGGGTAATAACCTTTTCGGAGCTACACTAGATGTCCTGTCAATGCGCATTTCAACAGCAATTCTCTTTACACTTAATTGTTTTAAATCATTTTTAAGGGCTTGGGATTTAAACCACTTCATATTATCCGCCCTTCAAGGTAGTTGACACTCCTTCCATAAAATCGAGATCCCCACACCAGGTTAAGGATGTCAGAATAACAAAAATGGAGTTGTTTGAATTTGGCACTGGTTTCAAATGTCCCTGATGAATTTGGGTTTCCTGCCTTGTGATTCACACACTGCCTTCTTTCCCAGTAAAATGGGATCTGTTTGAAATGGGGATGCATTACTGATGCATTACTACTGAGCCACGAGGAACTTAACACAGAGGAAAGGCCACATAAATTTATGCTAATAGTCCTTAATCTTAAAGATAATCTTGCAAGGAAAGACAAATTATGCTAATAAATGGTTGGAAGATAATACATAGAACATACAGTGCAGAAGGAGGCCATTCAGCCCATTAAGTGTGCACCGATCCACTTTAAGCCCTCACTTCCACCCTACCCCTATAACCCAATAACCCCTCCTATCCTTTTGGACACTAAGGACAATTAGCATGGCCAATCCACCTAACCTGTCCGTCTTTGGACTGTGGGAGGAAACCGGAGCACCCGGAGGAAACCCACGGAGACATGGGGAAAACATGCAGACTCCGCACAGACAGTGACCCAGCTGGAAATCGAACCTGTGACCCTGTGAAGCTACAGTGCTAACCACGGTGCTACGGTGCTGTCCCTTGGGAAAGATAATCCCAGAACATTAGTGCAAATTGAACTGAGAGAGTAGGATGGAGGGATACAGGTTTAAACTTGAGACGGTGGCTTTTAGGACTGATATTCTTTCAGTTTGTGCAAGATTTGTTTGTTGGGGGGGGGGGGGGGGGGGTGCAAACAAATACGACCAGTTTCCATAAAGTTTGAAGTAGCCCGCCTGTCCATCCTACTCCTTGGGCATGCATTCACATGTATCACCCGTCACAGAAGCCATTGCTGATCCTACCCAATGATCCTACCCAGACATCCTGCTGATCCTACCCAGTGATTTCAGAGTGCCCCGCGATTCTTTTTACACCCGCCCATGACCCACCCACGGGCCATGACCGTCACTTTGAAAAAGCATTATCTATAGAGTCCCACAGAGTTCCCATGGAGATTTGATTGACGATATTTTATCGTGTATGTATGTGTTGACAATCGCAATTCTCTTCTCTGCATCCGGCACACCATGAGAGATGGAATACCGGTGTGCAGTCCAGGTATTGTTGTCAGTGGTCAATGATCCGTTAGTAAAGTAAATTTTGTTCCTTAAGTTTGATAAAATCGTTTGATTCCAAAATTAATGCCGAGAGCTTACTCCTCTCTCTGTGCATTTCTGCTTTGTTCAAGAAACTTGATGCAAAAGCAATTGGCTTCTCTGCACCATTGGGAATTATGTGAGAAACCACTCCTCCAGTCCCATATGATGATATGTTGCAAGCCAGTTGCAAGGGTAACTTTGGATCAAAGTATGTCAAGACTTCTAACTTTCGTAGTACCTCTTTAGCTTGTACTAAGGCCTTCTCGCACTGATCCGCCCAATTCTATTTCCTGTTTTGACACCATAACTTGGGTAAAGGCTTGAAAATAGTTACTAGATTAGGGACAAACCTTCTATAATAGTTTAATCAGCCTAAAATGATCAAAGTTGATTTATGTTTTGAGGTGCAGTTATGGTTTTTACTTTTGTAGGTGATTTCTACAATCCCTTTGTATCAATGATGTGCCCCAGGTAATCAGTAGAAGATTTGAAGAATTCACATTTATCCTTCTGTTCTGAGACACAATCTTCTGATCTCTGGAGTGCAACACCTAAACTTTGAATATGCTGTTCTTCATTCTTTCCAGTAACTAAGATATCGGGTGCAATCTACCCGAATGGGAACAGAGTCCTGTAACAGTGCCCCTGTCAGTGCGAGGCTAGTATCCAGGTGGCACTGCCAGGGTGCCATGTTGGTGGTGCCAAGGTGGCACTGGGTGTACCATGGTGTCACCCTGCACAGAGCTCAAGCACCTGCAAGCCTCCAATCCCCTGGGCGAACACCACGTGTGCCATATCGTCGGGTCCCTGTGGGGACCAGCACTGAACCGCCCTCACCCGAATCTGGAAGGCGAGGGAATTGCACCTTGAGTAGATTGTGGGAATGAATATTAGAGTGAGACTAGCTGTCTCAGTCTAACATGCTGATTTTCAAAAAGCAATCCCGCCCACAATGGGCAGGATTCACATTGCAGCATCTTGTGAGATCATGTTCGATCTTGCGAGGCATGGTGAGCTGGTTAGATCTTGGAAGAGCGATCACCTGGCATCTACGGGTTGCGTTGCGCCACGCTGCCTTTTGGACGTAATGCGGCTGCTAGATCGCGCCCATCATCTAAGTAGTATTCGACTCCCTTTAGTTTGCGTAGAATTTGATCCATGGCACATTGGAACAACGCAGCTGTGGACATGATGTCAAATGGAAGTCTTTTATTTCTGAATCGCCGTTTATGTCTCATGATCGTCAAATATTGTTGTGAATCTAGATCCACATTTATTTGGAGATTAGCTTGACTAAGGTCAACTTTACTGAAATACAGACCTCCAGCCAACCCAGGAAATAAATCATCATTCAAAGAAGAGGGTATTGTTCTGCACACAGTACCGGATTGATATTGACTTCAATGTCGTCACATATGCGCACTGAACCATCTTTAGAACATAGAACAGTACAGCACAGAACAGGCCCTTCGGCCCTCGATGTTGTGGCGAGCAATGATCACCCTACTCAAACCCACGTATCCACCTTATACCCATAACCCAACAACCTCCCCCCCCCCTTAACTTTACAGAACATCTTTCTTCATCATGGATACTATCGGCATGTTCCAATCATTTACGTTAACAGGTTTGAGGACCTCCTTGACCAGCCTCACTAATTCTGCCTTGACCTTCGGCCTTGACCTTAGGCCTACTGGCGTACAGTACTGAACCAGCCTTTAAGCACCTTGCTTGGCTTTCGTCCTTAATCCTTAGCTTGACTGAGATCTCTTTCATGCTTCCCAGCTCTCCGTTAAAGACAATAGCATGTTTCTTTAAAATCTTCAGTAGACCTGCTTTGGACTCCAACATGAGATTCACCTTGATCCAGCCAGGTTCTCCCAATTATGACTGGATAGTTACCTCTAACAATGAACAAGAACAAAGAAAATTGCAGCACAGGAACAGGCCCTTCGGCCCTCCCAGCCTGTGCCGATCCAGATCCTTTATCTAAACCTGTTGCCTATTTACCAAGGTCTACTTCTCTCTGTTCCCCACCCATTCATATATCTGTCCAGATGCTTCTTAAATGATGCTATTGTACCCACCTCTACCACCTCCACTGGCAAAGCATTCCAGGCACCCACCACCCTCTGCGTAAAAAACTTTCCACGCACATCTCCCTTAAACTTTCCCCCTCTCACCTTGAAATCGTGACCCCTTGTAATTGACACCCCCACTCTTGGAAAAATCTTGTTGCTATCCACCCTGTCCATACCTCTCATAATTTTGTAGACCTCAATCAGGTCTCCCCTCAACCTCCGTCTTTCCAACGAAAACAATCCTAATCTACTCAACCTTTCTTCATAGCTAGCACCCTCCATACCAGGTAACATCCTGGTGAACGTCCTCTGCACCCTCTCTAAAGCATCAACATCCTTCTGGTAATGTGGCGACCAGAACTGCACGCAGTATTCCAAATGTGGCCTAACCAAAGTCCGATACAACTGTAACATGACCTGCTGACTCTTGTACTCAATACCCCGTCCGATGAAGGCAAGCATGCTGTATGCCTTCTTGACCACTCTATCAACCTGCGTTGCCACCTTCATGGTACAATGGACCTGAACTCCCAGATCTCTCTGGACATCAATTTTCCCCAGGATTCTTCCATTGACCATATAGTCTGCTCTTGAGTTAGATCTTCCAAAATGCATCACCTCGCATTTGCCTGGATTGAACTCGATCTGCCATTTCTCTGCCTAACTCTCCAATCTATCTATATTTTGCTGTATTCTCTGACAGTCCGCCTCGCTATCTGCAGCTCCACCAATCTTCATATCATCTGCAAACTTGCTCATCAGACCACTTATACCTTCGTCCAGATCATTTATGTATATCACAAACAACAGTGGTCCGAGCACAGATCCCTGTGGAACACCACTAGTCACCTTTCTCCATTTTGAGACACTCCCTTCCACCACTACTCTCTGTTTCCTGTTGCCCAGCCAGTTCTTTATCCATCTAGCTAGTACACCCTGAACCCCATACGACTTCACTTTTTCCATCAACCTGCCATGGGAAACTTTATCAAATGCTTTACTGAAGTCCATGTATATGACATCTACAGCCCTTCCATGTGCAGGGACAAGTCTGCGGTCTGTCCCTTGGGCTGCACATTTACATCGATTATGGCCCCTCAGTGGAACCACTTCCCTAGTATACGTTTTGGTATCATCTTTGAAGGTCTTAAGGTGATATGTCATAGTTGCTCTTGGTAGACAGTTTCTGGTACCAACAAAACTGCTGCTCCATTCACCGGTTGTCCATCCAGGAATAAAGCAGTAAACCAATAATGGTTAGTTGCACCTGCAATAGCCTGACGGTTTGTCATTGACTGTAATTCTGGTCCTTTTTCTTGCGCCTTTTGTATCACATAGATCCTTTTCCCTCTATTCGGTTTTCTATTTGATAAACTTGGCTCTTGATTTTTATTGTTCCTATTTAGAACTTCTTGTTTCTTTCCCAAACACACCCTTTGATGGGCCCCTTTTTACCACAATTCCTGCATTTTTCATCTTTCCATCAGCAGTCTGCTGCTGCCTGCCCAGTTTTTGCACATCAGTGACAACTTCAAACTTATGTCTGTGTTCGGGTCTCAGCCGACATTTTTATGGATTCTAGTGCCCAAACTTAATTGTTCAACTTCCTTAGCTGTTAATTCGATAGAAATCATAACTTCTCAAGTCTTCTTTAGGTTTATGTTGCTTTCTGTTTACAGCCTTTTGTGGGATAGCTTTGCTTCTTAACCCCCACACTAGTCTGTCTCTTAAACTAGTGTAGTTCAAGATATCTCCAAATTTACAGTATTCAGCTACTTTCTTCAAATTAGCTACTAATGGTGTCATTGATTGACATTTTAGTTGGTTTACGTGCAGGGAACCTGAACCTCTCGGTGATAGAACATAGAACATAGAACAGTACAGCACAGAACAGGCCCTTCGGACCTCGATGTTGTGCCGAACAATGATCACCCCACTTAAACCCACGTAACCCGTATACCCATAACCCAACAATCCCCCCATTAACCTTACACTACGGGCAATTTAGCATGGCCAATCCACCTAACCCGCACATCTTTGGACTGTGGGAGGAAACCGGAGCACCCGGAGGAAACCCACGCACACACGGGGAGGACGTGCAGACTCCACACAGACAGTGACCCAGCCGGGAATCGAACCTGGGACCCTGGAGCTGTGAAGCATTGATGCTAACCACCATGCTACCGTGAGGCCCCATGATACCGTGATGGCGGAAGGTTTCAGTGAGAAGTGGCCCTGCAATATCGCTGCAATCTCAATCATACGTTTTCGAGTCTGGTTTTTCTGGCTGTACCAGACTTGAAATGAAAATTGCTTATTGTCACAAGTAGGCTTCAAATGAAGTTACTGTGAAAAGCCCCTAGTCGCCACATTCCGGCGCCTGTTCGGGGAGGTTGGTACGGGAATTGAACCGTGCTGCTGGCCTGCCTTGGTCTGCTTTAAAAGCCAGCTCTTCAGCTCTGTGCCAAACCAGCCCCCGGAGGTTCCAATCCCCTGGAGGTTCTTCCCAGGAGGTTAAAAGATTTACTCCCCATTGTACTTCGGAAAGTTGGGACTACAATATCTGCCACAATTTTATGCACTTGGACAAATCTTCTAGTCCATGAGCTCCACCACTTGGCGTTCTCATCATACAGTCCCATGGTGCCAAGAATTGCCTCCATTTTTACTATGGGGCTGTGTTAGCACAGTTTGCCACATAATTGTCAGCGCTAACTCACTTTTTGTTTCAAATAAGGTACCCCTGAGGTCAGCCTGGTCCCTGTCGAGTTTTGGAACACCCCCAGCTCTAAACTATTGTCGCAGGTTACTTGCTACTCGCAGTGCTCCCTGCACTGTTCCAGATCTTTCTTGGTAGAGCACGTGGCAAGCTTCTTTTCAATATTGTTTCCTTCAAAATCTACGTTTAAATTTTGGTTCCTTCGATGGCTGCTGCCGATATTTGGCACCCCTGTGTCGCCAGCTTTGGTGTTTTATCTTCTTAGCTTATTAATCCTGTTTAGATGTCTGCGCATGGATGGGTGATTTTTCTATTTTCTTTACTTTTCCTGATCTGCCAACGTGGTTCCGACCTCCTTGTCACCAGCTTTCTTTGTGGTATTTTTAAAGGATAAGCTTGCGGACCCCCAAGGTAAAAACAAACAAGAGCTTTATTGGAAAGGTGTTTACTCTACAAACTGTCAGTATAGATTCCTCGTTTGCCAGTGCAAATGGCCAATGACGATATCAATACATCACATAATTGGACTCTTAAAGTGACCTTGTTACAACTAGGAACAATCATGAAAACACTTCTCCTTCGACTTAACACTACTAAAAAGAGGCAGATTATCTGGTTATTATCACATTATTGTTTATAGGAAAAAGGGTAGGCCATTCAGCTCCTTGAGCCTATCCCGCCAATCAATGAGATATGAGATCTTACAGTGAACAAATTGGTTGTTGCCCTTCCGTCGGTATGGTAATGAGTACATTTCAAAAATACTTGATTGGCTGTGAAATGCTGTGGGACTTCTGAGGTCATGAAAGGTAGTATATGAATAAAAGTCTTACTTCCTTCCTCCTTCCCTTTCTTGTGCTTTGCCACAGCATCGTGCTTGTATAACTGGCATAGCTTGCGAGTTTGGAATAAATATGTCAACTGGTCATTCAGGCACACCTTCGTATTACACAGACCGACTCAGAAACACAAGGATTCCCTGACAACAGTGATGGTTTGCAGGATTGAAGCAGTAATATGTTGACTATTTTAATCATTTATTCTTTTTTTGACCTTGACCTTTTTGACCTTGAAAGTTCCATCAATGATTTAGGTTACATCACCTCTCTAGGTCCATAAGCATTCCAAAGGTCTCTTGCCTTAAGCAATGCGTATCATGTTTCATATTGGAATTCTGAATTTGTCTGATCAGTGATACAGAGAGATGCAATTTACTTTTTCTATTAATAGGATTAGACCATCTGCTACAAGGCAGGCATGGAATTTGCTTCTTTTGGAGGTGAAGAAATAATTTAATTGTGTTTGTGAAATGCTTGTAGAAATGTTATTTTCAAAACAGCTGAGTTTTATCCATGCATATCTGATTTCAGAACTGACTGCTAAATTTATTTCTGTATCACTCATCAAAAATACTTGGACATGACAATTTGTGTATATTGGAAAAGGCAAGCTAACCAGTGAGCTAGATTGAAGCTAGAGCAGCATTTCACAGCCCAAACAACAAAGTAACAATTAGCAATCAAATCCTGCCCAAGAACATAGATGGTTTCTGCCTGTTTTATTCTTAACCCTGCAGTCATGCAATACTTACAGCCAACACATTCAGGGGACTGTAACAACATTAGGAACTGAATTGTTGGGTCATGATATGCAAACATGCAACCAATGAACACTCAAAATAAGACACAATCAATGGGCAGTCAGGACACTCAGAGGTGGCATCACCACAAGGGGACATGACTATAAAAGGGATGAGGCACTCCACCCTGCCTCTTTCCACAGACCGACATCGAGAGAGTTAGACAGGGTTGATCAGCAGCATCACACCCCAGCATGTGGCTTCGAGCAAGCTGGTACAGTTAGACTGAGTTACTATAGTTAGATTAGCAGAGAGTCAAACTCTGTTAATAGTTCAATAAACACGTTGAATTCATTTCAGAGTCTGGAGCATCCTTTAGTTAAGACTGCCTCAAGTAGCAGCCTGTGTTATCCGAAGCAACATAACGCAACATGATACCAGGACTGACTGTTCAATCTGTTTATTTCAACTCAGCAAGATTCATGACAACCAGCTACTGAATACAGGCACAATGGACAAGTTTCATTCTCCTCATCAGCTCAGGACCACTATCAGGATCAACTATACATGGAAGCATCCGACCTCAATGGCACAACCGATGCTTGGAAGATAGCTCTTCTCCTCACCTCTTCAGGTGACCATGCGATAGAGATCTTCAACTTCTTTCACTTTTCCGAAGGGCAGGACAAAACAAAGTACCAAACCACCCTGGACAAATTCAACAGCCACTGCGAGGTGGACACCAATTAAATCTTTGAGCGCTACATCTTCAAGCAGAGGATGCAAGGTAAAGACGAATCCTTCAATTCCTATCTAACTAACCTTAGACTGCTCGCGCAATCCTGCAACTTTGGTGATATCACTGACTCCATGATTAGAGACCAAATCGTTTTTGGAGTCCACTCTGATCCTCTGCGAGAGCAATTGTTGAAAATCAAACACATGACCCTGCCAGTCGCGATTGAAATGTGTACTGTGCATGAGCATTCTAAAAATCGCTATTCACAGTACAAAACGGCAGAAAGTGAAAAATAAGCTTCCTATGACGTGGAGTGTGTTCAGACCATCTCATGGATGCAGCCATTTGGGCCAACGCATGCGCAATGCAATCGGATACACGAAGCGGCCGAAAACCGCACTGCGCAGGTGCAGACGTCAGAGAACCACACCGCGCATGCGCAACGACGCACTGAGTGGCATGACGCCAACATAATGACGTGTGCGAACTGCAGCACTGCCCATTTTTTTAAAAAACTGCCCTGCAAGAGGCAAACACTGTTTAAACTGTGGGAAACCAAACCACTATGCAGCCCTGTGTAGATCTGCATTACCAGTCAGGAGCCAGTGCTCCCAATTCTGACAGCGGCACATCAGGAGTGTGCAACACCGAATGTATGAGACTGATCCAGGCAGTGCGATGGATCCAGATGATGAATATCTGGACAACACTTACCGAGTGGGCATTATTACGAAGTACGCATACGCCACACCGGACACATCGCGAGTCCAATCAATCCTGACCGTGGATTCCGGGGATGAATGGCATGCAATGATGAAGGTCAATCACTCCCCCATCCAGTTCGACTGGAAAGAGGTGCCTCCGCCAGGTGGACTTCAAGAGAATCAAGAAGCCCCCCACAATCATTCCAGCTGCCTGCAAACTCCTGGACTACAATGGAACTGCAATCAAGGCACTGGGGTCCTGCCATCTGCAGGTGTCCGGCTGACACACACCAGCAAGCTTATGCTTCGGGATTGTTCCTGCTAGGTGTGCACGCCTAAAGGAACTGAACCTCATTCAAAGGGTCTACACCACGACGCCATCCCATTCGGATCTTCAGGCCAGCATCGACGACATCCTAACCCAGTTCCCAGATGTATTTAGCGGGATGGGCACGCTGCCGTATGAGTACAAGATTCTACTGTGGCCTGATGCCAAGCCAGTGGTCCACGCACCACGATATGTCCCTGCTCCACTGAGAGAGCGCCTGAAGGCAGAGCTCACGAGCCTACAACAAAAAGGCATAATTTCCAAGGTCAGTGAACCAACCGACTGGGTCAGCTTGATGGTGTGCGTAAAGAAGCCTTTGGTGTACCTACACATCTGCATTGACCCCAAGGATCTAAAAAAAACCATTATGCGGGAACAACACCCCATCCCGAAGAGGGAAGTAATCACGAGTGAGATGGCACACGCACGCTTCTTCACAATATTGGACGCATCCCAAGGATTTTGGCAAATCCAACTTGAAGAATCCAGCAGAAGGCTCTGCACCTTCAACACGCTTTTGGCAGATTCTGCTACACCCGAATGCCATTTGGCATCATCTCGGTATCAGAGATTTTCCATCGCATCATGGAACAGATGATGGAGGGAATAGAAGGGGTTGGTGTCTACGTTGACAATGTCATAATCTGGTCCACAACACAGAAGAACATGTGTCGCGACTCAAGAAGGTATTCCGACACAAACATGAACATGGCCTCAAGCTAAACAGGTCCAAGTGCTGTTTTGGGACATCCACGCTGAAGTTCCTGGGTGATCAGATTTCGCAACACGGTGTGCGCCCGGACACAATCAAAATTAAAGCCAACGAGGCAATGAAAGTCCCCGAGGACAAGACGGCAGTACTGCACTTCCTGGAATGGTCAGATTCCTTGGCAAGTTCATCCCGAATTTGGCCACACACACCACGGCCCTACGCAACCTGGTGAAAAAATCAACCGCCTTTGAGTGGAAGGCGGAGCAACGAACAGAGTGGCTGGAGCTGAAAGCCAAGCTCACTACTGCACCCGTCCTTGCATTCTTTGGCCCAAACCGAGAGACCAAGATATCCACAGATGCGAGTCAGGATGGCATTGGGGCAGTGTTGTTTCAAAGAGATGACACGTCATCCTGAGTACCAGTAGCATACGCGTCACGGGCAATGACAGCAATTGAGACCAGATACGCGCAGATTAAGGAGGAGTGTTTAGGTCTTCTCACCGTCATCCTCAATTTTCATGATTATGTCTACTTCTTGCCAACATTTACTGTTGAGAGGGATAATAGGCCTCTGGTCCACATCATCCAAAAGGACCTGAACGACATGATGCCTCGTTTGCAGAGAATTCTGCTCAAACTCTGGAGGTATGATTTAAATTTGCTGTACACACCTGGCAAGGAGCTCATCATTGCTGATGCATTGCCCTGCTCTGTCAACTCACTCAGTGAACCACTGGAGATCATCCAGCACATTGAATTGCAGGTACAACTGTGTGCAAACACTCCCCCGGCATCAGATGAGAAGATCGTTCTCATCCGAGAAGAGACGGCCAAAGACCCCCTGTTGCAGCGAGTCATCCACAATCTTAGCAATGGCTGGCAGAAAGAGCAATGCCCTCAATTTTACATCATCAAGGACGACCTGACTCTGATTCACGGCTTCCTGCTCAAGCTGGACAGGATAGTCATTGCGCTACGTCTCCAGCGCATGGTGCTGCGGCAGATTCATGAGGGACACTTGGATGTAGAAAAGTGCAGACGCAGAGTCCAGCAAGCTGTCTACTGGCCCGGCATCAACCAGGACATCACGGACATGGTCCTGAACTGCGAAACCAGTCAGAGATTCCAACCAGCGCAAAGCAAGGAGACGCTCCAACCTCATGATCTAGAGACCGCTCCGTGGTCCAAGGTTGGCATTGACCTATTCCACGCGAATGGTCACGACTATATCTGAATCATCGATTACTTTTCGAACAACCCAGAGGTGCTGAAGCTGCCAGACCTCACTTCAAGGACCGTCATCAATGCATGTAAAGAGACATTCTCATGGCATCCCGAACACCATCATGAGCGACAATGGTCCGTGCTTCCATAGTTGAAAATGGTCCGCATTTGCGAAGAGCTACAATTTCAGGCATGCCACCACCAGTCCACACTATCCGCAGTCCAATGGCAAAGTCGAAAAAGGGGTGCATATCGTTAAGAAGCTCATCCGCAAGGCCTCCGACTCCATTTCCAACATACACCTTGCACTACTTGCGTACCGGGCGACTCCCTTGTCCACTCGCATGTCACCAGCTCAACTGCTGATGAATAGGGACCTGTAGACGACACTTCCAGCCATACACCTGCCCAACCTTGATCACCTCCCGGTGCTGCAGAAGATTCAGCAGCTTCCCGACAGCCAGAAGCAGGGGTATGATGCGCATGCCACCGATCTGGACGTGCTATCCACGGCAGACACGGTCAGGATCAAGATACCGGATGGTGGGTGGTCTGCTCCGGCTGTCGTTATTCGACAGGCTGCGCCCAGGTCCCATGTCATACGTATGGCTGATGGCTCCATTGTGTGAAGGAATCGAAGGGCACTGGTAAAAGTTGCTTGGCCACAACCACTTTCCCCTCCATTTCCACATGTCAAATTGCCACCTCCAGCACCTCGAACCACGAGACCACCAGTCGTGCCTCCCACTTGCCTGTCAAGACACCGTCATTCCCTCCATCACCTCTCCGGTGGTCGACGAGGATCAGACGCAAGCCTCAGAGACTGGACTTATGAGCATTTGTTTTGCTTGTCCTGTTCTGTATTCCTCAGTCAGTTACATTAGACAGACACATTCACAATACATCTACAAAAAAAACAAAAAAAGGGGGCGATGTCATTATATGCAACCAATGAACACTCAGAATAGGACACACCCAATGGGCAGTCAGGACACTCCGAGGTGGCATCACCACAAGGGGGCATGACATAAACACTATAAAAGGGATGAGGCAATCGCACCCTGCCTCTTTCCACAGACAGACATCTAGAGAGTTAGACAGGGTTGGTCAGCAGCATCAAACCCCAGCACGTTGCTTAGATCAAGCTGGTACAGTTAGACTGAGTTACTATAGTTGGATTAGCAGAGAGTCAAACACATTTGAGAACTGTGTTAATAGTTCAATAAACAAGTTGAACTCATTTCAGAGTCTGGAGCATCCTTTAGTTAAGACTGCCTCAAGTAGCAGCCTGTGTTATCCGAAGCAGCATAACACAACCGTTTGTATTAAAGAAAGAAGAACCTGCATTTATATTGCAACTTTCACAACCTCACGATGTTCCAATGCACTTTGCAGCCAATGAAGTACTTCTGAAGTGTAATCACCATTGTAAGAAGCACGGCTCCAGCAAACAGCAATGTGATAATGTCCAGATAATCTATTTTTTGATAATCTTGATAAATGTTGGCCAAGACACAGGGGAGAACTCCCTTGCTTCTTTCAGAATAGTTTCATGGGATCTTTTACATCCACCCGAGAGAGCAAATGGGACCTCTATTTAATGTCTCATCCTGAAGGCAACACCTCCAAACGGGTAAGACTCCCTCTGTATGGAATTGAAATGTCATCCTACATTTTTGAGCTCAATTTTCTGTAGTGGACTTGAACCCACAAACTCCGATACCACTGAGTCACGGCTGATAACCAATTAAAAATGTTAGAATATGGATATATATAATAGCTGCACCATCAAATGTTCTGACTGCAGGTAGGTAGCAAGTTTCTGTCTCTGACACACTGTCCAGTGCAGCCATAATTCATAACACCTCCCCAGTTATACAATATTGAGTGTATGAAATATACTGCAGTGTGGATCAGAAAGGAATGTGGCGACAAGGGGCTTTTCACAGTAAATTCATTGAAGCCTACTTGTGACCAAAGTGATTATTATTATTATTATATGTTCTGACTGCAGGTAGACGGCAAGTTTCTGCCTCTGGCACACTGTCTAGTAGAGGCGTAATTCATAACACCTCCCTAGTTTATACAATAATGTGTGGGTCAGAAAGGAATGTGGTGACTAGGGGCTTTTCACAGTAACTTCATTGCAGTGTTAATGTAAGCCTACTTGTGACAATAAAGATTATTATAAATATTATTATTAAATTGCTGGGGCACAGAATTGTTCCTGCATAAAGAGTGCCTAATTTTGTACACCCTATTAAAATAAACTGCTGAAGTTTCATTAAGGAAGGAGGAAAGAGTTAGAAATAGGGTTCGGTGGAAGATACATGGTGTCCGAACCCTCACCATTGATTTTATCCCTGGCCTCCTTGGTTTAGATGGAGAATCTTGTGTCATGTGGGACAAATTTAAAGAGGGGGGGTGAAAGTGTTAAAAAGTTAATTATGTCATCTAAAACATGTGTTTATTTAAGAGGACTATTTTGTTTGTGAACCTAGACGGGTTTGTGTCGATGCCTAGTGCTTCCATTGAAATCAGTAGCAGCACAAATGCAGATGCAACCCTGTGCAGGACCTGATGCATTTCCTCTACACACAATCCCATTGTTTGTCTATGGGAAACTATGCACAGCTGTGTGTTAGAAGTATTTTTGAACATGACCTAATTGTTCTCAGTTGTGCATGACCAGCTTGTGACCTATACTTACTGCAGTCAACATATTGAAGCTGAAAGGTATTTTCATCTGTACCTGATGGGCTGTATTTATACTTCAAACATTATACTTTGTATTTATTGAGTTGCTAGTTTTTCACTATGTTACAAACATCTGCGAGGTCTTGTGGTGCAGTGGGTAGTGTTCCCAACATTGAGCCAAACGCTCACGGTTCAATTCCCACTCCAGGACTTGATGACCAAGGAAGGTGCGTTCATAACTCAGCCAAACAGGTTGAGTAACAATGTTAATTTTTCAACATGCTCCAGTGGCAGGTGATAAGAGCGGGGAGAGATTACTGGTCAGCTATGTGATGGAAAGAAATTGGAGTCTCTACCATCACTATTCAGCATGTGGCACTGGGAGTAAGCTGGAGATTCCTACCTTTTAAAGTACCGATTATTAGTCTCTTTCCTAACTCCCTGAAATCTGCCTGCAGGACCAAATCACTCTTACTGCCTATATCATTGGTACCAATATGGCCACAATGTCTGACTGTTCACTCTCCCTCCTTAGAACATCCTGCAGCTGCTTAGTGCCATTGTGCATCCTGCCATCTTACCTTCCTTGAATCATGTCTGCAGAAATGCCTGTTTGTTTCTGTAACTATTGTATCCCCTATCATTTATGTTTCCCCAATCTTGACCCTTTTCCACTCCCACACGCTCCCCCACCGGCATCATCCACAACCAGCTTCCCATGCAGCTGAATCACCTGTGATGCTATGAATGTGGCTCTGCTGCACTCCCCAGAGGAACTAATACACTCATCACTATTCAGAACCAAAAGACAGGGAGCTAGATGCACTCAAGGCTCTTGCACTGCCTGCCTAGTCCTCGTTCACTGGAATTCTGCTAATATTTGAACTGTGTCGTGACCAACTCCAGAAAGATGTTATCCAGAAACGTGTTCTGTGCCTTGCAGTAATGTCAGCTGCTCAAGATCCAAAACTCAAGCTCCTCCAGCTGATGACACTTCCTGCACTTGTGCAGGACTCAAAAAATGAATCCAGGTGTTCTCAAGTAGAGCAGTATGTGCATTTCGCTGTACTGAGACACCCTCTCATCTCCCTATTTGTTACTCTTAACAAAATTGAGAGAAATAATTTCACGATTTAAATAAACACTCACCAGCTAGTTACCAATCTGCTCCTTCTCTTGTGCCGAAACCACTTTATTTTATATATTTAGTTTCGCTCTTATTATCTGTATTTCTCAGATTTAAATTTTATTACTATCTCTCTTTATTTCATTTTAACTTTACCTACCTAGATCTGATTAATTAGACATATATCATAATTACTTTTGACCTTCAGAATAGTCTGTTTATTAATAGTGCTGCATTTATAAAAATTATTTTTATTTGGAGCATGTAAATCATGGGCACTGTTCTTACTCCTCTTCAACAGTAGAAGGAAGGATTAATCCATTTTTAAGTTGTGAGGCTCTGCCATTACCAGAAATGCCCTCTCTGGTTGTACGGGAGGCCTATCCCAAGTCCTGCTCGGCTCTTCTGGAGGCCTGCTCAAGAATTGTTGAGATACTTAAAATCACACTTTAGTACAGTATCCTCATTGTCTGGTTCATGATCATGCTTGCATCTCTCTCTGCTTCGTTGTACCTGTTGCTTCAACTGACCTTGATGTCATCAGCCAAAGTTTGTTCATTTCACCATGATCTCCAAGCTTTAGAGGGAGTGCAGCGAAGGTTTGGCGGGACTGATTCTTGGGATGGCGGGACTGACGCACGGGGAGAGATTGAATCGGTTAGGATTGTATTCACTGGAGTTCAGAAGAATGAGGGGGGGTCTCACAGAAATTATAAAATTCTAACAGGACTGGACAGGTTAGAGGCAGGAAGGCTGCTGGGTGCGTCCAGAGCCAGGGGTCACAGTCAGAAGAGACAGGGTAGACCATTTAGGACCGAGATGAGGAGAAATTTCTTTACCCTGAGACTGGTGAGCCCTTGGCGTTCGTTACCCCATGAAGTAGTTGAGGCCAAAATATTGTATGTTTTCAAGAAGCAGTTAGATGTAGCACTTCGGACAAAAGGAATCAAAGGATATGGGGGGAAGCAGGATTAGGCAGTTGTGTTGGATGATCAGCCATGATAATGAATGGGGGAGCAGGCTCGAAGGGCCTCCTTATGCTCCTATTTTTTGTTTCTTAGCAACCATCTAATCCATTCCTCCATCTGAATTAAAAAAGAGAAAAAGGAAAAATTTGAATTTAAACAGCTTTTCATGATCTCAAGATGTCCCAAAGTGAATTATAATTAATGATAATATTTGATGTGTAGTCACTGTTATAGGAAAAGCTTAATGAATAGTGAAGAGCAAATGCCTTGTGGCAGCTTCCAGGATGGAAAGCATTTCCGAGTATAATTATGTATAGACACAGGGCGCGATTCTCCACCCCCCATGCCGGGTGGGAGAATAGCGGGAGGGCCTTCAGACATTTTTCACACCCTCCCGCTATTCTCCCCCCCCCCCCCCCCCCTCCGCCCCTCCGCCACGCCCGACCCACACCATGAATCGCCGCTCACCATAAAAAACCCGGGGCCGAGCGGCCGGGCCTTCACACCCGTTTCAACACGGCAGCAAACACACCTGCTCGTTGCCGTCGTGAAACGGGCCCCAGATGCCCGTTTGGGACATCTAGAGGCCCGATTGGCACGGGAGCACCACGGCTGTGCTTTGGAGGGGACCGGCCCGCGATCGGTGCCCACCGATCGTCGGGCCAGCGTCCAAAACAGACGCACTCTTTCCCCTCCGCCGCCCGGCAAGATCAAGCCGCCACGTCTTGCCGGGCGGCTGAGGAGAAAGACGCTAACTGCGCATGCGCGGGTTGGCGTTGTCCAACCTGCGCATGCGCGGCTGACATCATCGGCCGTGTCAGCCACCGTGACGCTTGACGTGCGGCCTTGACGACCGTCGTCAAGGCCGTGACGCACGGGGCCGCGGCCTGTTCCACGGCAGCCTTTATGATTTTCCACATTTGCGGAGAATCGCGCCCACAGTGTCTCAAAACCTGCAACCTTGGGACCGAGTCCTTTCAAAATTTTGGGTCCTACTGGTTTTAAGGGAACAAAATGGGAATCATTAATTCAATTAATAGAAGACACATGAAATGAAGTAAATAAGGGTTCAAAAAAACCTAATAGTGAAATAACATTTGGGAAAAAAATTAAATAATAAGGTATGGTAAATCTGCCTTCAGTCTATGTTGATTCAAAGTACTGATGTGCTAGTGAAGCTACCAGAAAAATGCAGCTTCCTGTTTTTTATTTTATATTTTATTTTTATAAATTTAAAGTACCTAACTCTATTTTTTCCAATTAAAGGGCAATTTAGCGTGGCCAATCTCCCTGCCCTGTACATCTTTCAGTTGTGGGGGTGAAACCCACACAGACATGGGAGGATGTGCAAGCTACACACGGACAGTGATCGAACCTGGATCCTCGTGCCGTGAGGCAGCTGTGCTAGCCATTATACCACAATGCTGCTCTCGTCTTCCTGTATGTGTGGAAACATGACCAATCAGCTATTTCAAAGAATTTCAAGTGCAATGCACAAAATGGATCTCAACAGCTAATAGTCAAACCGAGAGCAATGTATTATTATTGCTATCAAGACTTTTAGTTTTTTTAGCTGTTGGGGCTAGGTTGGGTGGATTGGGCGAAGCTAGGTCGGGTAGGATTACAGGTCATTGAGGCCACTTGGAGCTTGAGAAACGACTGGTGTGTAAACCCAATGACTAGTCCAACGTGCCATCGCCCCAAGGTAGCACCTAGCCAAATTGTCCTGATAAGTTTGATGCATGACAGTTTATAAAAATGTTCACTTTTTGGACAGCCAGATTTTAGACACTATGGATGCAATTTACTGGCCTTGGCACGACCGACTTAGTGACGCGGCGAGGCCGGTGAATCTCACAAGAGGCCTCAAGAGAGATTTGTGATGCTTGAGACATCTAGCGAGATTCATCTCATCCTCACGAGATGTGGCGATCTGGATCTCACCCTCGTTGGCGAGATCCAGATATACATATTTAAATGGGGGTACAGCTCATTTAAATATATCTGTGCTAGACTTCGGGTGGCGCTCGCGAGCAGAATCGCTGCGTCGTGAAGAGGCTCCCGCCGGTCCGCGATATTTCGGACTTTTTCGGGGGTTCCCCATGGTTCTTTCTTCCAGGTTTATTCGGCCTTTGGGGCCTGAGGGACGGGCGTCGGGTCGGTCCGGTTTGGAGCCAGTGAGGAGCCCCGCGGGGGTGTCCGGCGGCCGGAACGGGAGGCATCGATCCAGAGGTCAGATGCATGGGCGGAGCTTGACATGAGGCGAGGCAATTGAAGTGGCAGGCCCAAGTTCAGAACGCGATGTAGAGGGAGACTGGAGCACATTGGGTGGCTCCCACTGAAAATGGATCTTTGAGGAGTTTGAAGTCCGATCCCCTGGTGAAGAGATTTTTTGACTTTGGAATTTTTGGAAAAACTTTTGAAAACAATTATTTATTTATTTTCGGATTGAAGAAAGAAAGAAAAAATAATAAGTCATTAGAGGATGCGAAAAGCAGCTAGGAAGAAGGAAGAAAACCCGGGTTCGCCGTTGAATGAGAAGGCCAGCAAAAGCGCTGACAAGATGGCGGATGCCGGACCGCATTGTGGGGCCGCACTACTTACTTGGAAAAGATGACCGAGATGATGGCAGTGGAGCTGGAAAAGCAGTTTGCGAGGCACATGGAGGCTTTGAGGAAGGAGACGGCGGTCGCATTGAAATCATTGGTGGAGGAGGCAATCGCCCCGGTGAGGGTAGCTGTGGCAAAGACATCGGCCGAGGTGAGAAAGCAGGGCGAGAAGATGAAGTGGAGGAAGCCGTGTTGCAGCACAGCGACCAGCTCAGCTCGATGGGGGACAAGCTGCGGGGAGTGGTGGGGGTCAACAGAGGACTCCGAGCAAAGCTCAAGGACTTAGAGAACCGCTCGAAATGGCACAATCTGAGAATTGTGGGCTTGTCCCGAAGGGACAGAGGGCCCAAGGCCAACAGAGTACTTCACTAAGAAGTTGGCGGAGCTGATCGGGGAGTGTGAGAACTCCTCCTGGTACGAGCTGGACCGAGCTCATTGGTCGTTAAGGCCGAAGCCTAAGGTGAATGAGCCGCCAAGAGCAGTAATTATCTGCTTCCATAAGTACTGCATGAAGGAGAAGGTGTTAAGCTGGGCGAAGCAGAAGCAGGAGGTGCAGTGGGACGGTGCTGGAGTTCGGATCTACCAGGACTTGACGGTGGAGTTGGCAAAAAGACGAGCGGCGTTCGGGCGAGTGAAAGCGGCACTGTTCAAAAAGCGGGTGCAATTTTGTATGGTGTACCCGGCGAAGCTGAGGGTGGCGTATGATGCCAAAGACTTTTATTTTGGGACAGCGGAGGCGGCTGAGGCGTTCGTGAGGGCAGAAGGCTTGGGACAGACGTGAGGAGCGGAGCTGGAAGAGAGACTGTGGACTGTGATTGGGGAGCTGGAAAATGTATAAACTTTCTTTTTACTGACGTGCATTGTAATTTACTTCTCTTAACATTGCTACAGAGTTCAAGTTATTGGTTGGGTTGATTGGCATTCTGTGTTGCGACGGTTGTATCTTATTCTAGGGAATTGCATGGGTTTGATTGTTGCTTTTGTTTTTTCTTTCTCTGGGACTGGGTGGGAGGGGACGGTATATCTTGGCGGGGGGAGCCACTCGTGCTAGCTAACTAAAGTCGGCTAGTGAATGGAGGTGAGGTGAGAGGAAGGCTGCAGACATTGGAGCCTGGTTAGCAGGTTTCGATGGGCCTACGAGGCGAGCTAGGGGGAGGAATGAATTGATGTTGGGAGATGTTTTTTCGAGAGGAAATGTGAGGGGGGGGATTTTGGGAGTGGGGGGAAGGGTTTTGATGTTAATAATGGATAGGGGCGGGTCAGGCTCATGGGGCAGGGCCCGGTGGTATGATGATGGTGGATACGAAGGGTGGGGGGGTGAGAGACGCCCAGTTAGGATAGTCACGTGGAACGTGATGGAGTTAGGAGGTCTGATCAAGAAGTCACGGGTGCTTGCACATCTTAAAAGTTTGAAAGCCGATGTAGCAATGCTGCAGGAGACTCACTTGAGGGTCAAAGACCAGGTGAGACTTAAAAAGGGCGAGGTTAGTCAGGTGTTTCACTCTGGACTTGACGGAAGGGCTTGAGGGGTAGCGGTAATGGTCAGCAAAAGAGTACGTGACCTGGTGGAGAAGATGGTGGCAGATCAAGGGGGTAGATATGTGATTGTGACAGGGGCGCTGGAGGGGAGGTTAGTGGCGCTGTTAAATTTATACGGCCCCAACTGGGATGATATGGGATTCGCAAAGAAGGTATTTGGGGCCATCCCCGACTTGGACACACACAAACTGATGAGGGGTGGACCCTTGGAGGTTTCTGCACCCGAGGGAGCGAGAGTACTCGTTTTTCTCAGCAGTCCATAAGGTATATCCGCGGACCGACTTTTTCGTGGTGAGGAAGGCTTTGCTGACTGGGGTTAAGGAATACTTGGCAATTGCAGTGTCAGATCATGCTCCGCATTGGGTGGATATGGTGCTGGAGAAGGGGGTAGCGCAGAGGCTGGGGTGGAAATTAGATGTGGGACCCAGTATTCTGTGAGAAAATTGAAAAGGTAATTAAGGAATATGTAGGTTTCAACTGTACGGGTGAGGTGTCGAAGGCGGTCGTCTGGGAGGCTCAAAAGGCGGTGGTGAGGGGGGAGGTGATTTCATTTAAGGTCAGGGTGGACAAAGAGGAGAGGTTGGAGCGGCAGAGGGTAATAGATGAGATGTTGGAGGTAGATAGGAGTTATGCAGAGGATGGGGACCCAGCAAAGCTGGAAAAGAGGAAGGAACTACAGGCGAGCTTTGACCGACTATCTACCAGGAAGGCGGTGCACCAACTGAGATGAGCAAGGGGTGCAGTTTACGAACATGGAGATAAGGCGGGGCATATGTTAGCAGGTCAGCTCCGGAGGTAAGCAGCAGCAAGGGAAATTGTGCAGGTGAAGGATAGGGCAGGGAAGTTGGTGGTGGCTCCGGATCTGATTAACAAGGTTTTTGAGGAATTTTATGAGAGGTTGTACAGGTCAGAGCCACCTGGGGGAGATGCAGGAATTTCTAGATGGGTTGGAGTACCCGAGGCTAGGGGAGGGGGACAGGGCTACATTAGAAGGAGTAGTACTGGAGCAGGAGATAAAGGATGCAATTGGGAGGATGTAGTCGGGGAAGGTGGCAGGGCCGGATGGGTTTCCGGTGGAATATTATAAAAAATTCAAGGATAAGTTGGCACCCCTGATGGATGGGGTGTTTGAAGAGGCTATAGGGAAGGGGGTGTTGCCACAAACTTTGGGGCAGGCATTGATTTCCCTGTTGCTAAAAAAAGATAAGGATCCGAAGGATTGTGGGTCATATAGGCCCATATCACTTCTGAATGTGGACGCAAAAGTATTGGCGAAGGTACTGGCGGGTAGGCTGGAGGAGTGCCTCCTGAAGGTGATAGGTGAAGATCAGACGGGGTTCTTGAAAGGGAGGCAGCTCTTTTTAAACATTAGAAGGGTACTGAACATCGTTACGGCACCGGCGGAGGGAAAGGAAACAGGTGGTTGTGGCATTGGATGCCGAGAAGGCGTTTGACCGGGTAGAATGGGGGTACTTGATGGCAGTTCTGGAGCGGTTTTGGATTGGACCAAGATTTGTGAACTGGGTAAAGCTATTGTATAAGGAGCCGAGGGTGAGTGTCTGCACAAACAACATCGGCTCGAGATACTTTTCTCTCCACCGTGGGACTAGGCAGGGATGTCCTATGTTCCCCCTGCTGTTTGCACTCGCGATTGAGCCGTTGGCCATCGCATGAAGAAGTTCAGGGGTATGGAAAGGAATAGTGCGGGGCGGAATAGAGCATAGGGTTTGCTTGTATGCCGATGACTTGCTGTTATACGTATCGGAACCGAGTGTGTCGATAGGGGAAATATTGGAGCTGCTTCGAGTGTTTGAGTCTTTCTCTGTATACAAACTAAATCTCGACAAGAGTGAGTATTTTGTGGTGTCTCGACCAGGGGTGGGGGCAGGTGTGGAAGGGTTGCCATTCCGTAGGGCAGGGAGTCACTTTAGGTACCTGGGGTGCAAGTTGCCCGGGAGTGGGGGGGCTCCGCAGGTACAACATATCTAGTTTGGTGGGGAGAGTGAAAGCTGATCTGGCAAGGTGGGATGGTCTTCCTCTGTCTGCAGTTTCCTCCCACAGTCCAAAGATGTGCAGGATAGGTTGATTGGCTTACGCTATATTGCCCCTGATTGTGCCTTAGGTTAGGTGGGGTTACAGGGATAGGGCGGGGAGCGACCTAGCAGGGTGCTTAGAGGGTTGGTGCAGACTTGATGGGTCGAATGGCAGCCTTCTGCACTGTAGGGATTCTCTGATACCCTGATGGAGTAAATGAATAGAGGTGAGAGGAAGTGGATGTGGAGCATAAATACTGCCATGAACCATTTGCCCCAGTTGCCAGTTTCTGTAAATACTACATAACCATAAAATATGAATGTTTGTTTATTTTTGTATTATTGAAATTAGCTGCATCTTCATAAATTGTCTTTTTAATCAAACTGGTTTTGTTTCGCTGTTACACACAGGACCATGCAAGATGTGGAAAATGCTCAACTCTCACAATCAAATGTTGGTGATGCAAGTCAACATTACAGAAACTCCCCGAGCAACCAGTCATCTTCGAGTGATCCAGGACCCAGCGGCAGTAGTCATTGGAGACAGCAGTCTGGATATGATGGGTATGATGTGCTTTCAGGCATACACTCACAGAGGGTTGATGTCAGCCACCCAGATACTCTGCAAACTGTGTTGCTGCTATAAACTGGAAATTCTTTATCAGCTCGAAATTATTTCTGGTGAATTTAGTACTTCTAACATACAATATTATTTGTTTGATGGTGGTCAACCATCTAAAAGTTTGCATTACCATTACAGAGGTACATAAACCTGTTAAAACATTTATTTGCTACTATCACCAACAGAAATCTCTAACTTCATGAAATTCCTCGACTCAGCAAATGTTAAAATTGCAATGTTTTAAGGTAACTTGTGCCACTGGAATGTTTGTCCAAAAGAGGAGTGGGTGATGGTGAATCAAATGTGTCACAACAAAGTTAATTTTATATGAAGGTGGCTGCCTCGAGCTGAGTCGAGCATTCTCTGTACTAATGTTTTCTGATTTGGGGCAGAATCATTTCTCAAGCTGTACCAAAAGAGCCGGGTACTGAGGCTTTGCCAACAGGCTTTAACAAATCTAACTTCAGTAGCACCTGAAACTTTTCAAAGCTATCTTTGCATAAGGCACATCAAGGTCACAGAAAATACAAGCTGATTGGTTTTAAGGTTACAATTTTTAAGGCTTTATTGAAGTGGTCTAAAATACAGTTTCCTATATGTAATGACCTGTAAGAAACCTTTGTAGCAGATGTACGTGAAATGCCAAATTTATTTTGGTGGTTTCTGCTGGAACTACAACACATATTTTATGCTTGCTTAGTATAAGACTCACGTATACAGCACCCATCATGAGCTCAATGTCCCAAAGCACTTGCAGCCAGTGAAGTACTTGTGAAGCATAGTCACTTTTTTATGCAGTAAGCATGGCAGCCAATGTACATACAGCAACTCTAAGAAACAGTAACAAGGTAAATGTCTAAATAGTCCATTCAATGTGATTTTTGAGGGATAAATGCTACCCAGGACATTGTTTTTCTTTGAATCTTTTATCCTATCTGAGAGGCCACCTGGGCCTCAGTTTAAGGTCCCGTCTGAAAGACAGCACCTTTCGTAATGCAGCACTGCCTCAGTCCTTCACTCAAGTATCTGCCTAGATTATATGTTCCAGGCTTACACAAAGCCATCACTATATTCTTGCTAGTGACCCTTATTCATCCCTACTTATTCAGTTCTGATTTGCTGTTTTACTCACCTTTTGCATTTGTCAATCAGATGCAACTGTGACATGCAATCTTACATTTTTAAATAAAATTGAAGTAAAATAGAAGTGCACGTCTCAAGTGAAAGAATTTGGGTACAGGTTTACAAGATGTCTTCCCAGAGTGAGGCAAGATAATTTTTTGATGCAAGGAAAATAAGTAAGAGATTGCCATATTCCTTGTTGGTGGATATATAAGTCAATTTTGCATTTACTTAAATAGGTGCGTGCATTTAATGTGGGAGAGCAATCGTTTACTGTAAATCTAATTGGAGTGCGTATTTTTATAGTGAAGTGCAAGAAATTCAGTTTTATTCCTGACAATTCAGAATTATGTTTTGCATAAAAACTTTACATTATCTAGTAATTTAACTGAAAAGATAAAGAACAAAGGAAGTCCTAGCTTGCTCTTAAAGATATTGGGCGCGATTTAACAGAAACATTTCTAAGTGCCATTTTGGGCATGATTGGAAGGGTGTTTCTTGACAGCCATGTTGGCACGATCACATTTAACGGCATTTAGTGCTGGAAATTAGCCCCCACTTACTTCCCGCTGTTACTAGTCGTCTGAATTGCAGACTCACGCCTCAGCGTCTTGCCGCTAATGAGGGGGAGCTGATTTTAAACGCTGACTCACCACTCATTCCCAGTCAACACGCAAGCATGGCAGCACAAAGCCTGCCCCTTGCTTTGGGGATGCCGACCTGGCCAGACTTCTCAATGCTGTGGATCCAAGATGAGACATCCTGTTCCCCCGAGGGGGTCGGAAGCAGCACGGTCGACAATACTGCCTGGAAGACCGTAGCAGCGGCTGTCAGTGCGGGCAGCATGACAAGGAGGGCCACCATCCAATGTAGGAAGAAGAACAATCACCTCCACTGAGCTGCAAGGGTAAGTTACCATCTCTCTCCTGGTATCAGTTCTGCCGGCCACCCCTCGCATTCCCCTCCTCCCTCTGCCCAAATCACTGGCTGACACCTTGCAACTTCCCACATTCGATCTTCGTGCTTGCACCTCTGAACCCACTGGTACTCACCAGCACAATCCCTTCATGCCCATGTACGGTGCCCATACCTGCCACCTGCTACAGACCTCCCCCTTACCCATCAAGCGTGCGGCTCACAATGCCCTGTTTGTCCCCGCAGGAGAAGATAGCCCATAATAAGCTGGAAAGGTCCAAGACGGGGGTGGAGTACCAGAGGTTCCAGTCCTCGCCTACTATGAGGAACGGGCCCTGGAGATCGCAGGGTTCTCCGAGGAGAGAGCAGTCACCAACAGCGAGGTTGGCCTGCACCACAGGTGAGGATCCACTGTCCCTTCACCCAGATGACCTGTCACAAGTGAGTCGTTCATGTCAGACAAAACTGATGCTTCCCTCTCACTGATGACATATCCATTGTTTTCCAGGATCTCCATCTGATGGGGCCGTGTGATCCAGAGTCGTGTGCCCGTTGCCACCCAAGAGAGCCTCCATAAACACATCACAGCTATCATCCCCACCTTCCGCCAGTGCAGAGACACACAGCTCAATGGGCGACAGTCTTGGGGCACAATCTGGTGAACACCGCACAGTTGCTGATGCTCATCAGGTGGAGATAGGAATATCCAAGGGAGTCAGCAGTCCGATGTCTGCTGGATCCAGAAACAATTTACTTTTCAAAAACCTCTGAGCTTCTACCTTACGGAGATGCCCAGGAGATACAAAACTAAGATGGATACAGGCCAAAATCAATCGACGCATTCCGAAATTGCAGGATTCTTACGGAAGTAAGGTGGCAGGGTCTTCCTTTTCCGGCCACTCCACTAACGGCATTTTGGCGAGCGAACTAGCGAAACACCAACTAACTATCATGGTAGATCTTAAAAGATCAATTCAAAAGGCTTTGGCGCCCATTCATTTGGCCTTAGAAAGCACAAATAAGACCGTTGAGGCTCATGGAGGCACAATTAAAGGCATCGAGGTGGCATTATCAGACCACAGTGATCAGATCATCTCAGTAGATCCGATCTTTCTTTGGTGGTCGAATGTAATAAGTCAGTGAACGCTGAACGCCAAACTGAGTGACCTGGAAAATAGATCCAGGAGGCAGAGCATTCGCATTTAGGGATTGCCGGAGGGGATGGAGAGCCACACCCTATTGAATTCTTTTTGGACATGTTTGCAAGATGCTGGGTGAGGGTGTATTCACATCCCCTGCAGAATTAGATTGGGCCCATCGCTCTCTGAGACCGAAGCCTCGATCTGGAGATCCACCTTGTGCGATTACCGTACGATTTCATAGCTTCAGTGAAAAGGAACAGGTCCTTCGCTGGGCTGGAGATCATCGAGCTATCAAATTGGAGGGCCACTCCATTAGGTTGTACCAAGATCTGAGGGCGGACCTGGAAAAATGAAGATCAGCCCTTAACGGAATGAAAGCCATCTTGTATAGAAATCAAGTCAAATTCAGAATGACCTACCGAACTCACCTTTGGGTGATTGTTGGCGAAAGGACCACTTGTTTGATATGCCAGAAGATGCAGACTCTTGTTCGAAAGCTCAAATTGGGAACTGTTTAATCTATTTCATAACCCTGTGGGCGGACACTTCATAATCTATGATTTTTCATCTTCGGGATTTGGGTGTGCTCACACCACCTTTGGTTAATTTTCAGGGTTTTCTGCCAGTTGTTTTTTTTGTTATCAGGTTATTGGTTCTCTTCCTCTTTTCATCATTGTTATTGGGCGTGATAATCGAACACTAATGTGGCATTGTAAACTGGGCACTGGTTTACTTTTCAGTTGGGAGTCAACAAAGGGGTGAGTTAACAGAAGTGGAGATAGAGGGTTTTCTGCAGCTCTTCTCATTAGTCTGTGAGAATGAGCTTAGAGCGTATAGTTAGTTGTGTTTTGTTAAGTGTAGGTTTTGGGATAGGGTTTTGGTTTTTCCTGTTTCAATATGGTGTTGTTGAGGAAGGAGTGGGGGGGGGGGGGGGGGGAGAAGGGTTTTAGTGTTAGTTTGCTAGCACAGACGGTGTCTGTGGGTTCTCCTTTGTTAAGTCATCTGACTTGGCTCGGTGGCCGGCTTGGTTGGATCTCTTTACTTTACTATTTCAGTGTTCCTGGTTGGTATGTCTCTTTGGGAATGGCTGACTACGGATTAAGGAGTGGTGGGAGATCTCCAATTCGTTAATCCAGAATGTTTGGGTCTGAAAGGCCCAGTAAAACGGTCAAGGGCATTCCCCTATTTTAAAAGCCGAAACTCCGATGTTGTCTTCTAACAGCAAACCCACTTGCATGTTAAGGACCAGACCAGGATACGTAAGAGCTGGGTGGGGCAGGTTTTTCTACTCCAATTTAATTTTAATGGCAGGGCCAGAGGTACGGCAATTTCATTTATAAGAGAGTTCAATTCTCCTCTCAGATTATAGCCAAACCCAGTGGTCGTTATATTATTGTTTGTGACTCCCTGGTGAACACTCTGGTAATCATGGTTAACATTTATGCCCCAGCTAGAATGACACAAATTTTATCAATTCTCTTTTAAACACTTTCCCAACCTTGACTTGCACCATCTGATTTTAGGAGACAACCTGAAATGTGTTTTGGACACTAAATTCTGGCTTATCCGGAATGGCCAGAGCTTTGTCCTCTTTTATGGCACAGATGGGGGGTGGGGTGGATCCCTGCCACTTCTTGCACCTGAACGATTAGGAACATAGGAACAAGAGTAGGCCATTTCAGCCCATCGAGCCTTTCCGCCATTTAATGAGATCATGGCTGATATGTGACCTAACTCCATATACCTGCCTTGGGCCAATATCCCTTAATACCTTTGCTAAACAAAATTCTATCAATCTCAGATTTTAAATGAATAACTGTTCTAGCTTCAACTGCTGTTTGTGGGAGAGAGTTCCAAACCTTGACACCGTTTGAGTGAAGAAGTTCTTACTAACATCCCTCCTGAACGGTCTGGCCCTAATTTTTACTCCATGCCCCCTAGTTTTAGAAACTCCAACCAATGGAAATAGTTTATCTTTATCTACCCTGTCTTTCTCTGTTAATAACTTGAATACTTTGATCAGATCACCCCTTAACCGTCTAAATTCTAGTGAAAGCAGGTCTAATTGGAGCAATCCTTCCTCATAACTCAAATCCTGTAATCCAGGTATCAATTTTGTTATGGCCAAATGCCCTTCCTAAATGTGGTGCCCAGAACTGTTCACAGTACTCCAAGTGGGGTCTAACCAGGGTTTTGTATAACTGCAGCATAACCCCTGTGTTTTTATACTCCAATCCTCTAGATGGTCAGCATTCCATTAGTCTTTTTGATTATTTTTCTGCACTTGTTTGTGGAATTTTAAGGACAGATGCATTTGAAGCCCCAAATCTCTTTGGACCCCGACTGTACCAAACCTCTTTCCATTTTGAAAGTACTCTGCTCTTTCATTTTTTTGGTTCAAAATGGATAACTTCACACTTGGTTACATTACATTCTATCTGTCACAATTTTGCCCATTCAACTAGTCTAACAATGTTTCCTTGCAATTTTATGCTATCATCTAGGCTGCATTTTTCTTCTTTTTTCATATGTCCATCATGCGTTTTCCCACATTGACTTTTTTATTTTTGATAGGGTTCTCCTCCCTTTGATGGTTGCGGCTGAGTACTCCGGGATTATTATCCCCAACCACGCCCTGCATTTTGTCGATCTACTGTTAAAATCTTGCTCTGCCCAATGCCCATTCTGTAGACGAGACACTACTCTGCTGTTAGACAATAAATTTTGTGAGCGTTTGACTACCTCCCTAGAAGATTGTATTAAACTAAAAAAAAGTCAGATTCAATCTCTCCCTCCACACTTTGGGAGGCTCTTAAGGCCGTCATTAGTGGGGGAAATTATTTATTATAGGGTGTATATGCTGAAGATAGCGAAGTTGAAGCTGAAGATGGCGAAGTTGGAGCTGAAGATGGCGAAGTTGGAGCAGAAGAGGCTGGTGGACTCCATCCTAGAGGTGTACCACCAATACTCGCTTGATCCTACTCCAGAGCTACTGCCAAACAGGAAAAAAATTACAGACTTAGTTCAAGCTGGTATCCACTGGTAAGGCTGTGCGTCAGTTACAACGCTCCAGGGTACTTTTCAGGAGCATGGGGAGAAGGCCCATGCCTTCTGCTGGCTCATCAGCCTCGCGTGAGATCCCTAGGATACACAATAAGGGCAGACATTTTGTTTTCACCCCTCTCCTGGTCAACACAGCTTTTCGATCTTATTACCGCAACCTGTATAAGTCTAGCTCCCTGCAGATAAATCGATCATGGCTGCCTTTTTGGATGGTCTGCACATCCCAACTGTTGAAGTGGGCAAGAGTTGTGAATTGGATTTCCTGTTACACCGAGATGAGATTTTAAGTGTACTGGGCAGTTGAAACCCGGCAAGGTGCCGGGCCTTGACGGCTTCCCGGTCAAATTTTACAAAAAGTCTTGGAACAGCTCACGCCCTTAATATTAGATATGTTTATTGACTCACTGTCTTGGGGTTCATTGCCTCTGACTCTCACTCAAGCCTCTATTTCTTTGCTTCATCAGGGGGAACAGGGACCCAGCCAAGTGCCCATCTCACTTTTAAATATAATAATAATAATCTTTAATATTGTCACAAGTCACATTAACACTGCAACGAAATTACAGTGAAAATCCCCTAGTCACCACATTCCGGTGCCTGTTCAGGTACACTGAGGGAGAATTCAGAATGTCCAAATTACCTAATAGCAGGTCTTTTGGGACTTGTGGGAGGAAACCGGAGCATCCGGAGGAAACCCACGCAGACAAAGGGAGAACGTGCAAACAGTGACCCAAACTGGGAATCGAATCTGGGGCCCTGGCGCTGTAAAGCAACAGTGCTAAACACCATGCTACCGTGCCGCCCATAGATGTTAAGCTGCTGGCTAAAGCCCTGGTGCTCCAGCAGGTATAATTGCCTTGCCTCACTGGTATAATTTTAAGGACCAAACAGGCTTTGTGAAGGGTCAACAATTGTCAGCCAATATACATCGCCTTTTAAGCATTATTCTTTCCCCCCTCCCCAGCACCTGAGCCTGAGGGTATAGTATTTCTGGACACGGACAAATATTGATAGGGTAGAATGGAATATCTAGTCGGGATCCTCGGGAGATTTGGATTCGGCCATAAATTTGCCTCCTGGATTCATCTGTTGTACAGTGCCCATACTACCAGTGTTTGCACAAACATTCTACATTTAGATAACCTACCCTTGAGAAGGGGCTAGATAGAGTGCCCTCTTTCCCCACTTTTGTTTGCCTTAGCAATAGAGCCTCTCTCGATAGCATTGAGGGCCTCTGATCAATGTTGGGGGATTTGTCAGGACGGGGTGGAACGTCGGGTATCGCTTGATAAGCTCATAAGATATAGGACCAGAATTAGACCATTCGGCCCATCGAGTCTGCACCGCCATTCGAACATGGCTAATTTCATCCTGGCCTTAACTTCACCCTCCTGCCCATTTTCCATAACCCTTCAACTCATTACCAATTAAAAATCTATCTAACTCCTCCTTAAATTTAATGACCAGCCCAGCATCTACCACACTCTGGGGGAGCGAATTCCACAAATTCATAACCCTCCTCAACTCTGTTTTACATTTGCTACCTCTTATCCTATTATTCTCGTTCTAGAATGCCCCACAAGAGGAAGCATCTGCTCCACATCTACTTTATCCATGCATTTTATCATCTTGTATATTTCAATTTGATCTCCCCTCATTCTTCTAAACTCTCAAGAGTATCGGCCTAAACTGTCCAAGACAAGCCCCTCATCTTTGGAATCAATCAACTGAACCGCCTCTGATTTGCTCTAATGCCACTACATCTTTCCTCTTTCTGCATTATGCGGATGACCTTCTTCTGTAAATTACAGATCCAACTATCTCCATAGATAGCGTAATGAAGATACTTAATACATTTAGCTTCCTCTCTGGTTATAAATTGAATTGAGGCAAGAGTGAGTGTTTTCTGGGGAGCCCCCAGGTAGGAGAGCTCAGTTTAGCTCATTACCTTTCTGCCTTTCCGATACCAGTTTCCGTTGTTTGGGAGCCCAGGCGGTCCATAATTGGGCCTCACTTCATAGATTAAACTACTCAAGCCTGATTAATAATGTCAGAGCGGATCTACAGAGGTGGAACAACTTCCCTCTGTCTCTGGCGGGTAGGATCTAAACGATTAAAGTGAATTTAATTCCTAGGTTTCTCTTTTTCTTTCAATGATCCCAATTTTTTTACCCAAATCCTTTTTTATTAAGGTTAACAAATTGATTTCTGATTTCATTTGGACGAGTCCCAGAATCTGTAGTGTTCTGCTCCAAACAAATAGGTTGGCTTGGCTGTCCCAAATTTGTGGTTTACTATTGGGCTGCTAACACCCAAAAGGTTTTGCTGTGGATTAGTGATTCTATTTGGGCAGAATGGAGGCTTGCCCATGCACTACTTCTACTTTTCATTCCATAATACTGCACCACTTTGCCTCGCTCCTGCTAGATTTTCCTTAAATCCTGTGGTGGTCTCTTCCCTCAGGATTTGGAAACAGTTTCGGCATCACTTTAATTTTATTCCCCTATTTGTAACAATCACCTCTTCTTACATTCTGGTTTGGACCCTTCATTTACATCTTGGAAGGCAAAGGGGCTTGAGTGTTTAAGGAACCTATTTTTAAGGGAGAGATTTGGCAGTTTTAGGGA
Source organism: Scyliorhinus canicula (assembly GCF_902713615.1). Taxonomy (NCBI): domain Eukaryota; kingdom Metazoa; phylum Chordata; class Chondrichthyes; order Carcharhiniformes; family Scyliorhinidae; genus Scyliorhinus; species Scyliorhinus canicula. Next base: position 178,775,961 of record NC_052151.1, read on the forward strand.
GTTGGCTGACAAAGTTCAGTTGCCAAATTCTAGCCTCTTTTGTTATTTTCAGATTCATGACTTTTCCTGTAAGAATTTTCTTTCCTTGTTGAAGAAGGTGAGGGGTCTATTTCAGACCTATACGGCTAGATGTCTTTGTCAGATCCCACCCCATTGGACGGGGTGAGGGCGAGATGGGAGAGGGTTTTTCCCAAACACGGAGGACAAGTGTGAATATTGCTTGCTTGCGCCAAATAACCACAATCATATGCTTTGGTCTTGTCCCAAACTTGCCAGCTCCTGGGTTTCCTTTTTCAACACTCTATCAGAGATTCTCCGGGTGGTTCTCGAGATATGTCCATTGATAGCCATATTTGGGGTCTCAAACTCACTGGCGTTACACTCTGGAGTTGGGGCAGACATTGGACTAATGGAATGCTAACCATCTAGAGGATGGAGTGAAATATTGCTTACTGCAGGTCTCCCATCCTGCCCAGTGCCTGGTTGTGCAATTTAATGACATTATTGCACTGAGAAATTAAATATACCATCAAGGGGTTGGTGGGGAAGTTCTACCTTAGATGGCAATCTTTTATTTCCTCTTTTAAAGATCTACACATTATCAGTTGTTATGGGGTTCAGGTATAGTGTTATGATTTTCGTTTGTGGATTTGTTTATAACTTTTTGACTTTGTACTCTTACATCTTCGTTGGTTGATGAAAAATGAAATATAAATCGCTTATTTTAATGAGAGAGAGACATACAGCACAGAACAGGCCCTTCGGCCCACGATGTTGTGCCGAACTTTTATCCTAGGTTAATCATAGAATTTTGGACACTAAGGGCAATTTATCATGGCCAATCCACCCAACCTGCACATCTTTGGACTGTGGGAGGAAACCGGAGCACCCGGAGGAAACCCACGCACACACGGGGAGGATGTGCAAACTCCACACAGAAAGTGACCCAAGTCGAAATCGAACTTGGGACCCTGGAGCTGTGAAGCAATTGTACTATCCACAATGCTACCGTGCGGCCCTTAAGAAGAAACTAATCTACACTCCATTATTCTACCCTAATCCATGTACCTATCCAATAGCCGCTTGAAGGTCCCTAACGTTTCCGACTCAACTACTTCCACAGGCAGTGCATTCCATGCCCCCACTACTCTCTAGGGTAAAGAACCTACCTCTGACATCCCCCCTATATCTTCCACCATTTATCTTAAATTTATGTCCCCTTGTAATGGTGTGTTCCACCCGGGGAAAAAGTCTCTGACTGTCTACTCTATCTATTCCCCTGATCATCTTATAAACCTCTATCAAGTCGCCTCATCCTTCTCTGTTCTAATGAGAAAAGGCCTAGCACCCTCAACCTTTCCTCGTAAGACCTACTCTCCATTCCAGGCAACATCCTGGTAAATCTCCTTTGCACCTTTTCCAAAGCTTCCACACCCTTCCTAAAATGAGGTGACCAGAACTGCACACAGTACTCCAAATGTGGCCTGACCAAGGTTTTGTACAGCTGCATCATCACCTCACGACTCTTAAATTCAATCCCTCTGCTAATGAACGCTAGCACACCATAGGCCTTCTTCACAGCTCTATCCATTTGAGTGGCAACTTTCAAAGATCTATGAACATAGACCCCAAGATCTCTCTGCTCCTCCACATTGCCAAGAACCCCACCATTAATCCTGTATTCCGCATTCATATTTGTCCTTCCAAAATGGACAACCTCACACTTGTCAGGGTTAAACTCCATCTGCCACTTCTCAGCCCAGCTCTGCATCCTATCTATGTCTCTTTGAAGCCGACAACAGCCCTCCTCACTATCCACAACTCCACCAATCTTCGTATCATCTGCAAATTTACTGACCCACCCTTCAACTCCCTCATCCAAGTCGTTAATGAAAATCACAAACAGCAGAGGACCCAGAACTGATCCCTGCAGTACGCCACTGGTAACTGGGCTCCAGGCTGAATATTTGCCATCCACCACCACTCTCTGACTTCTTTCGGTAAGCCAATTCGTTATCCAACTGGCCAAATTTCCCACTATCCCATGCCTCCTTACTGTCTGCATAAGCCTATCATGGGGAACCTTATCAAATGCCTTACTAAAATCCATGTACACCACATCCACTGCTTTACCTTCATCCACATGCTTGGTCACCTCCTCAAAGAAGTCAATAAGACTTGTAAGGCAGGACCTACCCCTCACAAATCCGTGCTGACTATCCCTAATCAAGCAGTGTCTTTCCAGATGCTCAGAAATACTATCCCTCAGTACCCTTATTGTCACGAGTAGGTTGAATGAAGTTACTGTGAAAAGCCCCTAGTCGCCACATTCCGGCACCTGTCCGGGGAGGCTGGTACGGGAATTGAGCCGTGCTGCTGGCCTGCTTGGTCTGCTTTAAAAGCCAGTGATTTAGCTGAGTGAGCTAAACCAGCCCCTGATTGTTTGTTATATTATTATTATATAAAACACAATAAATATACTTTAAATACCCTGGGAGGCTGTTGCATTCGACTTCAATCTTGCTAATGAGATGGAAATTAATACAAATGAGGGCTAGTGATATGCTCGTCATATTTGGACTTGATCTGGAACTTGCCATCGGGAGCAGGTTGGTTAGATAGTGAACTGATTTGCGCCTGGCACGAAACTCAATTTTGGTCTTTCCCACTATTTCACCGGTGTGCCCAGATCTGTGCCGGACACAACACAATGGTTAAATTGCACCCACAAATGCAGGCACAGGCTTGCTATTTTGAGTGACTGTTGTTAAGTAGGTTATCAATTATACCATATTATGTGGATGGCTGACTGAAATTTGACTTTGGCTTCAAATGCAGAAAGATCAGAACAGATATTTTTCTGTTTGTGCCATCTTTCTGTTGTAATGTTAACCGCAGACCTTGTCTGCCTGTTCAAGTTAATTGAAGAGTTCTCCCAATGTCCTCTTTATATCTTGACCAATAGAGCCAGAATAATGTAATTACTAATTCCTTGCAATTTGTTATGCCTTAATATGAGTAGATTGGCTGCCTTGTTTCCTTATGTAACTATGATTGTACTTAATCTAATGCTTCAGGAAATTTTTAGGCATTGATGGGGTGGTATATAAATGCACATATGTTTGTTGCTACAATCAAAATCTGGACTCTTCAAATTATTTTTAAAAATCTCCTCAGTCAGACATCTTCACGGCCAATATAATGACAATGTTGGTGTTCTACCTATTTAGTCCTGAAGCTGATTTTAGATCATCTACTTACCTTTATTAGATTGTTTCCAGCAACTATCGGAAATTTTGTGTCTCCTAATTGAATGAGTATGCATCCTGTTGACATTATGCATATTTTCCTTGTTATTAAAAGGTGTCAATCCCCTGTTCTGCATGATCATCAAGGTTCAACCAGTGCTCTGACAGAGTATGATGGTCCGAGAGAAAGAGATGGCACATTGGAGAGGACCAGAAGTGTTGGCAAGTTTTGTATTTCAAATCAATTTTGAACAATGTATTCATTTTTAAAAATGCCTGATTATTTTTGTGTTACAATTACAGCACATTCAACATATGCCTTGCTCGATAACTCAAGCTTTCAACGTTTAAACTCGTACAAGTGTTTAAATCAGGACAAGTAAATAATGTTACCATGCATTGTATAATTATTCAGTTAACTTATTTGCAACCCTTCCATCTCTGGGTCTGGAGTTTGCAGTTAATTTAAACTTACACTGTAGTATTGCACTGAGGCAACATTATCCAAAAACACAATGCCAATTCCCACATGTACGCTGATGAAACCAGCAGTAACTTATCATCATCACCACCCCTCTTGACCTCAATAACTTTACACTACATTGTCAGTAGAGGAACAGGAATAGGCCATTTGGCCCATTCAAGTGGATCATGGCCAATCTTCTACCTCAATACCATGTTGGACGTTTAGATGCTCTAGTATAGAGTCAAAAGGTTCTGCTGTTTTTCCATAAAACACCTTTATTTTCCTTCAACAGACTTTGCACAAAACTATCACATCACACCACCTGACACAAGGGCCACCTGAAGCCCCTTTACATATCAGTGCCAATTATTGGATGCTTAACATAAATGTGACAACTAATTGGAATGTCTCTTAACCCATTACTTAACAACCATCTTCCCGCACTATCCCTTGATGTAATCGCTATCTAGAAATCCATTGACTTCTGCTTTGAGTGTACTCGATGCCAGCCCTGTGGGGTACAGAATTCCAAAGATTCACCATCCTCTGACTCAGTTCTAAATGATCTACCTCTTATTCTGAGACTGTGTCCCCTGGTTGTAGGCAAACACAGCACACAGTCCTCATCCCCACTCCCAAAAGCAGAGGAATCATCCTTCCTGGATTTACTCTGTTCATTTTGGTCATCTCCTAAACTTCAGAGAATACAGGCCCAGTTTCCTCTTGTGCTGCTTAAAGGACCTTCCAGGGATTAGTCTTCACTGCACGCCTCTATTGGCAGTGTATCCTTCCTAAGATAAGGAGACCAAAGTGACACATAATACTCCAGCTGTGGAGTTACCAAGGCTCTGTACTACTGCAGCAAGACTTCCTTAGTCCTGTACTCAATCTTCTTGCAGTAAAGGTGTCGTACCGTTTGCCTTCCTAGTTGCTTGTCGGCTTGGGTCACTGTCTGTGCGGAGTCTGCATGTTCTCCCTGTGTCTGTGGTTTCCTCCGGGTTCTCCAGTTTCCTCCCGCAGTGCAAAGATGTGCAGGTTAGGTGGATTGACCATGCTAGATTTTCCTTAGTGTCCAAAAAGGTTAGGTGGGGTTACGGGGATAGGGTGAAGGTGTGAGCTTAAGTAGGGTGCTCTTTCCAAGGGCCAGTGCAGACTCGATGGGTCAAATGGCCTCCTTCTGCACTGTAAATTCCATCATTCAGTCCCATTAATTTCTCGCACACTACTTTTTACGATATTATTGTCTTTCAGGCCCTCATTCTCGCTAATCCTTTAGCTCTGCAATATTATATGTTTTTTTGTATCTTCCTCTGTGAAGATGGGCCCCAAAATATTTGTTTAATTTCTCTGCCACTTCTTATTACCTATTATGAACGAGCCCACATTTTTCTTCACTAAATCTTTCCTTTTTACATACTTCTAGAAGCTTTTACAGTCTGTTTTTATGTTTCTTCTTAGTTTACTTTCATATTCTATGTTGTCTGCCTTTATCAATTTCTTGGTTCTCCTTTGTTGAATTTTAAAATGCTCCATATATAATAATATAATCTGTATTAGTGTCCCAAGTAGGCTTACATTAACACCGCAATGAAGTTGCTGTGAAAAGCCCCTAGTCACCATATTCCGGCATCTGGGTACACGGAGAATTCAGAATGTCCAATTCACCTAAAAAGCAAGTCTTTCGGGACTTGTGGGAGGAAACTGGAGCGTCCGAAGGAAACCCATGCACTCACTGGGAAAAGGTACAGACTCCACACAGACAGTGACCCAAGCTGTCTAGCCCAGGTCTCTGGTGCTATGAAGCAACAGTGTTAACCACTGCGGTACTGTGCTGCCAAATCCTCAAACTGCTTTTCTGGCAACCTTATATGTCTCTTTCTTTGATCTAATAGAATTTTTAAATTCACGTTAGCAATGGTTGCTGGCATTCTGTGCCTTAAAGGAATGTAAATTCGTTCCAAACCATATATTAATTCTTTAAATGCTAGCCATAGCCTGTTTACCATCATACATTTTAATGAAGTTCCTCAATCTACCTCCACCCCTTATATCTTCATAGTTTACCTTGTTTAGATTAAAGACCCTAGTTTCACGTTGAACTGCATCACTTTCAAACCATGTAAAATGTTGTCGTATTATGGTCACTGTCCTGAAGGCTCCTTCACAACGAGATTATTAGTGAGTTATTTTTTATTGCACAATACTATATTTAAAATCTCTAGCTGGTTCCTTAACGTACTGTTCTCGAAAATTATTATGTATACATTACAGGAATTTGTCCTCCTTGGCATTAGTGCTAATTAGATTTACCCAGTCTATTTGTAGATTGAAGTCCCGCATGATTACTGTACCCCTTGTTACGTGTACCTCTTTTCTCCTGATTTATACCATACCCATAAATTAGCATTACTATTTGGTGACCTATAAATAACTGCTACCAAAGTGCACTGCTCCTTGCTGTTTCTTGACTCCACCTAAACTGATTCTACATCTTACAACCTAAGAACCTCTCTCACAAATATACTGATCCCCTCCTTTATTAATGGGATAACACTGCCTTCTTTTCCTTTTTGCCTATCATTACTAAATACCAAATACCCTTGAACTTTTAGTTCCCAACATTGGTCACCCTGCAGCCATGTACCTGTAATGGCAATCAAACCATGCCTGTTTACTTCTATTCATGCCGTCTATTCATCTACCTTGTTGTGAATGCTGCGTGCATTCAGATGGCATGCCATTAATTCTATCTTATTATTTTCGGAATCTCTAGCTTTAACTCTTCTTATATTTGTATGCTCTATCCCTTCCTGCCATACTCTGATAACCATTTCCCTTATTGCTATCCAGCTTTCTTACTTTCTCCTCTCTTTTTAAATTTATCATGGGATGAATTCTCCATTGCTAGACGTCGGATACGGGATTCCCAAGCGGGTTGAGAATGGCCAGTCATCTGAAAAATGAAGTCTACACCGGCGCCAGACTCATTGCAATGCTCCGCTGCCGTGCCACCTGTCATAGTTCACTGTCCGCCCCATGCCAGTGTGAAGATCCAAATTCAGGTTTACCCTGCATAAGCATGCAATTAACGGGCTGGAAGCCCAATTTATCACCCGCTCCCCCCACTGTGATTATCCGACCCCCACAGCAGTAAATCCAGAGGTTGGCCAAGCACAGCCCTGGCACAGTGAAGCCCGAGAGGGTCACAAGGATTAACTCCTGCTGCAAGGCTGCAGGAGGGAGTGTGGGGGTGGGGGGAGATCAGGGATGTGGGGGCTACCCAAGGGATTGAATAGGCTGTGGGTGAGGGTTGAGCCCGGGATCATTCCCTACTGCCAGGATGGGGTTCTCATGTCTGGTCTGCCCTTTCCAGTCCGGGCAACCTGAAGATCACCCTTGGCTTGATGATCTCAGACAGCACTCTGCTCAATAGTATCCCCCTGGTCTGAGTTTTTTAATTCTAATATGGCCTCCTCATCCTCAACTGCTCTGCCTGACAGCGAAAGGCAGTTCAGTGAATAATCAATGCAAGAACATTTATTTCTCTTTCCTAATGTTTGCTACCTCAGACAAAAACCTTTAAAACAGCAGTTGTTACAAGTGTCAGAGGCTTCCCAGAAAGCCCATAACAATTGAAGTAGCTTCAAATTTCCTGACAACCTTTCAAATGCTATGAATCCATACAATTTCACAGAGAAAACCTCACTAGCCTGTGATTGACAGTTTCATGGCTCAGACACAGCTACTTGGTAGATTGTTTATTTCTTCCTTCATGCTTGAATGCATCAAATACCCTGCTTTGATGCTAACCACAATATTTATAAACACTTTTGCTGTGATTGACAGCTCACCAGATTGACAGTTCACCACCGCATCAAAGGAGCTAAGTGGTTTCTCTTCCTTTTTTCTCACAGCAGAAAGCACTTAGTCTCAGAAAGTCCAGGCCCATGTCTTACGTCTCCCATACTATATAGTTTAAAGACCTCACTGCTGCAGTAGTTATATGACTCGCCAAAACACTGGCCCAGCACAGTTGATGTGAAGATCGTTCCAATGATACAACTCCCATTTCCTCCAATACTGATGGCAATGCCATAGGAATCAAAATCCATTTTTCCTTCACCAATCTTTGAACCCAGCATTTAAGTCTCTAATCTTTTTTACCCTATACCAATTTGCACGTGGCTCAGATAATAATCTAGAGAACCTTTTGCGGTTCTGTTTTTAATTTAGCCTCTAGCTACTCATTTTCTCTAAGCAGAAGCTTTTTCCAAGTCCTACCGATGTCTTTGCTACCTACATGGATGATGACTACCAGATCTTCCCTCGCACTGTAAGTCCCTCTCCAGACCAGAGCACATGTCCTAAACGCTGGCATCAGCAAGCAACGCAGCCTTGTGACTGCAGAGAACTCTGTCTATACCTCTCACTGTAGTGTCCCTTACTGCAACTACATTCCTGTAAGTACCCCACTGCTTAAATGACTTCCTTCACTATGTCCATTTTGCTCATCCACTAAAGTTCCCACCCTACAGTCCCCACGCTGTGAGCATCTGGAAACACATGGATAAACACTCTCACTATGAGACTTTGGGCGGGATTCTCCTGTACCCGGCGGGCGGGGGGACCCGGCGGGATGGAATGGTGCGAACCACTCCGGCGGTGGCCCGCCCCAAAGGTGCGGAATTCTCCGCACCTTCAGGGGCTAGGCCGGCGCCGGAGTGGTTTGCACCCCGCTGGCCGGCGTGGAAGGCCTTTGACGCCCCGCCAGCCGGGGCTGAAGGGGCTCCGCCAGCCGGCGCGAGTCCGCGCATGCGCGGGAGTGTCAGCGGCTGCTGACGTCATCCCCGCGCATGCGCAGGGGCGGGTTCACCTACACATCGGCCATCACGGAGGCTGACACGGCCGACACATAGAAAAAGAGTGCCCCCACGGCACAGTCCCATCCGCAGATCGGTGGGACCCGATCGCAGGCTAGGCCACCGTGCCCCCCCCCCCCCCCCCCCGGCCCGGGGTCAGATCGCCCCGCCTGCGCTGCCAGGTCCCGCCGGTAAGGGACCTAGTCTAATCTACGCCGGCGGGACTGGCAAAGAACCAGGGGACTTCGGCCCATCGTGGACCGGAGAATAGCCGGGGGGGTGCCGCTGACCGGCGCGATTCCCGCCCCCGCCAAATCTCCGGTGCCGGAGAATTCGGCGGACGTCGGAGGTGGGATTCACACCGCACCCCAGCGATTCTCCGACCCGGCAGGGGGTCGGTGAATCCCGACCTTTGTTCCTGTTTAGTTCAATTGTGCCCAATGAGGAGGGATAAACAGGGTATTTTCAAGTTGGCAGGCTGTAACTAGTGAAGTGCTAGAAGGATTAATGCTGGGACCACAGCTATTTACAATCTATATTAATAATGAGGAGACTGAGAGTAATGTAACCAAGTACGCTGATAATGCAAAATTCAGTGAGAATGTTTGTTGTGAGATGAACATAAAGTCAACAAAGAAATGTCGAAATGTTAAATAATTGGGTAACAAGTGCCGATGGAGTATAATATGAGGGAAAGTGAGGTTATTCACTTTGTTAGAAAGAATAGAAAAGTAGATTTCTTTTTAAAAGGGTGATACTTTCAAATGCTGATGTTCATAAAGAAAATGAAATGAAAATGAAAATTGCTTATTGTCACAAGTAGGCTTCAAATGAAGTTACTGTGAAAAGTCCTTAATCGCCACATTCCGACGCCTGTTCGGGGAGGCTGGTACGGGAATTGAACCGTGCTGCTGGCCAGCCTTGATCTGCTTTAAAAGCCAGCGATTTAGCCCAATGTGCTAAACCAGCCCAAGATTTGGGTCACAGATAGTTAACATGCGGGTACAGCAAGCAATTAGGTAAGCAAATGGCATATTTGTCTTTATCGCGAGAGCTATGGAGTACAAGAATAACAAAGTCTTAAATTGATTTGGTGAGACCACACCAGCACTGTGCACAGTTTTGGTCTCCATATCAAGGGAGATGGTACAGCAAAACATCAATCATTGATTCCTCAGATGTGAGAGTCATTGTACGATAAGAGGCTCAGTAAATTGAAGCCATATTTGCTGGGGTTTAGAAGAATGAGAGGTGATCTCATAGAAACATACAAGATCTTTAAGGGGCTCAAAAGGATTAAGACTAAGAAATTCTTTCTGAGGCTAGGGAATCCAGAACATGGAGTCATTTTTAAAATTCATTCATAAGATGTGAGGGACACTGGTTGAGCCAGCATTTATTGCCCATCCCTAATTGCCCTTGAACTGAATGGCGACGTAGGCCATTTCAGGGGGCATTTAAGAGTCAACCATACTCATGTGGGTCTGGAGTCACGTGTAAGCCAGAGCTGGTAAGGATGGCAGATATCCTTCCCTAAAGGACATTAGTGAACCAGATGGGTTTTAATTCCAGATTTCTAATGAATTGTTGAACGAATGGGGGGAACTGAAGAAGAATTAGAAGAGGTAGATTATGGGATTGAAAATAGAGAAAGGATAAGTTTAGTTGCAGGGAGAGATGCAGCGACGGGAAGGAACTATGTGATCCACATAGTGGGAGGGGCAGTGATACCCCTGTAGTTTGGAATCTGAAGAGTAGAGAGTGCAAGATGTAGAGAGGGCAAAAACATGAATGAACCTGCAAAGGATAAATCTTTTAAAATCAATGTGTTGAAGGATAGGGAACAATAGAAGTCAAAAATGGGTACCCGTGTGCATTATTTTAAAAATTGTTTTCTCTTTTAGAAGCAAGGTGGCATGTCCCATCAACAAAGATGCTGAATTCTTATAAAGGACTGCAAAGAGAACCCATAGGAAAAGAATCTCCAAATAAGATTTTACACGTAAGATTCAGCAGCCTTCAATGCAATGTCATCAGCATGTTTGTGTTTTCTCAATGTTTCTATTTCCAATATGCAGTAACATCCCCCATATCTGTTGAGCTGTCACTGGGCCGATGAGGGACCACTGAGCAAATATTACCTGCTAGGAAGGCTGGGTGACTCCCAAAGTAAGGTAAAGTTATCATAGTCCCAGGTGACCATAGGCTGCTTTACCCTTTGATGGGGAGAGCTGACTGAAAGTGATTTAACCTGAGGATCACCACACCTCAGGTGAGGGGCAAGGTCGAGAAGGGGGGTCTTCACAAAGTAGCTTCCATACATCACACTGCACATCTCTATAGTAGAATGGAAGACTCATGATGGGGAAGAGTCAGCACATTGTCCATTAAACCAGAGAGGAGGTCAAATGTCAAGTTGCAGACAAATGTTGAATCACAAACTCTCACCAAATAGTTCAGCACAGTAGTATCACATGACTATTTGGTCAGCATTTCTACTGTTAATTCTGTACAATAGTTCAACTGTACAACGACGAGTATATGCAGACCCAAATTAATAAATCCTTGTACTCGTGACGGTTGTAATAATTTATATAATAAAACAGATTTAATTGCTCCATGGTCCTTATTTATAATCTACACCTGCATTGTAAGAAGTGGTTTGACACCCTTACCTGCGTGTAGAGGTAATACTGAGCTCTGATGGCACCTCTGCACTGATGTGTCAGACAGCCTGGAGTTCAAAACACTGTTCAGTGCTCCATTTAACTGGAATGTAACTGTGGAGCTCTATTTACTTGAACTGTAACTGCACACACTGCATACTCCAATTACCTGAATTGCAACTATAGATTGCATGGAGCTCCATTTACCTGAACTGTAATTACACAATGTGAGCAGCTCTACTTAACTTGAAATGTAACTGTACATCATGCATACGTCCAAGTACCTGTCCTGTAATTGCACACTGTTCTGACTCCATTTACCATCCCTGCATATGTGACAGTTAAAGTTTGTTAAAGAGAAACACAATGATGGAATTGGGCTCCGTCCTTCTTTTGAGGACAGTCAGAGGTCATGGTTTGTTACCCCATTCAATCTCCACTATTGTTCCTGTCCATATTAGATGACAACCAGAAAGGAACATCAGCTGAATGACTTCAACTCCTTTGGTATTTTACAAGAGCTACAGTATAACTGGGCCATTAGGCATAGTTTGTGTGAGCTGCAAGAAAAGGATAATCTTTTTAAACTTGATGTTGGATCCCACAGTTAACATTTGACTTGTCTATCACCTTGATGGCCTGCCCTCGATTACAGCAATGTTGGCATTGGAGTTGTAAACTTGGGGAGAATTTCTCTGGTTGCTGTGCGTAGCAAAGTTGTGAAACCACACTTTAGATCATTTCTGATAGTTGCTTCATATTCTTACCAGAATAGTCCCTCTGTTGCTGTCCACTTCATAATTATGTTTGAAATTGTTTCAGAAACAAAAATAAATGTAGAGCAAATTGTACGTTTGTTGTAACCTGGTCATAGGGTACTTTATCTCAATCGTTTTCAATTTAATTAATAAAATTACTGTAAGCACCTTCACTTTTTCATTAGCGCTCAATGAAAACAATTAGGCTGACAAAGAGAAGCTCTCTCAATCTCGCGTACCCTTTGCGTCAAAGGTAACCTTGTCAATTAATGCAATTATATCATTTGGTGATGAGAAATCCATTTGTGAAATTGGTTTGAGAAAAGCAATAGAAGCACGTTTATTAGCACATATTCCAAGCAGTTTTAGGCAGTATTATCCAAATTAGCATGTGTATAATCTGAACCCGGAGAAAGTTGAGATACTTGAGTTCCTCTTGGGTCATGCTACAGTTCGTACATGTGTATTTACAGCTAATAGTTATAAATACAGCATGAGTTGGTTTTTATAATGAGATCACACTGCAGTATATTTTTATAACCTACTTCCCCAGAGTCAAAGGATACAATCATTAGCAATTCTGCTTATTTTGTTTTGTGATATTTTTATTGTAAATGCTAATGGGAAAATTAAAATGTTAGTAATTGTGTCCTATGAATGTAACTCAGATTTGCTGCTGGTACAATGGACTTTTAAGGTAAAACAATAATTATTGTTAAATGAATGTGTTTAAGTACATAAATGTACCAGGAAGTAATTAGTACTCTTGGATTGTGTATCCCTTTTCCTCGTCTCCAGATTACAGATAACAATTGCTCAAGTCATTCCAGCAGTAATACTCTGTCCAGTAATGCATCCAGCAATAGCGATGATAAACAATTTGGTTCTGGTGACTTAATGGATCCGGAATTGTTGGGATTGACATACATTAAGGGAGCCTCCACCGACAGTGGGATCGACACGGCTCCATGTATTCCACCACCATTGATGGGAACGGTCCATTTGACTGGCAACAGGTCAGCAGTGCAAAGCAGAGCTGAGCAGATGGTGCAATGGGTGGATCACTCTGAAGATGGAGGGCCTGAGGATGGACAAGCAAAATCGTACACCGTTCATAACTATGCTGCTGCAATTTCTGCCAGCCATGCCACCCAAGGGAGTACTGGTGATCTCAGTGAGATCTCATCACATTCCAGGTACAAAGGATTCCTAGTTCAGCGAATAAACTTGACATAACCAAATTATATATATTTATATAAGGTTAAATTATCATTACAAAACAGAACACTTTAAATGGGCACCTTTGATCAAGACCAGAAACAAGTACAACATTACCTGTACCAGAAACATGAATTTAACTATTTGGACTGCATTAACTGGCTGATAGTTAAGGATCAAAAGAGTTATCTCTTCCCTAAGAGTCCAAACTGGAGTGCATAACACAACCTTGTAGTGAACATTGAGAACAATAGATCTTTACAAGCATAAAGGAAGCCAATTGGCCTATCATTTCTGTGCTAGTATTTGCTACAAAATACAGCACTAATCCCACTTTCTGCACTTAGCAGTGAACATTTGCTTCAAATATTTATCCAGTTGTCCCCAAAATAAGAAATGGTCTCTGCTTCAACTACTCATTGTGGTGAAGCATTCCATTCCCCAACAATCCTCTATATAATGAAGTTTAATCGTTTCTGAAATAGACTAAGAAAAATATTTTTGTTGTACAGATATACTTACCTAAATTTCTTGATTTTATGAAGACACTGAAGCACGAAGCTAGCATGAAGCTTTGCCAGGAATAGTATATTGCTTAATCTATAGGAAAAATTTACACACTGCGTTATTTCCTCGTACGATATGAGGAGGTTCTTCAGCCCATCTATCTGTACCAGCACTGTGAAAAGGCTATGAAATTAGTCTAATTTATTGGCTATTTTCCCCATAGCTCAGTGATTTTACTTTTCCTTTTCAAGTATATTTTCAGTTCTCTTCTAAAATTTACCATTGAATCTGCCTCCACCGCTCGTTCAAGCAGTGCATTCCAGATCATAACAATTTGCTGTATAAAAGAGAAAAAATAACTTCTTATCTACCCTGATTATTTTTCCAATTTTCTTGGATTTTGTCCTTTGATTACCGACACTACCAATCCAGTCATATGTCGGAATAGGTATTAATACTCTAATTGATGCTATACTGTCAACATAAATAAATACTTTTAAGTTTGTAGAACATTGTCTATGAAATAATATTCTTCAGTTAATTATCTACATGAATTAATACTGTTCTGTTTATGCGACACTGTATACATGAATTAATACTTATTCATCTATGCAACACTGTCTGTTAATACTCTTCAATTTATGTTACGCTGTCTATTATTTAATGCTCTTCAGCTTTTGATATTGCCTACAGGAATTAATACTCTTCAATTTATGCATCTCTACATTAATTACTAATCTAGTTGATGCAACATTGTATATGAGGATTCATTTTCTTCTGTTTATGCAATGCCATCTTTATGAATTAATATTCTTGAGTTTATGTGGCATTGTCTATGTCAGGGGTGGGCAAACTTTTCCGTGCAAGGGCCACATTCAGAAATTCACAATTTTAAAGGGCCGCATAGTATATTGAGTAAAATAATTAAAATTATAAATAGCCAAAATAAAAGGTCTTTAAAGAAAAAAAAGCACATTTATTTGAAAAGCAAAGTAACTCAGTAAGTAACAGAACAATGTCAATGAGAATGATGCATCTGACTGCAGTCATTTACCAGTTTGTTGAAATCAGGTGTCAAGTTGCTTGTGCTGATCCTTAACACTGACAGAAGCACAGCCTAGCCGAGTCAACGATAAAAATGCGTGTAGTGTGGTGGATGAGTGGGGCTGCCTTATTGGTCGGTTTAGTTGGGTGTGCGACCAATAGGAGTCCAGGTTACAAACAATAATAAGGCTTATTGTTTGTAACCTGGACTCCTATTGGTCGCACACCCAACTAAACCGACCAATGAGACAGCCCCACTCATCCACCCCACTACGCGCGTTTTTATGCGGCCCGCCAATGAGGTGCCCAGAATCATAACCGGCATTTTTGAAAAGCCGCCGGGGAAAAGCCGCTGAAGTAAATGAGCTTATTGAATAAGCGCCGGTTATGATTCCGGGCACCTCATTGGCGGGCCACATAAAAACCTTTGTCGGGCCCGCGGGCCGTAGTTTGCCCACCCCTGGTCTATGTGAATTAATAAGCAATTTTTGAGAACATAGGACTTGTGAACAGGAATAAGCTATTTGGCTTTTCAAATCTGCTCTTATTCAATAAAATCATGGCTGACCTGGGTGTGGTCTCTACTCCACTTCGTTTTTTGCTCTGTTGTATGTTAAATTAAAATAACCAAATATGTACACTTGATGAAGGCATTGGAGAGTGTGCAGAACAAATTCACGAGAATGGCTCGAGGGATAAAAAATTTAAATTATAAAGATTGGTTGGAGAAGTTAAGACTGTTTTCCTTGGAGAAAAATAGCTAAGAGGAGATTTGTTAGTCGTATCCAAAACCATGGGCAGCTTGAACAGAGTAAACAGAGAGACATTGTTCCCACTCATGAAAGGATTGAGAACAAAAGGGCACCTATTTAAAATAATTGGCAAAACAAGCAAATAATATATGGGAAAAACGTTTTCGTGTAATGGGTGGTTAAGGTCTGGACTGCACTGCCTGAGAGTGTAATGGAGGCAGGAAAGGTGATGGGCTAAATTGCCTCTGTCTGTGAAATAGCAAGTGTATAATTCTCTGATTCTGAATTCACAGTGCGAAAAGTTGCAAAGATTTTTGGCTGGATGTTCAACTATGATAACACACTGGGTAGGAGGGGTAGTCCTGTGTCATTGCTCTCAGTAATAAGTCCTCCAATTGTAATTTGGAAAATCTCATCAAAATCTTTGCATATTCATCAGGCAGATGTGAAATGCATCCATAATGTTCTTTTACAATAAACATAGATGAGGGGACCATTCATTCCTTCCCTACTGGTCCATTTACCTTAACCTATAACTCTCCATCACACAACCACAACTAGTTCTCAAATAATTCCAGGCATTTTGACTTATTTTATCCATCAATGAATTAGAATCACTTTCGTCCCACTTTTTCAGAAAATGTTTCCTCATAACTGAACAAAATTTGCCTCTTTGGGATTCTTTTGAATTTAAAAGCGGCTTCAACATCTGTGGTACAATCCGTTCCAAAATCATGCATACGCAGATGTTTATAAGTGTTCTGCAGTACAGATGTTAGGTAGAATACTGACTTCCAGCATTACAGGTGGGTAGAAATAATTAATGCCCTTTAATTAGTAATAAGAGCTTTGGAAGAGCCAGTTGGAATTGTTAACTGTATGATTGCTCTCTTCCATTCCTTCCCCAAACCTCTTTCTTTAGTGGTTCACATCATTCAGGAAGTCCCTCACCACGTGTTTCTAAAGCCAGTGGATCACTTGATGCCTCCAAAGTGTACATATTGTCTCAGAACAGCCCTCAAGTCCTAGGATCAATGCCCGGATCCTATCATTGCCAGGGTGCCATTAATAAATACGTCATTGGCTGGAAGAAGCTGGATGGAAGCCCCACTCTCGAGGAGTCAGAGATGGCAGACTGTAGAAGGTCAGTGATCCATTTTAAAGGAATGCTGTCAGCATTGTCTAAATATTTAATCTAAAATCTGGTAATTACATGTTTTGAAAGCTAGACATATAGCTCTCAATTGTGATGGCTTTAAAGCTTTTGTAGCATGCACTTTAATGCAGAGAAGTGTGAAATGATACATTTTAGTAGGAAGAATGAGGAAAGGCATTGGAAAATAAAGGATACAATTCTAAAGAGGGGGCAGGAGCAGATTGAGGAAACAGTCATTAAGGCATATGGGATCCTCAGTTTAGAATTGGAGGTATTGAGTACAAAAAACAAGAAAGTTATGGTGAACCTTTATAAAGTTGGACTAGTTGGATCTCGACAGGAATATTGTGTCCAATCTGGGCTTCAGGCCTTAGGTAGGATGTGAAGGGTTTGGGAGGGTGGATAGATTGGAGAAGTTGGGCTTGTTCTCCTTTGAGAAAAGAAGGTTGAGAGACGATTTGATAAAAGTGTTTAAAATCATGAGGTGTCTGGACAGAACAGACAGGGAGAAACTATTTCCTTTGGTGGAAATATCAAGAACCAGAGAACACCGATTTAAAGTGATTGGTATAAAATCAGAGGCATCATGAGGAAAAGCTTCATTACACAGCAAGTGGTAAGAAATTTGAATAGCTGAGAGAACTCTGGAGGAAGATTCAACCATGGCTTTCAAAGGGAAATTGGATAACTATCTGAAGAGAAATAATTGGCATGTCAAGGCGAAAAGGGCAGAACTGTAGAATTAGGTGAGTTACTCTTACAGAAAGCCAGATAGATAGAATGGGCCAAATGTGTTGTAAACATTCCAAAATTTAATCCATAACCTCCATTAGGAATCTGGGGGGAGACTTCTCCAGGGATCTACCAGCCACGTCTTGCTCCGATTCCAGCAGGGTGTAGTAGATCGCGCGTCTAGTTTGGAATGTAATTGTTCCCATTTGCCAGCTTCTCCACAGTGACCTGTGACTGAAAGGACTTGGAGGCAATCCCATCCAGTGGTATGAAAGATCACCATCGCTTTAAACATCTTCGTCAGTGGCTCCTTCAAGGGCTCCACTAGGGACCTGTATGGCATCTCCCAGTCAGCGACACACAAGTGCGTCCAGGATGTGGCAGAAGCCCTGAACAAGAGACCGTGGCAATTTGTCCAATTCTGCCTGAATCCCAAAAGCCAAGCTACAGAAGTGTTGGGTTTTTCAGGAATCGCAGGTTTCTTGCATGTGCAAAAGACTATTTGGCTGCCCACGCGGCCTTGAGAGATCCTTTGAAAGGTTCCTTTGAATGTACATGTGGTGAATGTACTTCACCTAATGCATGAGCTGTCTGTACTGTCTGTATAATGATGTGACCCATCACCTGGAAGTGATGATACGGGCTACTTCCAGGTGTTGTACTGGAACCCCGGTGGGCTCTGCCTCTGGCTCCGCCCTCACCGGGGCCATATATAGTCTGGCCACCGGTGGGTGGCACTCATTTGTACAGCCGACTGTGGCAGGCGAGTTCATGGATATTAAAGCCTAATGTTCACTCGTTCTCACGGTCTCACAGTGAATTGACGGTATAACAATTTAATATCCATCGACAGCACCATGGAAGCCGCTCTAAAGCTAGATAAGCTCGAACTCGATGTGTGTGCATCAGAAGCCAAGGAGATCTTCGAACATTGGCTTCGCTGCTTCAAGGCCTATCTCGACTCCTTCACAACGCCTCCCACTGAAACCATCAAGCTGCGACTCCTCCACGCTCGGGTGAGCCATCGAATTTCTGTGATGATCGAGAAAGCGGCCAGTACAAGGCAGTGGTGCAAACCTCAAGGCGCATTTCGTAAAGCCTGTAAACGAGGTGTACGCCCGACGCCTCCTCACTACTCGCCGTCAACGTGCCGGGAAATCGCTAGATGAGTACCTGGAAAAACTGACTCTACTCACGAGGAACTGCAGCTACCGGGAAGTGACCACGGAGGAACACATGAACCTACAGATCCGGGACACCTACGTGGCTGGGGTCCGATCGAACTACATTAGGCAGCGCTTGCTGGAAAACGGGACCACTGAACTGCGGGACACGGTAAAGCTAGCTACCTCGTTAGAGGGGGCCTACCAGAACCTCAGTGCGTTCCCCGAGGACCTGGCGAACCACTTGTGGATGCCACCATCGCGACCCCCATCGGACCCGACTACGTCGCGGGCCTGTGCCACGGTTGCCAGTCCAGCCCCAGGAACTGCGGTGCTACGTCTGCGGTCAGGGTCAACATCCCGGCAGCGTTGCCCCACCTGCACAGCGACTGTGGGGAAAAAGGGACACTTCACCAGAGTCTGTCTGGGCCGATCTAAAGCCCAGAAATCGAAAACTCACCAGGCCTGACCCGTGGACTCACAAGCCCGCAGACACCGCAACATGGCTGCGTGCCTGCCCGGAATGCCCCCTTCAGATGCGTCATCAGCCTCGTGCGTCTTGTGGGGGCCGCCATCTTGCCTGCCGACTCCCAACACCGACGGACACGTGCGACCGATGGGGGCGGCCATTTTGGTTGCCATCTTCGACCCGGCCCGACACATGGGACTCGTGGGGGCGGCCAACTTGGCCGCCATCTTCAACCCAATCTGACATGTGCGACTCATGGGGGCTGCCATTTTGTGACCCCGACACTGCCGACCACGCTGGCTACCCTCAGCTGGGCGCAGTTACCCTTGACCAGTCACAGCCGAAGCACCTGAAAAATTCAATGATGGTCGTCTGAATCATCGGGCACAAGACCCCTGCCTTTTCGACTCCGGGAGCACGGAGAGTTTTGTCCACCCCAACATGCTAAGGCGCTGTTCCCTTCCCATATATCCCGCATCACAAACCATCTCCCTTGCCTCCTGATCCCATTCGGTCCAGATCCGGGGTACTGTATCGCTAACCTCGTGATGCAGGGCGCTGAGTATGCCCGTTTTAAATTATACGTCCTCCCTCACCTCTGCGTCCCCCTACTGCTTGGATTAGACTTCCAATGCAGTCACCAAAGCCTGACCCTACAGTTCGGCGGACCCTTACCCTCTTCGGTATGCAGCCTCGTGGCCCTCGAGGTCTCGCCTCCTCCCCCCACCCGCTTCGCTCTTTGTGAACCTCACTCCCGACTGTAAGCCCATCGCCTCCAGGAGCAGGCGGTACAGTTCCCAAGATATAGCTTTTATCAAGTCGGAGGTCCAGCGACTGTTGAGTGAAGGGATTATCGAGGCCAGCAACAGCCCTTGGAGAGCGCAAGTGGTAGTCATCCGGACCGGGGAAAAGAACCAGATTGTTGTAGACTACAGCCAGACTATTAACCGGTTCACGCAACTGGATGCGTACCCTCTTCCCCGTATCGCGGAGATGGTCAACCAGATCGCATATTACTGTGTGTTCTCAACGGTCGATCTGAAGTCGGCCTACCGCCAACTCCCAATCCGCTCGGAAGAACGCCACTACACTGCTTTTGAAGAAGCCGGCCAACTCTTCCACTTCCTCAGAGTCCCCTTCGGCATCACTAACGGGGTCTAGGTCTTTCAGAGAACGATGGGCCGACTGGTGGACCAGTACGGTTGGTGGGCTACATACCTGTACTTGGACAATGTCACCATCTGTGGCCATGATCAGCAGGACCATGACACCAACCTTCAGAGGTTCCTCCAGGCCGCCCAATCCCTCAACCTCACGTACAAGAAGTGCGTGTTCTACACTACACGACTGGCCATACTCGGCTACGTCATGGAGAACGGAGTCCTAGGGCCCGACTCCGATCGTATGCGCCCCCTCACAGAACTCACAACAGCCTCAAAGCCCTCAAATGATGCCTGGGGCTGTTCTACTACGCCCAGTGGGTCCCCAACTATGCAGATAAAGTCCGCCCACTTATTCAAACCGCCACTTTTCCCCTGACGGCTGAGGCCCACTTGGCCTTCAGCCGCATCAAGGCCGACATCACCATGGACGCGGTGGATGAGTCCATCCCCTTTCAGGTAGAGAGCGATGCGTCAGACATCGCCCTGGCCGTCACACTCAACCAGGCGGGCAGGCCAGTAGCATTAATCTCTAGAACCCTCCACGCTTCCGAGATCCGACACTCCTCGGTCGAAAAGGAAGCACAAGCCATAATGGAAGCCGTGCGGCACTGGAGACACTACCTAGCCGGTGGGAGGTTCACCCTCGTCACCCACCAGCGATCGGTTGCCTTCATGTTTGACAACGCACAACAGGAAAAATAGAAAATGACAAAATCCTGAGGTGGAGGATCGAACTCTCCACCTACAATTACGATATCAAGTATCGTCCTGGGAAGCTCAATGAGCCCCCAGATGCCCTGTCCCGCGACGCATGCGCCAGCGTGCAAGATGATCACTTTGGGCTATCCACAACGATAGCTACGGGCTATCTGTCACCCTGGGGTCACCCGGCTTACCCATTTTATTAAGGCCCGCAATCTGCCCTTCTCCATCGAGGAGGTCAAGGCCATAACCAGGAACTGCCAGGTCTGCGCGGAGTGCAAACCGCACTTCTACCGGCCAGACAAGGCCCACCTGGTAAAGGCCTCCCGGCCTTTTGAGTGCCTGAGTATGGACTTCAAAGGGACCCTCCCCTCCACCAACCGTAATATATGCTTTCTAACCATTGTCGACGAGTACTCCCGCTTCCCCTTCGCTGTCCCCTGCCCCGACATGACCTCGACCACTGTGATAAAGGCACTGCACAGCATCTTCACACTGTTCAGTTTCCCTACTTACGTCCACAGCGACCAGGGCACATCGTTCATGAGCGATGAGCTGCGTCAGTACCTGCTCAGCAAAGGCATTGCCTCGAGCAGGACTACGAGCTATAACCCACAGGGAAACGGGCAGGTGGAGAGGGAAAACGCGACGGTGTGGAAGGAAGTCCTTCTGGTCTAGAGGTTTCCCGATCCCCGCTGACAGGAGGTCCTTCCCGACGCCCTCCACTCCATTAGATCACTCACTCCTCTGCAGAGCCACGAACGAGACCCCTCACATCCGCTTGTTTCTCTTCCCTAGGAAGTCCATCTCCGGGGTCTCGCTTCCATCTTGGCTGACAACTCCAGGATCTGTCCTTTTCTGAAAGCACGTGAGGATCCATAAGGCCGACCCTCTGGTCGAGAGGGTCCAGCTCCTTCAGGCCAATCCCCAGTATGCACCACGACGGCCGCCAAGATACAGTCTCCCTCCGGGACCTGGCACCCGCCAGTTTCCCTGCGACCATCACCTACCCCTCCCCACCCTACACCAAACACCGCACCCGCCCCTACATGGCCTACATTCCCCATCACCCGCCATCGCCGACCTACATGGATGAAGCTCCAGAAGACACACTCCCAGAGTCGACACCCGTGCCCGCAGAAACGGGTCCAACACCTGTGCCAGCAGCGACTAGTCCAACACCCGTGCCCACAGCGAAACCAGAGCTCGGGCGATCGCAGCGAACAATCAAGGCGCCAGACAGACTCGATCTGTGAGTCCACTTCACCCCCGCTGGACTTCAATTTTTTTAACATGGGGTGAATGTGGTGAATGTATTAATACTACCATTCACCATGGTATTACATTACATTGTATTGTGGTATATTGATGCCCTTGTGGACTCTGCCTATGGTTCCGCCCCTTGGGATAGGTATATAGATCTGCAGCCTGTAGGCGGCACTCAGTACAGAGCAGTCGCAGGCAGGCACAGTTCTAGCTTCACTGTTCACTTCAACTCTCTGTCTCATGTGAATTGATGGTCGCATCAGCCCTGGCACAAACTGTTCACATTAGCAAAGCACTCTGTCACCCATGACTTCAGGCACCCTTAAGTAGACATTAAGGGCCAGGATACAGGGGCTGGTTTAGCACAGGGCTAAATCGCTGACTTTTATAGCAGACCCAGGCAGGCCAGCTGCATGGTTCAATTCCATACCAGCCTCCCTGAACAGGCGCTGGAATGTGGCGACTAGGGGCTTTTCACAGTAACTTCATTTGAAGTCTACTTGTGACAAGCGATTTTTCATTTCATTTCATTTTTCATTTCTCCGTTTGAGTGACTAGATACTGACGCCGGGACTGAATCGCAAGAGTTCTATGTTGATGAAAGTGGTGCCGTTGCCGGAGTGACTCAGGACAAGTTAATGGGCTAGCACCGAAGCCACATGGAATTAGTGCAATTTCAGCCAACTCTGGCGTCTTATTCGTTGGGGTCAGGATTGACACTGGAGAGCCTGACAGACTGCAACCACATATAAGCACCCGACTCCCCACACACAAACCCATTCCAGCCAAGATGATGCCACCCCGAAAAGTGCCCCCGAGATTCGCAGATGAGGAACCGGAGACATTGTTGGATGACATGGAGGAGAGGCAGGGCAACGGGGTAAGAAGGGGGCTGCCACCCTTGGATACAAACCGGACCTGGGCACAGGTGGCAGAGGCCATCAGCGCCATGGGCCCCTCCACTAGGGCCAGGCAGCAGTGCAGGAAAAAGTTGCACGACCATCTCTGGATTGCCCAGTTCAGTCACCACCACCATGCTTCTGTCACTATCCCTGTCCCACACTCATAACCCCCGCACCCCCCAATGTGGCCCCCACCAGGCAGTCCGGTAGGCAGCGCTGGGTGAGCCACCTCCACCATAGTGCCCTTGGCACCAACCCTTGTCCCACACACCCAAAGCCCCTCCCCCCTTTAGGGGTGATCGAACCCCCACCGGCAGTCAGCACGCATCCCACCTGCACCACATGCTAACACCCATACCGCCTGCCATGGCCGGGTGTCCTGCACACACAGGCCACTAGTTGCGGACCCCTTGTGCTGCCCATGTGCATTGACCTTCCCCCATCCTCCCCTCCCCCCAGGAGAAGGCAGCCCACAACCACCGGGTGAGAAAATAGACCAGAGAGAGCCCACAGGACCTGCGGGCCCCTCACGGCCTCAGAGCAGAGGGCCTTGGACCTGGTCGGTGGGCCCCGGTAGCGGACAGTCGCCTAGGTGGAGGTCGGCACTGGGGAAGCAAGTCCATCCATAACTAGCTGGAAACAAATGACACGGGAGACGTATCTGCAGCTACGGTTTGGGAAGCTCTGAAGGCAGTTGTTAGAGAGGAACTAATTTCGATTCAGTCCCACAGGGAAAAGGGGGAACGGGCGGAGAGGGAGAGATTAGTGGAGGAGATACTCCGGGTGGACAGGAGATACGCGGGGCTCCTGAGAGAGCGGCAGATGTTACAGGCGGACTTTGAGTTATTGACCACAGGGAAAGCAGTGGAACAGTTGAGGAAGGTAAAGGGGGTGGTTTTTGAGGACGGGGAAAAGACAAGTAGGATGTTGGCGCAACAGCTTAGGAACAGCGAGGCGGCCAGGGAGATAGGTAGAGTGAAGAATAGGGAGGGTAACATGGTCTTGGACCCAAGGGGATGAACAAGGTTTTTAAAGAATTTTACAATAAATTATATGAGTCGGAACCCCCGGCTGGAGTGGAGGGGATGAGGCAATTTCTGGATCAGTTGAGGTTTCCGAGGGTGGAGGAGGATCTGGTGGAGGGGCTGGGAGCCCCAATTGAGATTAAGGAAATTATCAAGGGGCTGGAGGGCTACCCGGTAGAATTTTATAAGAAGTTCTCAGAGATATTGAGCCCACTGCTGGTAAGGACATTTTTTTTTTTATAAATGTTTTTTTATTGAGTTTTCATATTTTATATATGACAAATTACAAGTTATTAGAGAGAGAGAGAAAAAAAAAGGAAAACACAAAAATTTAGCATGAATATTTACAGGTAAGCATCTTCATAACAATAATTGTGGCCGCCCCCTTTAGCCAGCATACATATTTTACATTCCCCAATATGGCCGAGGCACATGTTTATAGGCATTTATTTATGGTTTGGTTTTGGGCCTTGGCTTGCCATCAAACATTTAACAAGGCTAGAGAGAAGGGAATCCTCCCCGACAATGTCGCAGGCCTTGATTTCACTTATTCTTAAACGGGAAAAAGATCCTGAGCAGCGTGGGTCATATCGGCCGATCTTGCTTTTGAATGTGGATGCCAAGTTGTTGGCTAAGATACTGGCCACAAGGATAGAAGACTGCGTTCTGGGGGTGATAGGGAAAGACCAGGCGGGATTCGTTACAGGCAGGCAACTCAAGGCCAACGTTTGGAGGCTCTTAATTATTATGATGCAATCAGAAAGAGGAGAGGCGGAGGTGGTGGTCGCGATGGATGCGGAGAAGGCTTTTGATCGGGTGGAGTGGGAGTACCTGTGGGAGATGCTGGGAATATTTGGGTTTGGTGAGGGTTTTATTGGCTGGGTGCAGTTGCTCTACCAGGTGCCTGTAGCGAGCGTGCATACGAAGCGGCTGAGGTCGGGGTATTTTAAATTACATTGAGGGACGAGGCAAGGGTGCCCCCTCTCCCCGTTATTGTTTGCTCTGGCTATAGACCACTGGCCATGGCGTTAAGAGCTTCGAGGAACTGGCAGGGGCTGGTTCGGGTGGGGGTGGAGCACTGGGTCTCGCTCTACGCGGACAATTTCCTTTTGTACATTTTGGACCCGTTGGAGGGGATGAGGGAAGTTATGCGGATTTTGGGCGAATTTGGCAGTTTTTCGGGTTATAAATTGTACATGGGGAAGAGCGAGATGTTTGCGATTCAGGCTAGAGGGCAGGAGGAGAGACTGGGAGAGCTGCAGCTTAGAATAATAGGGAAGAGCTTTCGCTATCTGGGAATCCAAGTGGCTCAGAAATGGGAGGCACTGCATAAGCTTAATCTATCCCGGTTGGTAGAGCAAATGGAGGGGGCTTTAAGAGATGGGATATGCTCCCGTTGTCACTGTCTAGGACGGTACCGACCGTGAAAATGACGGTCCTCCCCAGATTTATGTTTGTCTTTCAGTGCCTCCCCATTTTCATCCCTAAGCCTTTTTCAAGCGGGTGAACAAAATAATTTTGGGCTTTGTGTGGGCGAATAAAACCCCGCGGGTGAAGAAAATGTTGGGACGTAGTCGGGGGGAGGGTGGGTTGGTGCTGCCGAACTTCTGCAACTACTACTGGGCGGCTAATATAGCCATGATTAGGAAGTGGGTAATGGGGGAGGGGTCGGCATGTGAGCGATTGGAGGCGGTGTCATGTAAAGACACCAGTCTGGAGCATTGGTAACGGCACCTCTGGCATTCTCTCCAGCCTGATACTCCACAAGTCCGATGGTAGTGGCAGCACTGAGGATCTGGGGGCAATGGAGGAGGTATAAGAAGGTGGAGGGTGCGTCGGTCTGGACCCCGATTTGTAACAACCACAGGTTTGTACCGGCTGGATGGCGGGTTCCAGAGCTGGCAGAGGGCAGGAATTAGAAGGATGTTTATAGATGGGAGCTTTCCCAGATTGAAGGTGCTGGAGGGCAAATTCAAACTGCCGCCAGAGAACGGTTTTGGATATTTGCAAGTGCGAGACTTCCTGAGGAAACAGGTGTTGGCCTTTCTGCTGTTGCTGGCATGGGGGAATACAGGATAGAGTAGTTTCCGGTACCTGGGTGGGAAGGGGAAGGTGTCGGATATCTACCAGGAGTTGTTGGGGGCGGAGGAAACCCAGGTGGAGGAGCTTAAGGGCAAGTGGGAGGACGAGCTAGGAGAAGAGCGGCACGCACGGTAGCACGGTGGTTAAGGGCAGCACGGTAGCATGGTGGTTAGCATAAATGCTTCACAGCTCCAGGGTCCCAGGTTCGGTTCCCGGCTGGGTCACTGTCTGTGCGGAGTCTGCACATCCTCCCCGTGTGTGCGTAGGTTTCCTCCGGGTGCTCCGGTTTCCTCCCACAGTCCAAAGATGTGCGGGTTAGGTGGATTGGCCATGATAAATTGCCCGTAGTGTCCTAATAAAAGTAAGGTTAAGGGGGGGGTTGTTGGGTTACGGGTATAGGGTGGATACGTGGGTTTGAGTAGGGTGATCATGGCTCGGCACAACATCGAGGGCCGAAGGGCCTGTTCTGTGCTGTACTGTTCTATGTTCTAAGAGTTAGAGGCAGATCTATGGGCGGACGCCCTAAGCAGGGTCAATTCCTCCTCATCATGTGCCAGGCTTAGCCTAATACAATTTAAGGTGATCCACCGGGCTGAGGTCGGGGTATTTTAAATTACATTGAGGGACGAGGCAAGGGTGCCCCCTCTCCATGTTATTGTTTTCTCTAGCTATAGACCACTGGCCATGGCGTTCAGAGCTTCGGGGAACTGGCAGGGGCTGGTTCGGGTAGGGGTGAAGCACCGGGTCTCACTCTACGCGGACAATTTACTTTTGTACATTTCGGACCCGTTGGAGGGGATGGGGGAGATTATGCGGACTTTGGGGGAATTTGGCAGTTTTTCTGGGTACACATGACGGCGGCGAGGATGAGCAAGTTTTTCAGGGTAAAAGATAGATGTGCGAGGTGCACGGGAACCCCAGCAAACCATGTCCACAGTTCTGGGCATGCCCGAAGCTCAGAGGGTTTTCCCAGGGGTTTGCGAAGGCAATGTCCACAGTGCTAGAAATACGGGTGGTGCCGAGTCCAGAGGTAGCGATCTTTGGAGTGTCAGAAGATCCGGGAGTTCAGGGAGTGACAGAGACTGATGTCCTGGCCTTTGCCTCCCTGGTAGCCCGGAGACGGATCCTATGAATGTGGAAGGACTCAAAGCCCCCGAGTGTAGGGACCTGGGTTAATGATATGGCTGGGTTTCTCAGTCTCGAGAAAATAAAGTTTGCCTTAAGAGGGTCAATGTTGGGGTTCTCTCGGAGGTGGCAGCCGTTCATCGACTTTCTCAGGGAAAATTAAAATGGCAGCATTCTGAAGGGGAGGCGGCGGGCGGATAGGTGTTAGATGGTTGAGGTGTGTGAAGATTGGGTCGGGTGGTGAAATGTTTATTTTACCATGTTAATGTTATTGTTTCTGTTATTGTTATAAAAATTTTGCAAACACCTTAATAAAAATATATTTTTTAAAAATCTCTTCCCACATTTTTCAGTTAGAGTGCCCATAGACAAATGATTGTTTCCCTTTACTGGGGTCAGGGAATAATTTGCAAACGTAACAGTAGATTGCCTGAGATGTGGGTTGGAGCTGGAGCTATGGCTGGTCTCTATTGTGGGTGTCTCAATTTTCTTGCTGGAACCTGAAATGGGAAAAATAAAGATTTTGTGAATGCCTAAGCAGGCTGCTTAATTAAAGCAGTGAGTTTCTTCCATGGGCACATCTGACAACTGGAGGCATTCTCATTGTCTTCCTGAGGAAGTTCTACCTCGCCTTCTGCACAGCCACAGTCCTGCTCCTACTCAGCTATCTCGGCAGTCTGCTCCTCAAAAGTAGTGAGAACTTGAATGCCCAGAATGCCTCCTCCTGTCTTATTCTTTTATTGTGGATTTTTTGCCCTGACAGAAGGAATGACCAGTTTAGGAGCATGCAAGCCTATGGCAGCTACTGAGCCCTCTCCAGTACATAATTAACAAGCAGGATGTCCTGCAAATGACAGACGTTTTAGAGCATAAAGTGACTCTCACACATGTCCCATCTGCTGCTGAATCATGCAACTCAAGTTCCTGTCTCATATCCCTGTGCACAACTACAGTGCCTGATGCCCTTATGGGTGTCACTTTACAGTGAGTAGACAATGCTACTTACACTGGTGGAGCACTGAAGATCATTCATTATCTTCCTGCACTGCTAGGTGGTTCTATAGCAGTCCTCACAGCAGCCAAGCCTCCATGGTCAGATTGGAGGGTCTCCTCCTATTTATTGTCCCTGGGAAAATCACCAATCTTTACTGGACTGCCTGGAAAGTCTCCATGGAGGCTTTGCTGGACTGTGGGGCATATGTTGATTACCCTGCAACATCTAGATCTTGGCAGAATCTGGAGCTCCTGACTTGCAGTGGGTGAATGGCTGTCTGGGTGCTCATTATATATAGTTCCCAGACCTTTGACCCTATGAGGTAACAGCAGAGGCAGTAACTCCCTGCCCACCCCTTTGCAAAATTTGGCACGTTCCTCACAGATGTATATGTAATAAGCTGACCAGTGCAAGATCATACGTGGTCAGCCATCCACACCTTAATAGAAATCACTCCCACATCTCTGCCTGCCACCAAACGTAGATGCGCCAGGGTCATCAGGGGCTGCAGTGTACCGGCACCTCTCCTGCAGGGGTTGGAAGTGTAAAGGCATGGGCCCCATCACCTCCACGGGCTTCCCCGTGGGATAAGGGGTGGAACTAGAGTGAATTCCTGGTGCTCCCATCATCTGGTGCGACAGTCCTGGAGGCAGCTGGTGGCCTTTGTGACCAAAGCACCTGGCCATGGCGGGCAGTAGGCAAAATCGGGATCTCGCTACATTTCTATACAATTAACACGAATGACCCCTTATTAATGATAATCTTTATTAGTGTCACAAGTAGGCTTACATTAACACTGCAATGAAGTTACTATGAAAATCCCCTAGTCGCCACACTCCGGCACCTGTTCACCAAACTTCGCCTTCTCCAGGGTCAAAACCTCCAGCAGGTCCCCCCCGCCACGTCAAGGCACAGAATGGAGAAGCTGACCTCCACCCCAACAGGACCCGCCTACGAGCGATCAGGGAAGCGAAGGCTATGACATCTCACCCCGCACCCGCCTGCACCTCAGGCCGGTCCG
The DNA here is from genome assembly GCF_902713615.1 of Scyliorhinus canicula. Classification (NCBI taxonomy): domain Eukaryota; kingdom Metazoa; phylum Chordata; class Chondrichthyes; order Carcharhiniformes; family Scyliorhinidae; genus Scyliorhinus; species Scyliorhinus canicula. The sequence goes on from NC_052151.1 coordinate 178,805,279, forward strand.
ACACCCCAAAAAAGGCTCCTCGGGGACTGGGCACCACATCCACATTCAAGACCCCGGGATTGTGCTGAACACTGTCCTCCAAAACATTTCCAGCTTCAAGCAGGAACAAAATATATGAACATAGTTCGCGGGCACCTTCCACATCGCTCACAGACATCCTCCACCCTCTCAAACAGCCGGCTTATCCTTGATTTTGTGGGTGCGCCTTATAAACTACCTTGAACTGTATCAGCCCCATCCTCACACTCTAAGTCGAGGCATTCACCTTCTGCAGCACCTCACACCACAGTCCCTCTTCCAGCGATCCCCAGCTCCTGCTCCTACTTTGCACAATCCCCTCCATGGACATCCTTCTTCCAGGATCCTGCCGTAGATCGCCGAAACGACCCCCCTCTCCATACCCGCTGACAGCACCGCCTCCAGCAACAAGGAGGCCGCTATCAACAAGGTCAGGAAAACCTTTCTTGCAAAGTCCCGAACCTGCAAGTACCTAAACCCTTCCCCCTATGCCAACTCATAGTTCTTTTCCAACTCTTCTATGCTCGCAAATTGCTCCCCAAGGAACAAATCTTTCATTTCCTTCATCCCTCTCTCGTACTATCCCTGAAACCTCACATCCATCCTCCCCAGCTCAAACCTATGTTTCCCCCTGATCGGCATCCCCCCTGACCCAGACCACAGCTTAAAGTTCTGCCTAAATTGCCTCCAAATCTTCAACGTAGCACGGTAGCACGGTGGTTAAGGGCAGCACGGTAGCATGGTGGTTAGCATAAATGCTTCACAGCTCCAGGGTCCCAGGTTTGGTTCCCGGCTGGGTCACTGTCTGTGCGGAGTCTGCACATCCTCCCCGTGTGTGCGTAGGTTTCCTCCGGGTGCTCCGGTTTCCTCCCACAGTCCAAAGATGTGCGGGTTAGGTGGATTGGCCATGCTAAATTGCCCGTAGTGTCCTTAAAAGTAAGGTTAGGGGGTGGGTTGTTGGGTTACGGGTATAGGGTGGATACGTGGGTAGGTGGATCATTGCTCGGCACAACATCGAGGGCCGAAGGGCCTGTTCTGTGCTGTACTGTTCTATGTTCTATCTAGCTACCACCACCCGACTCACCGAGCACTTTCCTGGGGCCATCAGGGGCGGCGCCATTGCCAGCGCTGCAACCCTGACCCCCTACACGAGCCCGCCTCCATCTTTACCCACAGAGTTCCCCCTCGCTTCTTGCTCCAGCCCTGCAACTTCTCTGCATTCACCGCCCAATAATAGTACAGCTAATTTGGAGGCCGACCCCCCCCCCCCCCCCCCCCCCCCCCCCCCCGGGGCTCCGCCTGTCGTCCCTCTGCAAAACCACCCTCCTAATCCTGGCCACCTTCCTCCCACCAAATGAACGAGAAGATCAAGCTGTCAACCCCCGAAGAAGGACAGGACTTGGCTAAAAAGACTGTCAGACATTGAAGAAAAAAAAACTGCGGCAAAAAATTCATATTAACTCTCTGCAAGCAGCCCACCAACGACAGAGCGAGCCTGTCCCACCTCAACAGATCAGCCTTCACCCTCCCCACCAAGCTAGTGAACTTATTCTTCTGTAGCCCTCCCCAATCTCAGGCTGCCTGCCCCCCCAAATACCTAGAGTAAGTTGCCGCCAAGCTCCTACTCTCGACGTGAAGAGCATAAAATACTGGCTCTTTCCTAAATTCAGTTTGTACCCCTAGAACATCCCGAACATCTGAAGCAGCTCCATTATACTCCCCACCGACGTGCCAAAATATACAACAGCAGATTATCGACATACAGGGACACCCTATGCCCCCACTCCCCGCATCACCATCCTCTTCCACAGCCCCGTGTTTCAGTGCAATGGCCAAGGGCTCTGTAGCCAATGCAAACAATAGGGGAACATAGGGCACTCCTGTTTAATACCCCGATGCAGTGCAAAATACCCCAAATTCATTCTGTTATTGTGAACACTCGCCATAGATTTCTTATACAACAGTTACACACATGCCAAAAACCTCAGCTCAGTTCCAAATCTCCCCAATACCGCCATCAAATAACCCCACTCTACCCGATCAAACGCCGTCTCCTTTCCCTCCGCCGGAGACGGGACCACATTCAATAACCTCCTCATGTTTGAGAACAACTGCCTTCCCTTTACGAACCTCATCTGGTCCTTACCAATCACCTTCGGGAGACACCCTTTCAACTTTGCCAATATCTTGGCATCTACATTTAGCAGAGATATGGAGCTGGATTCTCCGCTCTGGAAACTAAGTCCCCACGCTGGCGAGAAATTGGTCGCAAAACGGCCACCTATTCCCTGGTCCGGGGCGGCTAGCAGCCAGGCAGTGTAGAGCTCCCCGCTCTAGCTGCCGATATGGCCCGGAGAATGGCCAGGCTCGTATCCGCGCAGGCGCACAGCGGCGGCCTGCAGCGGCCACGCCATGCTTCATGGCGGACACAGCCACGGACCCAGCCCACAAAAATAGTCTCCTCCCTTCGACCAGCTCGTGCGCACCAGACCACCCCCCTCTTCCTTCCCCCCCCCCCCCCCCCCCCCCCCCCCCCCCCCCCCCCCCCCCCCCCCCCCCCCCACCCCCCCCCACAGTGTCCCCCATCCCTGAAAAATGCCCCCCGCCTGCCCGCGGATCAGCCCTCCCCTGACTGTAGCAGCACTGGACTGAGTCCTCAGCCGCCACGCTGAGTTCCCGACGGGTGGAACCACACGTGTCCCACGCCGTCGGGTATTCGGCCGGTCAGGGACGGAGCATTGCGGGGCAAGCCTCAGCCAAAGTTCGGAGGCCATAGATATGGCTCATGCCGTACTCCTACAGTACTCTGCTTTTCAGAGCATCGTGAAAGTGGTGCCGCCCCCAATTGCGTCGGCATCGGGGATCGGAGAATCCAGCCCATGGACTTATGCGACCCACAATCCACTGGTTCCTGGTCCTTCTTTCGCAGCAGCAAGATAGAATATTTTCGCATCGTTTGCAGAAAGACACCCCTACCTGTCACACCCTCAAACGTTCCCACCATCAACAGCACTAGCTTGTCCTTAAATGTCTCAGAAAATTCAACTGGGAACCCATTGGGCCCCATCGCCTTCCCTGCCTGCATCCTCCCAATCACCACCTGCTCTCCCACTGGCCCCTCCAACCTTGCTCTATCCTCCTCTCCCAGCCTCGATAACTCCTACCCCACCAGGAATTCCCTCATCCTCCGCTCCTCCCCCAGTGGCTCCGACCTATAGTTCCCTATAAAACTCCTCAAATACTTTATTAACCTGCTTCAGGGCCACCACCAGCTTCCCTGTCCTATCCCATATCCAAACTATCTCCCTCCGAAGCTGACTAGCCAGCATATGCCCTGCCTTCTCCCTGTACTCGTAGACGACCCCCTTCATCCTTCTCAACTCATGCACCACTTTTCCCGTGGATAATTGGTCGAACCTCGCCTGCAACTCCTTCCTGTCGACCAGGAGACTCGGGTCCGGTCCCCCGCATACCTCCCATCCATCTCCAGAATCTCCTCCATCAGTTTTTGCCGTTCCTCCCTCTCCCTCTTATCCACCTGAGCCTTGAACGAGATCAACTCCTCTCCCCCCCCCCCTCCCCTCACTATTGCCTTCAGAGCCTCCCAAACCACTGACTGCGAAACCTTTCCCCGTGCAATTAAACCCCACATATTCCTCAATCAGCTTTCCGATCTTATCACAAAAGCTCCGGTCCACGAACAGCCCTCCGTCTAATCTCCACCCCGGCCTCTGGGCTATCCCATTGTCCACACGGAAAGTGGTGTGCCCATGGTGGATACTGGGTAAATTGGCATGGTATGTGTAAAGGAAAAAAGTGGAGATATGGACTGGTGTGAGTTGGCACTAAGTTGACATAAGGCTATAAAGGACTATGAGGGGTGGGTAGAGGCGCATAGGTTAACATTGAGGGTTTGAGGAGTTATGGAGGGTGGGTAGAGGGCATGTGGTGATATGGAGGATAAGAGGGCCCGGGAGGGGCTAGAGAGCATGATGGCAAGGGTTGGCGTGGATGGGGCATGGGGTGGGTGTGAGGAGTGAGAGTTGGAGAGCTATTTTATTTCAAAAAGTTCCCAGAAGGCCTTAGCACCCAATTTTTGGGACACTTTCCCCCGGCCCAGGTTTGCGGAGCTGGTAAATGGTAGCAGCAATTCAGGCCCACAATGTTTGTAACTGATCTAACAACCAAATATCACATAAGGAACAAATATTTTAAAAGTATTACATTTCTTGTTCTCAATTTCTATGAATGTAAAATATTGAAGTAAACCAAAGTCCTTGAAAAAATTGTTTTTCTTGTATTGTATACTACAGAATGTCTGTCGATTCTTAAGCCTCGGGGCGCAAATTTAACGGAAATGAAACCGAGTCCTGTGCTGGGTGCGTTTAGCTTGGAGTTTCCTGACACTTGGCAGTGCCAAGAATGACCTCGCTATTAAATGGGACTCTGCTTCATTTCTGGGTCTCGGCGAGGAGCGTCCCGTCAAGGCCCGCTTAGTCCCATTTCCTGCACTAATGAGCTCTGCTCACCAGTGCAGGAAGAGAAAATGGAAACAATCTCTGATCTC